>NC_069781.1:141057423-141368361 GCF_027406575.1 Nycticebus coucang
CCCAAAAGTATCTCCAGACTTTCCCCAGTTTTGTTTGTATTTTGGTATTTTATGGCATCTTGGTACCAAGATATATGTATGTAGTCAAATGAATTTATTGGGAAATTTATTTTAGGGGACAAACACTTGGGGTTTTATAGAGGTTGAGGATAATATGTCAAATTGGTCTAGAGATTAATATCATTTAGCAATTTAAAAATATAAATATCCAGGCTCGGCTCAAGTGGCTAAGGTGCCAGCCACATACACCTGAACTGGCGGGTTTGAATCCAGCCTGGGCCCACCAAACAACAATGATGGCTGCAACCAAAAAATAGCCAGGCATTGTGGCAGGTGCCTGTAGTCCCAGCTACTTGGGAGGCGGAGACAGGAGACTCGTTTGAGCCCAGGAGTTTGAGGTTGCTGTGAGCTATGATGCCATAGCACTCTATCCAGGATGACAGCTTGCGGCTCTGTCTCAAAAAATAAATAAATAAATAAACAAATATCCAGTATTTGTCTTTTAAAGAGTTTTAATTTCCCAAGGAGTCCCAATAACTCATCTTTCATTTTTAATTGAGGCAATAAAATCTTACTGTTTGAAATGGTTTGGGTCTAGAAAGGTCCGACAGACCCATCCTGTTGTCCTTAGCCCCAACCTCCCCCAACCCCAGCACCCCAAGTCGACATCGTCAACTGCCCTCGGGTGATGTTTCTTGAATAGCAGTTGGAAATGTCCTGGTTTCTTGTTTTAAGCACAAACTATCAATAACAGGACTCGTGGAGTCATTTCTATTATTTTTTTCCTGTACATCATAATTATGTGCCACTTCTGCTGGTGATTTTGTGACGAGTGAATTATCACACTCACAACGTTCAATTTGTGGCTGAGAAGACACCGAATTCAGTGGGCGTCACCGCACTCCCATGCAGGTGGAACTGACTCTGGCCCCCAGAGGGCATCTGAAGATCCTGAAGCATCTTTGGAATCCAGATGTACTGTTTCAAGGTTCCTCTTTTCTGTTCTTTTAGAAGGGCTGCTATCGTTGGGACTCTGGGCTGACTGGCCCTGAGGACAGGGGGAAAGTCTACACCAGGATGGCTGCAGTGTTGTTCTCACCTGGTACAGGGCTCAGGGCAGGCAGAAGCTCCAACATCTCCCACCTCTAGTGGAGAGGAGCAGAGTGACATCACTACATGGTTTTGCTGGAGTTCCAGATGCCCTTTCAGAACATTAAGGTCCCCGGAGGACGCAGGGGTTACAGCAGCAAGCCCCATGTGTTTTTGTAGGATGCCATCCTCAGAATGGGAGGTTCTCCCTAGGATGTAATTGGGTGAAGCCTCCAAAACAGTCCAGGAGGGTGTTGGAAGCAAGAGAAGTATGTGTCTGAAGAAACAGGAGTCCTAAGGAGAGTACTTGAGGGACCCAAGCTGTGAAAGGCAGTAGCCAGAACTCGCTCCCTCTTCTTCTCCCGAGCCCCAGAGCAGGTGCTCCACGGCCCCACCCTCCAGAGAAGCCGTTCCCCCAGACCCTCTGTCCCACTTCCACTGGGGAGTTGGGCTATTTTGGCAGAGTTAGTTTTTTTGGGGGGAGGGCTAATGGGGGTATGAATCTAATATATTGTACTACTTAACCCAGGCATTACTATTTTTTGTTTGTTTGTTTGAGACAGAGTCTCAAGCTGTTGCCCTTGGTAAAGTGCCATGGGGTCATAGCTCACAGCAACCTCCAATTCTTGGGCTCAAGTGATCCTCTTGCCTCAGTTTTTCTGGTTTTAGCATAGATGGGGGTTTTGCTTTTTTCTCAGGCTGGTCTCAAACTTGTGAGCTCAAGCAATCCACGCACCTCAGCCTCCCAGAGTGCTAAGATTATGGGCATGAGCCACCACACCCAGCCAGGAGTTACTATTTGTGTTGCTGCAAAACCACCTTTCTAGTATTTACTCTGAAAGATTTTCATGTTGAAAGTTATAAACTCCGGCTCAGCGCCTGCGGCTCAAACAGCTAAGGCACCAGCCACATACACCCTGAGCTGGCAGGTTTGAATCCAGCCAGGGCCCTCCAAACAACAATGACGGCTGCAACCAAAAAATAGCAAGGCATTGTGGTGGGTGCCTGTACTCCCAGCTACTTGGGAGGCTGAGGCAGGAGAATTGCTTGAGCCCAGGAGTTGGAGGTTTCTGTGTGCTGTGATCCCACGGCACTCTACCCAGGGTGACAGCTTGAGGCTGTGTCTCAAAAAAAAAATAAAAAATTAAAATTAAAAATTTTAAAAAAAGAAGAAAGTTATAAACTCCATTAAAAAATTCTACCCAGGGCAACAGAGACTCTGTCTCAAAAAAAAAGAAAGAAAGAAATTTACGTTGAACAGAGGCCATTCACTTAGACTCTGTTCTGACCACATCCTTCCCTTAACTCCCGAGTTCTCTTGCTGCAGTTTCAGTTCCCAGTTCTTAGTTTAGGAGTGAGGTCGAACATGTTTTCTCTCTTTCCAGTTTTCCATTGGAGCTGGATGAGATTACAGTTTCAGCTGAGGATCCCTGAGGTATTCTCCTGAGAGCTGGAGCTGGGGTGGGGTGGGGAGCTGAAATCAGAACCAGCCGTGATGTGGGTGGGGCAGCTGGGGGTAGGGTTGGGGAGGGGTGTGGTAGGCCCAGTTCTCAGCACCTCCCAGAGTCTGGCCTCTCCCTCCCAGGGTCAGACTCTTCACCCACTTTGCTCCCCAAGATGAGTTATTCTATTTCTCTCTCTCTCTCTTTTTTTTTTTTTGAGGCAGAGTCTCACTCTGTTGCCCAGGCTAGGGTGCCTGGTTGTCCGCCTAGCTCACAACAACTTCAAATTTGAGCCATCCTCCTGCCAGAGCCTCCTGAATAGTTGGGACTACAGGCACTTGCTACAACTTAGGGCTAATTTTTCTATTTTTAGTACAGACAGGATTCTTGCGCTTGCTCAGGCTGGTCTTGTGCCGCACCCCCGGCATCAAGCCGTGGCGGGATGGCTCTGTCCGCGTTGTAAAAACTGTGGTAAGGCGGTGAGTGCTCCCCGGAGCGTTGCCCCCGGTCCCCCTGGCCTGCAACAGCAGCGCATAAGTTGCCTAGCATGCCTTTTAGTGAACGTAAGAATTCATGAGGTGCGGCATAAAGGCCTGAATAACCTTTACCCTGAAACCTGTTTGAAACTTGTTTGTTGAGTTGAATGGTTAATTGTTGCTTGAATGTCCTCAGAAACTAAGAATAAACATAATGACTTACTAATCCATGACTTCATCTATACAATGGAGACTAAATGTCTCCAAGGGAACACGTTCCCACCATAAAGGTCAGTTAATTGAAACAATGTATCAAGAGAATGCAGGGATGATAAGTTAAGATGTTCCTACCAGATACCCGCTCCCTCCGGTCTCTTATCTCTACCTTATGTCCCTTTGAAACTGTTTCTTTAAAATAAGTTTTCTATGAAATTGCTTTCTCTATAATTTTGTCACTATACACTTAAAACATATACATAATTCACTATCAATTCACTAACAACATAAAAATCATAATCAAATATAAAAATATAAAAATACAAAATGTGAACAAAGCAGTTTTACAAAGAAAGAAGGTTTAAACATAGATAAAGAGAAGTAAAAGAGTAACTGCTGATAAGCAGCAGTCCTTTGTTCCCCCTTACGGGCAGAAACATTGTCTAAGAAAAGACAGTTGACTACTCCCATCTACAAAACTCGATAAGAACTTTGTAAGCATCAGCAAGTCATAAAAATATCTTTTGTAGTTTGTAAGACATTGTCAAAAATGTATAAATACCATGCCTAAAAATCAGTAAAGTACAACTGCTTTCTTCATCATCCTTGGTGTGTGGCAGTTTGTCATTTTCCTGCGTCGCCCTTTCAATCAACCTGAGCCGTTCTCGCCCTGAAAACCCTCGGACTGAGACTCATTCGACTGGCGGTCCGCGGCAGCTGGCGCCTCGAACAGGGACCTGAAGGACAGGTGATCTTTCTTTTTCTTTCTTTCCTCTCTTTTTCAGATTGAAGGCGACTCTCACCAGGGAGCTGCAGTCCCGCCGGTAAAGGCTGACCGGTTAAGTGTGAGTAATCCGCAGGACAACATGGGGCATACATTGGGTAAGGAAGAACACATGCTCAGTGTCATGATACAGCGTTTGTTAGAAAAAAATGGTTTTCATGTGTCTCTCAAACGGTTGGAGGAGCTTATGCATTTCATAAAGTTGGTTAGTCCTTGGTTTCTGGAGGAAGGCTCTCTCTCTCTCTCCGACTGGAAGAGAGTGGGACGCGAAATGCGGAAATACATGCAAGAACATGGAGAGAAGGTCTTGCCCCCTCAGGCTTTTCCTTTATGGTTACAAGTTAGAGAACTTTTAGCTGACAATACCTTTTTAGAAGCATTTATAAGAGAAACTGATTCGGAGGTTGGTGATCCTGAATCTAAAGGGGCACCGATTCCTGATGAGGTTCCCCCCGAGGTTCTTAAAGATCCTGAACCGGTACCAAACACTGAGAGCGTTGTCCCTTCGGCTCCAACGCTCAAAGACATTCTACCACCACTCCCACCGGTCGATAATTCCTCAGACAGTGACGAGTGGGATGTGGTCGATGAATTTACTAAACCAGATGAGAGGGACAGAATGAATGATTTTATTCACCCCCGCCGAGCTTACCCGGCTGTTCGTGTCCCAAAAGTCACATCTAAGACAACCTCACAAGCTCCGCTTCCCCGCGTACCTCCTTGTCTCCCTCCGCCGCCCGCGGGCTTTCAAGCGGCGGTGCGAGAAGCCCGTCAGCAGGGAGATTTTACATTTGCTTTCCCGGTACGCTTTCCCACTGAGGATAGGGCACCACCCACCTGGGAACCTCTGTCGTTAAAGACGCTTAAAGAACTGCAACAGGCTGTCCGTACATCGGGAGCTTCTGCCCCTTATACCTTACAAATTGTGGAATCAATTAGCAGTCAATGGCTTACCCCGTATGATTGGCAGCAAACGGCCAAAGCCACGCTTTCCCCAGGTGATTATATTTTATGGAGAACAGAGTATGAAGATAGATGTAGAGAAAGTATTAATCAACATGTAGGAAGAAAAGCACAGCCCACGCTGTCCATGCTTCTAGGGACAGATGAATTTGCTTCTTTTGAAAATCAAATTAAACTACCCCGACAATTTTTAGAGATAGTCAGCCATAATGCAGTCTCCGCTTGGCGAAAAATACCTCCTCCGGGAACCAAGGGCACAACTTTAGCAGGCATAAAACAGGGTATGGAAGAGTCCTATCCTGACTTTATTTCTCGCCTGGAAGAAGCTATTAATAGAATGCTTCCACCATCAGAAGGCACAGAATTATTACTCAAGCAATTAGCTTGGGAAAATGCAAATACGCTGTGTCAGGACTTAATACGTCCACTCAGGAAAACAGGTACCTTACAAGATTATATTAAAGCATGCATGGATGCCTCACCAGCAATTGTCCAGGGAATGGCGTTTGCTGCAGCTATGCGGGGTCAAAAATTTAGTTCATATGTTAAAGGTGCTTTTGATAGAGACCCCAGTAATACATGTTTTGGGTGTAATCCCCCACATGACTTGCCCACTTGTTATAACTGTGGGAAGCCAGGTCATATACAGAAGGATTGTAAGAAATCCACCGGTGCTAATAATAATAATAATAAGTCCCGTGGATTACCCCCGGGACCATGCCCTCGTTGTAAGAAGGGCAGGCACTGGAAAAATGAATGTAAATCTAAATTTCATAAAGATGGAACCCCCTTGTCAGACAAGGGTGCTAACTTTATTGATACCAACCAGACAAAAAACTAGATAAGGGGCGTTCTCCTAGCCCCGACTCCAAGGGAGAGTCTCCTGCTCCTACCGCAGTACGACCTAAGTTAGAGCCCACATCTACTATTAATTGTATACCACCTGAATGGACAATTCATGATCTCCCACGTGGGACTCCTGGTAGTGCAGGCTTAGACCTTGCCAGTTCTAAAGATATAATCATATCCAAACATGATGGTGTTGTGTTAGTTCCCACAGGAATAAAAGGAAAGTTATTACCAGGTACTGTTGGTGTTATATTGGGACGAAGTTCCAATTACACCAAACATTTTGAAGTTGTTCCAGGAGTAATCGATTCTGATACTGAAAATACAATTAAAGTCATGGTAAAGTCTCTAGTAGAAACTACACAAATTCATAAGGGACAAAGAATTGCTCAATTACTATTGTTGCCATATATACCACTCCCCACTTATCACTTACATGATGCCAGGGGAGAGGGACAGTTTGGATTTACTGATAAAGATTGTGTGGCTCTTATACATGATTTATATGATAGACCGATGTTAAAAATGAAAATAGAAGGCAGGCCCATTAAGGGCCTGATGGACACAGGCGCTGATGTAACCTGCATTGCTGCCTCCGACTGGCCGAGATCCTGGCCGGTTCATCGAACTGGGTCTTCTTTAGTTGGTCTCGGTTCTGTTTCTGGTGTCATGCGTAGTACATCTCATTTGTTATGTGAATATAAGGACAAGAAAATTTACTTTCAACCTTATGTGTTACCCTCTCTACCCTATACTTTATGGGGACGAGATCTTTTACATGTCCTAGACATGAAACTAGTCACAGGGGATCAACTGAACGATCAGTGTTTTTCATAGGGGCCACTGCAGAAAACTATGCCTGTAAGATAAAATGGTTAACAGATGTTCCTGTGTGGGTTAGTCAGTGGCCCCTAACAACAGAAAAGTTACAGGCATTACAAATTTTAGTACAAGAACAATTAGATAAAGGTCATTTAGAGGAATCCACTAGTCCATGGAACACTCCTGTGTTTGTCATTAAGAAAAAATCTGGCAAATGGAGACTTTTACAAGATTTAAGAGCAGTAAATGCCATTATGGAAGACATGGGCTCCCTTCAACCTGGGCTTCCGTCTCCTGTAGCAGTACCAGAACAATGGTCACTTATAATTATAGATCTGCAAGACTGCTTTTTTACTATTAATTTACATCCTGAGGACTGTCCTCGTTTTGCTTTCAGTGTTCCTTCTCTAAACTTACAGGAACCGTTTAAAAGATATCAGTGGAAAACTTTACCACAGGGCATGAAAAACAGCCCTACCTTATGCCAAAAATTTGTGGCGGCTGCATTAGCAGCACTGAGAAAACAATTTCCTAGTGCTTACATAATTCATTATATGGATGATATCTTGCTAGCTCATCCTGAGCTGCCAAAAGTACAGCTAATGCTAGAAAAGGCTATAGAACAATTAACTAAATTTGGCTTAGTCATTGCCCCAGAGAAAATTCAGAGAGATAAACCATTAAGTTATCTGGGACAATGGATTCACTCTGACTATATTGCACCTCAAAAGGTGCAAATAAGGAGAGATAAATTACAAACTCTTAATGATTATCAAAAATTACTGGGAGAAATAAATTGGATTCGACCTTTTCTGAAGATTACTACGGGAACCCTTAGTCCTTTGTTTACTATCTTACAGGGAGACTCTAATCCCCGTTCCCCTAGACATTTAACTCCAGAAGCCTTGCAGGCTTTACAAGTTGTTGAACAGGCTTTAACTCAAGCTAGGGTTAAACAAATTAATTATCAAAACCCATGGTCTTTACTCATTTTTTCTACTGAGTATACTCCTACAGCTTGCCTATGGCAGGAAGGTATTTTAGAATGGATTCATTTACCACATGTTCAGACAAAGATTGTTGCTGATTATCCATACCTGGTGTCTTTATTAATTGATAAAGGAAGAAAAAGATCACGGGAATTATTTGGTAAAGATCCTCATGTAATTGTAACTGCTTATAATAAAATTCAAGTAGAACAACTATTTCAAAATAATGATGATTGGGTATTGGCCTTACAAGGCTATGCAGGTCAAATCTTATACCATTATCCTAAACATCCTTTAATTGAATTTACAAGAACAATTTCACTTATATTTCCTCTTATGTGTTCCAAACAGCCTCTGTCTGACGCAATAACCTTGTTCACAGATGGCTCCTCTACAGGTCGAGCTGTAGTTTTTAGCCCAGGCCTGTCTCCTCTTATTAAAGAGGTCACACAAGCCTCTGCCCAACAAACAGAATTATGGGCTCTAATCTCGGCCTTTAATAATTTCAAACAAAGGTTTAACTTGTACACAGATTCAAAATATATTGCTTCTCTTTTTCCAGCTCTTGAAACTGCTCTTTTAACAGGAACCTCAACTATTCTACCTTTATTAAAGAAACTACAAACTTTAATTCAGCAAAGGAATAATCAATTTTATATTGGTCACATAAGAGGACATACTAACTTACCTGGCCCTTTGGCCCAAGGAAATGCCACTGCAGATTTATTAACACGTACTATAGTGGCATCAGTGGCCGACGCTGAAGAAAGCCACGCCTTACATCACCAAAATGCTAACGCATTAAGAAAAATGTTTCAAATTACTAGAGAACAGGCAAGACAAATAGTCTTAAAGTGTAAATCCTGTCCTGTTACTCATCATCCTTTAAAATTTGGTGTTAATCCTCGGGGTTTACGCCCCAATGTATTATGGCAAATGGATGTAACACATGTGTCTAGTTTTGGAAAATTACAATATGTACATGTTACTGTTGATACTTTTTCTCATTTTATCTGTGCCTCTGCAAGACCTGGCGAGGCCTACAAAGATGTTGTACAACACCTATTTTACTGCTTTCAGCAGCTAGGTGTTCCTCATCAATTAAAAACAGACAATGCTCCAGCTTATACCTCTCGAGCATTTGAACAATTTTGTATACAGTGGAAAATTGCTCATTCTACGGGGATCCCTTATAATCCTCAGGGTCAAGCGATTGTTGAAAGAACTAATCAAATATTAAAATTACAAATTGAACGCCTACAAAAAGCTCATAAATATTTCTCTCCTCATCATATTTTAACCCATGCTTTATTCGTCCTAAATCACCTTAATGTAAACTCCAACAATTTAACCCCTGCTCTCTCCCATTGGCAGCCACAATCGGCTGCCACCCTTCCTAAAGTTCTTTGGAAAGATTTATTATCGGGCCAATGGAAAGGCCCTGATGTATTGTTAACCTCCGGACGAGGCTATGCTTGCATATTTCCACAGGATGCCGACTCTCCCGTCTGGATTCCAGACCGGCTCATCAAACCGGCTCCTCCGGAGACCCCGGCGCAGAAGACAACGCCTGCGGCGGATGAAGATCCTATCTGCACAAATGAGGACGACTGTGGAAATTTCACCGAAACCCTCCAAGACCACGTGGACACAGATCCGTGCCCTGGTGAAACAAGCTAAACAACTTCTCATATCTCAAGGAAACCCTCTAACTCCTACAATGTACTTTCTTGCGTTTCTATCACTAATCTCTACTCCTAAGGTAGAAACTGCAGCTTATTGGTCTTATGTGCCTAATCCTCCTCTGCTACACCCTGTGGGCTAGCTAGATCCAGACCCCATAAAAATTCTTTCTAATGATTCTATCCGCTTAGGAGGTTTAACTGACTCAGAATCCAGACATCATGCTGCGGCTTTAATTAATTTCACTGGCAAAGCCGACTCCTTGCCTATTTGCTTTACTTTAAGAGGCAACACACCTCCTTTTTGTTTACCTACTAGCTACAGGGTATTTTTAACTGATGCTCCAGATCCTCATGATGCAAATAGACGTTATGTTTGGGAATATGAGTTACAAACTATTGGAAGTCCTAATTATAATGAAACCTGTTTATCTGTTAACTCATTACCTCTCCCTAACTGTAAAGAAAAATATAGAAATAAAAATCAATTCTGGGAATCATCATTAACTAAAACACCTACTTGGCTTTCCTGTGGATTCCCAAATGCTGCCAACAAGCATTCTCCTATAAATTCAAACACAGTCATCTGGGATTATTCTCCTACTTCTTGTTTTGATCATAATAAATATTTCTCGAACCAATTAAATAAATTTCATCAGTATCAGTGGTCTGGTACTCCCCAACCAATACGACGATGGTTCACACCTGGTCTAGTTGAGCCCATATGGGTAGCTCAAGACAAAAATAAAACTCAAATACACTATGATTTATTTAGACTTGTTGCTGCATCCAACTTAATTTTAGAAAAGAAACCTAATATGCCAAAACCAAATGCAATGTCAGTAAGAACTTGTGTTGGATATCCATATGCTCTACTTTTAGCTCCAAATAAGTATTTAACTATTACACAATCTAAAAACTCTTATCATATTTCTTGTACCGCTTGTAAAGTTACAAATTGTCTTACTTCTACTGATTTATTCAATGAACGCTTGTTTAATTCTGTTTTAATTGTTAAAAGACCCTCTTATGTACTATTACCTGTTGATTTACAAGATGATCCTTGGTATGATAATTCTGCTTTACAAGTTTTACATACTGTTAATCAGTTAATTCGACCTAAGAGGTTTGTAGCTGCTTTAATTCTCGGTATTTTAGCTTTAATTTCTATAGTCACAACATTTGCGGTAGCCACTACTGCTTTGGTTCAAGAAGTTCACACAGCTCACTTTGTTAATTCTCTCAGCAGCAACATAACTCTAGCTTTAATAACTCAAGCCAGCATAGATAATAAACTTGAAGCAAAACTTAACATCCTAGAAGAAGTAGTTTTAGCCTTAGGACAAGATATAAAGTTTATACAACATAAACTTCAAACCAGATGTCATTCTGCCTTTCCTGCTATTTGTGTAACTCCTTTACCTTATAATATGTCCACTTCCTGGGACAAAACTAAAGCTCATCTACAGGGTGTCTGGAAGGACAATGATATTACACATGATTTACATACTCTTCAAAAAGATATCACTGCCATCAGTGAAGCTCATTTACCTAGCACTTCTCTTGATTCACTGGCTCAATCCCTCTCTGACAATCTTAAATCTTTAAATCCTGTGTCCTGGATTCAGTACATTGTGTTTATTGTCATTATTGGATGCTTGATATTCTGTGTTGTTTTACTGTTACCTTGTCTCCTTCGTTGTGTCTTTTCCTCCTTAAAGGCTGTTCGCCAAGACCTCTTTGAGCTACGTTTCATTAACAAAAAAGGGGGAAATGCCGCACCCCCGGCATCAAGCCGTGGCGGGATGGCTCTGTCCGCGTTGTAAAAACTGTGGTAAGGCGGTGAGTGCTCCCCGGAGCGTTGCCCCCGGTCCCCCTGGCCTGCAACAGCAGCGCATAAGTTGCCTAGCATGCCTTTTAGTGAACGTAAGAATTCATGAGGTGCGGCATAAAGGCCTGAATAACCTTTACCCTGAAACCTGTTTGAAACTTGTTTGTTGAGTTGAATGGTTAATTGTTGCTTGAATGTCCTCAGAAACTAAGAATAAACATAATGACTTACTAATCCATGACTTCATCTATACAATGGAGACTAAATGTCTCCAAGGGAACACGTTCCCACCATAAAGGTCAGTTAATTGAAACAATGTATCAAGAGAATGCAGGGATGATAAGTTAAGATGTTCCTACCAGATACCCGCTCCCTCCGGTCTCTTATCTCTACCTTATGTCCCTTTGAAACTGTTTCTTTAAAATAAGTTTTCTATGAAATTGCTTTCTCTATAATTTTGTCACTATACACTTAAAACATATACATAATTCACTATCAATTCACTAACAACATAAAAATCATAATCAAATATAAAAATATAAAAATACAAAATGTGAACAAAGCAGTTTTACAAAGAAAGAAGGTTTAAACATAGATAAAGAGAAGTAAAAGAGTAACTGCTGATAAGCAGCAGTCCTTTGTTCCCCCTTACGGGCAGAAACATTGTCTAAGAAAAGACAGTTGACTACTCCCATCTACAAAACTCGATAAGAACTTTGTAAGCATCAGCAAGTCATAAAAATATCTTTTGTAGTTTGTAAGACATTGTCAAAAATGTATAAATACCATGCCTAAAAATCAGTAAAGTACAACTGCTTTCTTCATCATCCTTGGTGTGTGGCAGTTTGTCATTTTCCTGCGTCGCCCTTTCAATCAACCTGAGCCGTTCTCGCCCTGAAAACCCTCGGACTGAGACTCATTCGACTGGCGGTCCGCGGCAGTCTTGAACTCCTGAGCTCAAAGGATCCTCCCACGGGGGCCTTCCAGAGTGCTAGGGTTACAGATGTGAGCCAGCATGCCCAGCCAGGATGGGTTATTCTAAGCCATGATGCCCCTGCTGGGAGCAAGGCCTTGGTCTGGGTTTACTCCTACTCACAGCCTCAGCATCTTTGTCCTGAGTGGAAACAGTAAGAGCAACCTTGATTTCATTTTAAGAACAAAATAACACCGTGAACATGACCGACATACAGCACTGCTGGTATTTTTTCTCTGGTGTTGCTTTCGTGGTAAAGGAGAGGGGGCAGACAGAGAACAGAAGATTCCATCTGAAAGCTTTCCAAGGGGTGCAGAGCTGCCTGGCTGTGAGCTCTCTGCTACGGTTTGAACATGTTGCCTCCAAAATTTAGGTGTTAACACTTAATGGCCAGTGTGATCATATTAAGAAGTGAGGATGTTAAGGAGTGAGCAGGTCACGAGGGTTTCTCCCTCTCCAAGAATTACAGCCCTTATCACCGAGGCATTGGCATCACTGGGCTGGCTGGCCCATTGCTTTCCACCATAGGAGGACGCAGCACTAGTCACCTCTGGAGATTGTAGCAACAAGTTACCACCTTGGCAGCCAAGGCTTGAATGCTCACTGAACCTGTTAGTACCTTGATCTTGGACTGCCCAGCCTGCAGAACTGTGAGAAAATAAATATTTTTCTTTTTTTTTTGTAGAGACAGAGTCTCACTGTACCGCCCTCAGGTAGAGTGCCGTGGCGTCACACGGCTCACAGCAACCTCTAACTCTTGGGCTTACGCGATTCTCCTGCCTCAGCCTCCTGAGCAGCTGGGACCACAGGTGCCCGCCACACGCCCGGCTATTTTTTGTTGTTGTTGTTGCAGTTTGGCCGGGGCTGGGTTTGAACCCGCCACCCTCGGCATATGGGGCCGGTGCCCTACTCACTGAGCCTCTTTGTAAATTACCCAAGAGTTTGAGGTTGCTGTGAGCTGTGACACCATGATACTCTACCAAGGGTGACAAAGTAAGACTCTGTCTCAGAAAAGAAAATGAGAAACCCAGATGGGCTTGGTGGCTCACAACTATAATCCCAGCACTTTGGGAGGCCAGGAATTTGAGACTATCGTGGGCAACACAGTGAGACCCCATCTGAACAAAGACTAAAAAACTATCTGGGCATTGTGGTGGACATCTGTAGTCCCAGCTACTTGAGGCCGAAGCAAAAAGATCACTTGAGCCCAAGAGTTTGAGGTTGCTGTGAGCTATGACACTGCCACAGCACTCTAGCCTGGGTGACAGAGACTTTGTCTCAAAACCCCCAATGGTGGCAGCGCTTGTGGCTCAAAAGAGTAGGGTGCCGGCTCCATATGCTAGAGGTGGCGGGTTCAAACCCAGCCCTGGCCAAAAACTGCAAAAAAAAAAAAAAAAACCAACCAAACAAAAAACTCTAATGGTTAATCATATTCAACCTCCTCTTGTCTTTTAATGAAGAAGCAGTTCCTGCCACAGGTTCCAGATCCTTGCCGGCATCACCAGCACCACCTGCCACCTGGGAGCTTATTAAGAATGCAGAATAACAGGCCTAAAACAGCATCTGCATTTTTTGGAGGGCCCTAGATGTTTTGTGTTAGAGGAATAAGGACTGACACTCCCCGGGGCAGAGACAGTGTGGGGTGGGATGGGGGCGCACCCTACGTGCAGCCTCATGCTGTCTGATGCCCAGGCAGAAAGACAGCCCTGAGTGGTCGAGTCCTGTAGGAGATGGGGAGACTACGTGGTCCTGGTGCTCACCTCTGTCTGGCACCAGGGCACCATAGTGAGACCCCCTCCCCCCAATAAGGTGATTCTCTGGATATATGGAATTTTCTATTTCTAAAGCCTTTGGTAGCATGTGTTCAATTACTGGCGTGGAGAACGGGAGGACCTTAGAGTTCTTTTGGTTCTTCAAACTGCATGTGTGGTCTGTTTGTGGTTCTAAATTGATTTGGTTTCAAATAGCCTTAAAGAAAGAAAGAAAGAAAAGGAACAAACTAGAAGATATTCAGAATGCTTCATGTGTTAGGGCCCTGGATGTGCTAAAGCGGCCACAGCAAAGTACCACAGATGAGGGGCTCAGACCACAGGCCTCCCTGGTTGCTTGTGGAGCCTGGACATCCAAGATCATGGTTTCGGCAGTCTGTCTCTGAGACCTCTCTCCTTGGCTTGTGGATGGCCGGAGGTCTACTCCCTGTGCCCTCACATGGTTGTTCTCTGCGTGCACATCCTGGTCTCCTTTTGTCTCATGGGGTTATGGCCCACCCATGATCGATTTTAACTTAATTACTTCTTTAAAGACCTCCTACCTCAAATAAAGGCACTTTTGGGGGTCCTGGGGGTTAGGGTTTCAAAATGTGAATTTTGGGGAGATGTAATTCAGCCCGCACATAATGTGACCTATTTTTATGGAACTTTAGCTCAAATGTGTGCCTCTCCTTCATGAGAGGGCCCCACTTCCAACTCTCTTTGGAAGTGCTCTAAACTTTCTCCATTATTCTTTCTAAATAAAATCTCTTTGTTACCCAGGGGGAAAAAAGTATGTGTGTGTTGTGTGTGTATTGGGTTACAAAAAGTGATATTTCTTATTGAGTGGGTTTTGGTTCAACATGTTTGAAAAACACAGGTTTGGTTGATTTTATGGCAGGGTGCCCTGCCCTGTGCTCTTTACCTTTGGGCTGGGCAGAGATCGTAGGACCTTTAAGCCTCCAGGAAGGGCAGGAGTAGACTGAGACGCATGGTCTTTGCCCTTCGTGTGCTCCTTTTGTTTAAATGTTGTTTGGTCTCCTTTGGTTTTGAGTAACATCCAGGCTGTTGGAACTGAGGTCCATTTCCCTGCTGGACGCTGTCTGACTCAGCTCCTCCAGGCTGCTCTTGGGTTCATGCCGTGTGGCCCCCATCTCAGCCACCCAGAATCTCCTTCTCACAAATCCTGCCTCTCATCCCCCCGTGACTTTTCCCTCTGCCACCAACTGGAGAAAACCCTCTGCTTCTAAGGGCAGGTGTGATCCAGACAGGCCCAGGGTGATCTCCCTTGTGGTGAGCTCAGAGGGTGTGATCCACACAGGCCCACGGGGGGTGATCTCCCTTGTGGTGAGCTTAGAGTCAACTAATTCTATAACCTTAATATCAGCAAAATCCTTTTTGCCAGGTAAGGTGACATATCCTGAGCTTTTTGTTTCACTATGTTACCGTGCAAGGGGTCAGGGTGGAAAGTCCTGGGGCCAGTTTAGATTCTGCACAATACAGGCCTAGACCTTGCAAAGTGACTGGCGAGCCTGCACTGGGTCAGTAGACCTACAAACCATTGGGATCCAGTGGAGATCATACCAAGACCTTCAGCATTTTTGTTTTGCCTTTTCTTCCCCTTTGCCCCATTAGGACGTTAGCTGGGTTTGTCTCTACTTGGCAAGCTTATTTCAGTGACATTTTCCCCTCCTTCCTTCCTGACAGATGCTCTAGACCTCAACCCATGGTCTCTCTTTGAACTGGCCTTCCTGCTGGACTCTGCACTGATGAGCTAAATAAAGCGTCGGCACACGTCCATTCTATATTTGTATGGAGTCACGAGTTAGCCTTTGACAAGGGCAATTCAGTTTTCTGGGAGGTCTGTCCTGGCAACTTCTGACACTTTCTATTTCCTCTTTCTCTTACCAGAAACCCCCCACTGGCTAAACTCACCTGTGGCTCTGTCTTTTAGATGAAATTACGTACAAATTTGCCTCATGCACGGCTCTGCATTCCTAAAAGCTTGCATGGCATCTGGGGTTTAGAGGGAACTCAGCGGCAGGCTCTCTGCCATATGTGGGAGTTTCTGGAGCAGGGATGATAGAAAAGCTGGACAAATGGAAAAAAGTAAAATCACACAGATCACACTGAAGCTGTGACTTCAGCATCTTTCCCTCTGGGCTTGGCCAGTGGGAGAGATGGCAGGGCTGGGTGTAGCCTGATTTACCAATTCCAGAACCTTCTAGACACAGACAACGACCCAGACCTGTCTGATATGTGAAATAGGTGGAACACCCCAACTGCCCACCTTGGCATGCAGCCCATCTGCTGACTGACAGGGAGGCAAATCACCTTGTTCTCTGGCTTAGCACAGGGCAGAATGATCCAGGTGTACCCCTAACTCCTTCCCAGCATGGTCTTTGTAACCAGCCTGGCCAGGGATCCAGAGTCCTGAATCGGGGGTCCTCTGTCCTTTGAGACTTGTCTCCCCTGATCCTGCATGAGGGTCCATTCTGGAGCGTCCCTGGCACCCAGTGTTCCTGAAATGCAAGCATTATCCTTTCCAGAAGCCTGCATGGGATTCAATGCAATGAACTGTGCCGAGGTTGGAGGCTGCGGCTGCCGTGTGTCCTCTGGGTACTTGCCATCCCTCAGGGGTTGGGGGCTGCCTCTCCCTTCTCCCTTAGTAGTCCCCATAGTCCAGTCTGGGCATGCAGCTGTTCCTCCCAGGCAGCAGCTTAGCTGAGGGAGCACTGGAGCAGCAAAACATGATTTTTCAGCCAGACGCAATGGCTCATACCTATAGTCCCAGCACTCCGGGAGGCTGAGGCAGGTGGACTAGTTGAGCTCAGGAGTTTGAAACCAGCCTGAGCAAGAGTGAGATCCCTGTTTCTACTAAAAATAGAAAAAACTAGCTGGTTTTCTTCTGGTGGGCACCTGTAGTCCCAGCTACTTGGGAGGCTAAGGCAGAAGGACCATTTGAGCCAAAGAGTTGAGGTTGCCGTGAGCTACAATGACATCACAGCATTCTATCCAGGGAGACAGAGTGAGACTCTGTCTCAAAAAAATTAAAAAATAGAGAGAGGGAGAGAAACACGACTTTTGCCTTGGATGGAGCACAAGGTGCAAGGGTCAGGACTCACCACAACGTCGAGTGAACCTGTGCCTGAGGTTGTCTTTCTCCTGTCTTTCTCCTTGCCAAGACCTCAGTGGGACCAGCCCAGAGCTGCAAAGTGTGGGCTGATATGCAGAGAGGCCATTTCACTCCGTCCCTGTCTGCCGGGATCTTCCTTTAGAGTTCTCTTTTCTTCCTTGGGATGTTTATTTCCCGAGACCCACCTGATCCTCACTGCTCAGCAGTGGCCTGTGTGCCACAGCAGCTGAGTGGCCTCAGATGCCAGAATACATAGTGAAAAAGAGGGACAACCGGCTGGCCCTGGGGGGTTAAGAGTCTCTTACCAACACGGCAAGGCAGGGTGCGAGCTTTCTTTTCAGGCTGCTCCTGTGTGCAAACCTCTCCGCTAATTTCCCTTTCTCTGCTGCTCAGAGAAGGGAAGGTGAACATGCCCCTCACCTTGGGCACAGATTTGAAGATCAGGCCCTTTGTCCTCCTTGGGAAGGGCTCTGCCACTTCAGGCCATGGAGCCCGCAGAGTGGTGAGGACCATCCTCTGAAAACCTCCCTGCAGGAGCTCAGGGCCTCAGCACAGGTGAGGGAGATGCTGGTGGGTCCCAGGAGCGGCTGTGCCTTCAGAACCCGTGTCTCTGAGGTTGAGTGGGGATCTGAGAAGGAATAGGCCTGAGGGAGCTGGGGGCCAGGGTGTTGGGCTTCACCCTGTGATGGGGATGTTGTGCCCCCTGCCTGCTGTAACCCTCTGTGTGGGGGTGACTGATGGGCATGGTGCCTTCAAAATAGAGACTGAATTTCTTTCCTGTCTGTTAAGATTGGGACTTTGTTTTGTAGAAAATAATTGTAGAAAGATGAAAGGGTGGCAGGCCTGACCACGTGAGTGTGTGGCTTGGGCAGCTGCATGGAGCCCAGCAGCCGAGGCTGGTTCAGTGTGCTCCTGCTGCTGTCCTGAAATTCTGAGTAACTTTTGTTAAGAGTCTCTGCCTTTCTCTCTTCCTTCCTTCCTTCGTTTTTTTTTTTTTTTTTTTTGAAACAGAGTCTCACTTTGTCATCCTCGGTAGCATGCCGTGGTGTCATAATTTACAGTAACTTCAAGCCCTTAGGCTTAAGCGATTCTCTCACCTCACTCTCCAGAGTAGCTGGGACTACAGGCGCCCACCACAATGCCCAGCTATTTTTTTTTTTTTTTTTGTAGAGACAGAGTTTCATTTTGTCACCCTTGGTAGAGTGCTGTTGCATCACACAGCTCACAGCAACCTCCAGTTCCTAGGCTTAGGTGATTCTCTTGCCTCAGCCTCCTGGGTAGCTGGGACTACAGGTGCCCACCACGATGCCCAGCTATTTTTTTGTTGCAGTTCGGCTGGGGCCGGTTTGAACCTGCTATTTTTTTGTTGCAGTTCGGCTGGGGCCGAGTTTGAACCTGCCACCCTCGGTATATGGGGCCAGCACCCTACTCATTGAGCCATAGGCGCCGTCCCTATTTTTTTTTAAAGAGACAAGGTCTCACTCTTGCTAAAGCTGGTCTTGAATTCATGAGCTCAGGCAATCCACCCACCTGGGCCTTTCAAGTGCTTGGGATTACAGGCATGAGCTGCCGCGCCAGGCTGTCTCTGCATTTCCATCTTGCACTGAGTGGGGCAGATCCTGTAGGCAGTTCTCGCACAGTTGAGGCTGTGGTTTGGAGCAACACTTCCACGTGGCAGCTTGGCATTGGCCCAGGCTGTGCTCCTGTACTGGCCCTTTGTAGATGTGATATTTAGTCCTCACACTCTGAGGAGAAACTGAGGCCCTGAAGGGGATGGAGCTGGCTCAGGGCCACCCTGCTCTTGGGGGACATCCTGGGACCTCCCTGGAGACTGAGGCCCAGAGTCCTCACAGGTCCCTGGCTGTGACCTTTTCCTAGGGCTCCCACTCTCCCCAAGGGCAGCAGTGCCAGGTGGCAGAGTCAGCCTCAGTACATGAGCGTTTATCTTTGATGGCCCACACTTCCCAGGAGGCAGACAGCAGCATCTCTCCCCACCTACCTCGCTCCACGCTCTGGCTTTGGGGAAGAGGCCAAGACACAGAACTCACGTCCACCTGGGGCCAGGCCAGATGGAATGTGATTGCCAACACATGTGGGGGTGCAGGTGCTTCCAGCTCAGTCCCTCACCACAGGAAGAAAACAGAACATGTCATTGGTCTGATCAGACACTAGGCCCAGCAGGTAAAGTGCTGGCCAGCCACTCCTGGCTTGGAGGAGGGAGGAGCACCAAAGAGGAAACCAAAGAGCATTTGGAAGACCCTACCTGGCCACCCGTCCTGCCTGGTGCAAGCTCCTCTTTCTGAAAGTACTTTCCTGTTCAATGTGCCAAACTGGGAGCTCACAAACCTTTCATCATAGCCTATGGATGGAGATGAGGATGTAAAGCATTTGGAAATTCTATAGCTGTGCAATTGAAACAATCTTGCCCCAAATATGGTCTTGACTAAGTTAATTATTAAAATATAAAGGGAAATAACTTCCTTCCATATGCTTCATAGAGAAAGTTATTTCCTTCCCCCGTCAGAAACCAGGCTTCTTTTAACATAAAATGTATTGTCTGTATGTGTGCATTAAGAGAAACTATCATGAAAATTATGGAATAATTTAAAAGATCGCCTTTTTAAAAGATCACCACCTGTAATCCTAGCACTCTGGAAAGCCAAGGTGGGTAGATTGCTTGAGGCCAGGAGTTCAAGACTAGCCTGAGTGAGGAGTGTTTATCTTTGATGGCCCACACTTGCAGGAGGCAGACAGCAGCATCTCTTTAGTAGAGATAGATGCCTGTCTCTACTAAAAGAAAATAGAGGCTCGGCGCCTGTGGCTCAAGTGGCTAAGGCACCAGCCACACACATCTGAGCTGGCAGGTTTGAATCCAGCCTGGCCCCGCCAAACAACAATGACGGCTGCAACCAAAAAATAGCCAGGCATTGTGGCAGGCGCCTGTAGTCCCAGCTACTTGGGAGGTGGAGGCCAGAGAATCACTTGAACCCAGGAGTTGGCGGTTGCTGTGAGCTGTGATGCCACGGCACTCTACCTAGGGTGACAGCTTGAGGCTCTGTCTCAAAAATAAAAAATAAAGGGTGGGGGAGACAAGATGGCGGACTGAAGCCAGCTTTCAACAAAGGCTCCCGTCCAGAAGGAGAGTTAAAGGACAGGAATTTAGTAAGTATCCTGGTGGACTTGAGCCTCACCAAGAGAGAAGGCTGAAGAACGCACATCAACACCGCTGAGGCAAGCTGTGATCACAAGGATGCAAACAAAAGGTACAAAATCCACCACCAAGCGGACGGGAGTCCCCCTCCCCCATGAGACCGGCTCAAGAGCCCCAAAATTGAACAAGCGGGCAGAAATTAAAGGCCCTCCCACTACACTCCATGGGAGAGACCTTCTAAAAACTGGACCTACCTCCCCTACTGGGGTGCCGTGGCGTTCTCCTGCCGGACATAGGGCTGAATAAAACTTTGGGAATCCTTTGCCGGCAACCCTGAATCCCTGGCGCTCCCCTCCCGCCCACTGAGATCTGGAGGCTTGTCCCCTAGGACTTCGGATCCTTGGGTGATTTCTCAAGGGGAGTGGACAGTCCCCGAGTTGCGACTGGTCAGCATTGACTCTGAGGCGCGCGAGTGAGGAGAGGGCACGGGGCTGAGGGGGAGTCACGCCTCGCGCACTTCCCTGCGGTGCAGTGCAGCAACCCTCCCCGGGCATACGGGCCCAAGACTGAATCAAACTCTGGCCTCCCCGCTGAGAGCTGAGAACCCCTACTCTCACTCGGGGTCTGAGGGCCTATCCCCCAGGAGTTCGGCTCCTTGGGTGATTTCTCGAGGGGAGAGCACAGTGCCTGAGCTGCGTCAGGTCAGTGCTGACTCCGGGACACGTGAGCGAGGAGAGGGCACTCTGCTGAGGGGAAATCAAGCCTTGGCGGCACTTCCCTGCGGTGCAGTGCAAGAGCCCTCCCCGGACCGTAGTATTGCGTAAAACTGAAGGAAACTCTAGCTTCCCCCCCCCACTCCCAATCGGGGTCTGGGGGCCCATCCCCCAAGAGTTCTGATTCTCGGGGGATCTCTTAAGGGGTGTGAACCCAGCACAAACTGCGGCCGCTCAGTGCTGACTCTGGGGCGCGGGACAGAGGAGAAAAGGGTCGCCTGAGTGCCCACACCAGAGCAGCAGTTCCCTGGAGGTAGATCAACAGCCGTTTTTTCTTAAACGGCAGAACGCTCACTTCTGGATATTCTGAGGCCACACCCCCTGTCTCCCTGGGCAACCAGAGGAGGCCACCGGGTGACGCGGCTCACAAACCCGGGAAGCTTCCAGGGCGGGGCCTACCCAGAAAGGTGTTCAGACGCAATTCTCCAGCAGCAAAGACGTTTGAACTCAAAACAGCCCGTCTTCTGTAGGCGACGACAGGAACAGAGACAGAACCTCACAAAGTTGTCTGTTCTGTTCTGTTCTGTTAGCAGCATCCATCAGGGATGGGGCTAAGCCTGGGTGAACACCTCCTTCCCATCACCTGCATCAAACACTCAAAGATGTCAGGTCCCATCTCCTCCTGCTAGATAGCGGCAGTCTGCGGGGGCCTGGCAGACTTCCTTGCGATTCAGGCAGGTGCAAATACCTGGAGTGTCTGTTCACTGCAGGCAACTGGGTTAGCCATCAGCAGAGATACCAGTGACTGGGTCCGACGGAGGGGCAAAGTGGGGAAGGAGACGTCAACCTTCCTAGACTGCTCTGTTTGCTGGGTGGCTCCTCCTGACTCCACGCTGCACTGGGGTGAACCGTGTCAGAGGAGTAACCAGGCCCCTGTGATCCAGTTCCCAGAGACCTCTTGAACCCTTCCACCTGAGACAAGTGCCGATTGAGACAGTTGATTCGGACCTTTTGAACTGGGCTAATAGACTGAGGACTTTTCAGGCAGTGCCCTGGGTGTGCGATTGTAGGAAGGTTTGATTCTCCTTTTCCAACTGGGGCCAGAGGTGGGCAGGCGGGGTGACTTAATTGCTGATTTTTCCACACAGCTGAGACTTCAAGCCAGAGTAGAAGTTGCAATAGGATCGAACAGAAACCAGCTGAAAACAAGACAGAACCACTTTGCTCCACCACATCAGACAGGGCCCCAGTTTCTCAGGCCACAACACTGTACGGACCCTCGATAAAACCCCAGGGGAAAAACCAAAGGGAGTAAACCATGGGGCGGAATCAGCGGAAAAACTCTGGTAACATGAATAACCAGAATAGATCAACCCCCCCAAGAAAAGATACGGCAGATGTGATTGAAGATCCCATTCATAAACAACTGGCTGAGATGTCAGAAGTCGAATTCAGAATTTGGTTTGCAGACAAGATCAATAAAATGGAATTAGGAATTCGAGGAGAAATTCAAAAATTGTCTCAAGAATTTAACGAATTTAAAGACAAAACCACCAAAGACTTAGACACACTGAAACAAGAACTTACAGCCCTCAAAGATATGAAAAATACAGTAGAATCCCTCAGTAACAGAATGGAGCAAGCAGAAGAAAGGATTTCTGACATTGAAGATAAAGTCTTCGAACGCTCCCAATCTCTCAAAGAGGAAGAGAAATGGAGAGCAAAAACGGATCACTCACTCAGAGAACTCTCAGATAATTCGAAAAAAAACAACGTAAGGGTTATAGGAATTCCGGAGAACGATGAAGTGGCTGCCAAGGGCACAGAGGCCCTTCTACATGAAATTATGAAAGAAAATTTTCCAGACATGCCCAGAGAATTTGAAATTCAGATAGCAGACAGCTTCAGAACCCCAGCACGATTCAACCCTAATAAGCCATCTCCCAGACATATCATAATTAGCTTCACTAAAGTTAACATGAAAGAGAAGATTCTCAAAGCAGCCCGGCGAAAGAAAACTATAACATACAAAGGTAAGAATATTAGAATAACTGCAGATCTCTCTGCTGAAACTTTTCAAGCCAGAAGAGGCTGGTCATCAACTTTTAATCTCCTAAAGCAAAACAACTTTCAACCCAGGATCTTGTATCCAGCTAAATTGAGTTTCATCTATGATGGAGAAATTAAATACTTCAATGACATTCATATGTTGAAAAAATTTGCCATAAGTAAACCAGCTCTTCAGGATGTTCTCAGACCTATCCTCCACAATGACCAACCCAATCCTATACCACAAAAGTAAAATCACCCAGAAACTTCGGATCAAACTCCAACTTCCACACTGGCGAAAGGATTAAAAATGTCCACTGGACCTTTGAAAAACTCGACACCCAAAATTCCACCAGACTTATCAATACTCTCCATCAATGTGAATGGCTTAAACTGTCCTCTAAAGAGGCATAGGTTAGCTGACTGGATACAAAAACTCAAGCCAGATATTTGTTGCATACAAGAGTCACATCTCAACTTAAAAGACAAATACAGACTCAGGGTGAAAGGATGGTCATCCATATTTCAGGCAAATGGTAATCAGAAAAAAGCAGGTGTTGCAATTTTATTTGCAGATACAGTAGGCTTTAAACCATCAAAAGTAAGGAAGGACAAGAATGGTCACTTCATATTTGTTAAGGGTAATACTCAATATGACGAGATCTCAATTATTAATATCTATGCACCCAACCAGAATGCACCTCAATTTATAAGAGCAACTCTAACAGACATGAGTAACTTGATTTCCTCCAGCTCCATAATCATTGGAGATTTCAACACTCCCTTGGCAGTGTTGGATCGATCCTCCAGAAAGAAGCTGAGCAAAGAAATCTTAGATTTAAACCTAACCATCCAATATTTAGATTTAGCAGACATCTACAGAACATTTCATCCCAACAAAACTGAATACACATACTTCTCATCAGCCCACGGAACTTACTCCAAAATTGATCACATTTTAGGTCACAAGTCTAACCTCAGTAAATTTAAAGGAATAGAAATTATTCCATGCATCTTCTCAGACCATCATGGAATAAAACTTGAATTGAGTAACAACAGGAATCTACATACCCATACAAAAACATGGAAGTTAAATAACCTTATGCTGAATGATAGCTGGGTCAGAGATGAGATTAAGAAAGAAATCACCAATTTTTTGGAACAAAACGACAATGAAGACACAAACTATCAGAACCTCTGGGACACTGCAAAGGCAGTTCTAAGAGGGAAATTTATAGCACTGCAAGCCTTCCTCCAGAGAACGGAAAGAGAGGAAGTTAACAACTTAATGGGACATCTCACGCAACTGGAAAAGGAAGAACATTCCTACCCCAAACCCAGTAGAAGAAAAGAAATAACCAAAATTAGAGCAGAATTAAATGAAATTGAAAACAAAAGAATAATACAACAGATCAATAAATCAAAAAGCTGGTTTTTTGAAAAGATCAATAAAATAGATAAACCTCTGGCCAACCTAATCAGGAAAAAAAGAGTAAAATCCCTAATATCATCAATCAGAAACAACAAAGACGAAATAACCACAGACTCATCAGAAATCCAAAAAATCCTTAATGAATATTACAAGAAACTTTATTCTCAGAAATATGAAAATCTGAAGGAAATAGACCGATACTTGGAAGCACGCCACCTTCCAAGACTTAACCAGAATCAAGTGGAAATGTTGAACAGACCCATATCAAGTTCAGAAATAGCATCAACTATACAAAACCTCCCTAAAAAGTAAAGCCCGGGACCAGATGGTTTCACGTCAGAATTCTACCAAACCTTTAAAGAGGAATTAGTACCTATATTACTCAACCTGTTCCAAAATGTAGAAAAAGAAGGAAGACTACCCAACACGTTCTATGAAGCAAACATCACCCTGATCCCCAAACCAGGAAAAGACCCAACAAGAAAAGAAAATTATAGACCAATATCACTAATGAATATGGGTGCAAAAATATTCAACAAGATCCTAACAAACAGAATCCAGCAACACATCAAACAAATTATACATCATGACCAAGTTGGTTTTATCCCAGGGTCTCAAGGCTGGTTCAATATACGTAAATCTATAAATGTCATTCAGCACATAAACAAATTAAAAAACAAAGACCATATGATTCTCTCAATTGATGCAGAAAAAGCTTTTGATAATATCCAGCATCCCTTCATGATCAGAACACTCAAGAAAATTGGTCTAGAAGGGACTTTTCTTAAACTGATAGAGGCTATCTACAGCAAACCCACAGCCAATATCATATTGAATGGAGTTAAATTGGAATCATTTCCACTCAGATCAGGAACCAGACAAGGCTGCCCATTGTCTCCATTGCTTTTCAACATTGTAATGGAAGTTTTATCCACCGCAATTAGGGAAGAAAAGGTGATCAAGGGTATCCATATAGGGTCAGAAGAGATCAAACTCTCGCTCTTCGCAGATGATATGATTGTGTATCTGGAAAACACTAGGGACTCTACTACAAAACTCCTAGAAGTGATCAAGGAATACAGCAGTGTCTCAGGTTACAAAATCAACATTCATAAATCGGTAGCCTTTATATACACCAACAACAGTCAAATTGAAAAAGCAGTTAAAGACTCTATCCCATTCACAGTAGCGCCAAAGAAGATGAAATATTTGGGAATTTACCTAACAAAAGACGTGAAAGATCTCTATAAAGAGAACTATGAAACTCTAAAAAAAGAAATAGCTGAAAATGTTAACAAATGGAAAAACATACCATGCTCATGGCTAGGAAGAATCAACATTATCAAAATGTCCATACTACCCAAAGCAATATATAATTTCAACGCACTCCCTATTAAAGCTCCACTGTCATATTTTAAAGATCTTGAAAAAACATTACTTCGTTTTATATGGAATCAGAAAAAACCTCGAATAGCCAAGACATTACTCAGAAATAAAAACAAAACAGGAGGAATCACACTACCAGACCTCAGACTTTACTACAAATCGATAGTGATCAAAACAGCATGGTATTGGCACAAAAACAGAGAAGTAGATGTCTGGAACAGAATAAAGAACCAAGAGATGAATCCGGCTACTTACCGTTATTTAATCTTTGATAAGCCAATTAAAAACATTCAGTGGGGAAAAGATTCCCTATTTAACAAATGGTGCTGGGTGAACTGGCTGGCAACCTGCAGAAGACTGAGATTGGACCCACACCTTTCACCATTAACTAAGATAGACTCTCATTGGATTAAAGATTTAAACTTAAGACATGAAACTATAAAAATACTAGAGGAGAATGCAGGGAAAACCCTTGAAGAAATTGGTCTGGGTGAGTATTTCATGAGGAGAACCCCCCGGGCAATTGAAGCAGCTTCAAAAATACACTACTGGGACTTGATCAAACTAAAAAGCTTCTGCACAGCTAAGAACACAGTAAGCAGAGCAAGCAGACAGCCCTCAGAATGGGAGAAGATATTTGCAGGGTATATCTCTGACAAAGGTTTAATAACCAGAATCCACAGGGAACTCAAATGCATCAGCAAGAAAAAAACAAGGGATCCCATCGCAGGCTGGGCAAGGGATTTGAAGAGAAACTTCTCTGAAGAAGACAGGCGCACAGCCTTCAGACATATGAAAAAATGCTCATCATCTTTAATCATCAGAGAAATGCAAATCAAAACTACTTTGAGATATCATCTAACTCCAATGAGACTAGCCTATATCACAAAATCTCAAGACCAGAGATGTTGGCGTGGATGCGGAGAAAAGGGAACACTTCTGCACTTCTGGTGGGAATGCAAATTAATACATTCCTTTTGGAAAGATATATGGAGAACACTCAGAGATCTAAAAATAGATCTGCCATTCAATCCTGTAATTCCTCTGCTGGGCATATACCCAGAAGACCAAAAATCACAACATAACAAAGATATTTGTACCAGAATGTTTATTGCAGCCCAATTCATAATTGCTAAGTCATGGAAAAAGCCCAAGTGCCCATCGATGCACGAATGGATTAATAAATTGTGGTATATGTATACCATGGAATACTATGCAGCCTTAAAGAAAGATGGAGACTTTACCTCTTTCATGTTTACATGGATGGAGCTGGAACATATTCTTCTCAGTGAAGTATCCCAAGAATGGAAGAAAAAATACCCAATGTACACAGCCCTACTATGAAACTAATTTGGGACTCTCACATGAAAGCTATAACCCAGCTACGACTTAACAATAGGGAGAAGTGGGAAAGGGGGGGGTGGGTAGAGGGAGGGGAATCGGTGGGATCACACCTGTGGTGCATGTTACAGGGGTATTTGCGAAACTTGGTGAATGTAGAATGTAGATGTTTTGGCACAGTAACTGAGATAACGCCGGAAAGGCTATGTTAACCACTGTGATAAAAATGTGTCAAATGGTTTATGAAGTGAGTGTATGATGCCCCATAATCATATCATTGTATACAGTTATGATTTAATAAAAAAAAAATAAAAAATAAAAATAAAAATAAAATAAAATAGAAAAAAGTTAGCTGGGTATTGTGGCAGGCAGCTGTAGTTCCAGCTACTTGGGAGACTGAGGTAAGAGGATTGCTTGGAGCCCAGGAATTTGAGGTGGCTGTGAGCTATTATGCCCCAGCACTTTATCCAGGGTGACAGAGTGAGACTCTGTTTAAAATAAATAAATAATAAATAAATAAGTAAAAAAAATGATGACCTTTTAAAAATAAGCAAATAACTTTTCAATTTTTGTTAAGTGGTAACCATTAGTTTGTGAATTCTGGGAAGATTGAAATGATGACTTAGGCTTCCGGGCCTTCCCTCCCCTCTGGCAGGTGTTCCAGCCAGAGTGTTTCAGAGATCCCCCCTTCTTGAATTATAACAGTAGGTTTTCCAACTAGAACTTGAATCTCTTGATGTCTGTGTTCCCATAAAAATCAAAAGTCAGGCAGCAGTAATGACACTGAAATTGCTTCTTTGTTTTAATTCATCTCAGCTAGTGTTTACCAAACGTTTACCACATGCAGGTCCCCACTGATGTGATCCTTTCTGTGCTCCCAAATGTACAGCCTCCTGGGACAAAGACACGAGTGCACAGATAGCTGCAGCGCAGAGTAGGGGCCCAGAGAGGGTGCAGGTTGCTGAGACAGTGGGAGGGGCTATTTGTGAAGGGGTGATGCTGAAGGAGGAGTCTGCAGGGGCTGAGGGTTCTGGGCAGAGGCAGCAGCAGGAGGCCCCCTGGTGTGGAGTGAGGCTGGAACACAGGCCCCATGAGTGTGGGAACCAGGGTAAACCAGGGCTGTTGTGGCATGTTGAAGAGTCCTTGGATGCCGAGTCAAGTTGGTCCACAAGAGCCCCACAGATGGCTGCTGAGTGGGAGGATGAGCAAAGAATAATGGGTTTTAGGAAGGCGGCAATGTGTTCAGGATAGTGGATCACTCACAAGGGGAAGATAGGCAGAGTAAGGTGCCGAGGGTGCCTGCGAGGGCCTGGCTGGGGCAGGGGCTGACCTGAGAGACTGGGAGAAGATTCATCTATCTCTAATCTATGTCCAAGGAAGGAATGAGGGAGGTGCAGGTAGGAGCAGGGAGCAGGTCATGTCAGTATAGACCTGTGTGTGGTAAATGTTTAGGAAATAGTAGCTGAGATGAATGAAAATAAAGAAGCGATTCTAAGTATGGCAGAGAAGTGATGGAATTGTTAGGTGTGGAGGGACCATATGTCAGGGCCCCGCGTTCCCATGTTCTTGGTTCCCAGCACCAGAGACTGCTCACTGGTACTGAGGCAACAGGATGAATGAGCAGAGCTAGCAGGTGCAAGTGGGCAAAGTGCCAAAGTTTTATTAAGGATGACAGCAGGGCACATTCCAAAGGAGCAGGCCAGTCCCTCCGAGGGGAGGCATCACTGAGTTTAGCAAGATTTCTCCTTCTATGCTGACTCTCTATTTTTATGCTAAGTGTGGGATGGAATATTCATGGTTTTTCTTGGAAGAGGGTGAGGAATTCCTGGAATTGGGAACCCTCCCCATTTCTATCCTTGTAAGGCAATTCCTGAGGGTTGCCATGATATTTGTAAAGTGTCATGGCACTGGTCGGTGTGATTTTTACTGTGTTAACTAGGGTAGGTCATCCTGTGACTCTGTTATCTCGGATAGCCCATCAAAGCCTTGACAATATCTCTACTTCATGATTTCTCTGTCTCATTCTGACTAGTCAGTGGTTGGAGACTATTGTAGACCAAACACCTGGCCAGTCTTTGGGGACCCTCCTGACACATTATCTATTCTTTCTTGGAGCCCCCTCCCTAGGCTCCTCATCAGGCTATTCCCAAAACACCGATGTCTGTTTATGTCAGGAAGACCCTGGGACATAAATCACTCCCCCAAAACAATCAGCTCCCCAAAACAACCTACCTGCAAGGTCTTGTACCTGTGAAGTCTCGAATAGCCCTGTCCCCATAATAACTCAGGCCAGCCAGGTCCAGCCTGTCCAGCACCCATGCTGCTCACATCTGACTAACTGCCTAACCTAAGGGAATGGTCGTCAGTGGAGAAGTTGATAGGAAGGACAGATTTGGGCACCCTTTAAGAAGATGAATAACAACAAGAGTGCTGCTAACAGTAGGTAATATAGAGAGGCATTCTGATTCTAGAAGTCTTCGGAGGTTGAACGCTTTGGTCCAGGCTTTCCTGCCCCATCTCAGAGGACTGGACTGTGTCACAGGAGACCCTCATGTGACTCCCTTTTGTCTGGAGCAGTGGTCTTCCATGGGAGGTGGTTCTGCCCCTCAGGGGAGACATTTTTGGTTGGATGCTATCGGCCCTGTGGGTGGAATCCAGGGATTCAGGAAACGTCCTGAGATGCACAGGACAGCTCCCACTAGGATCGTCTTTCTCAGAATGGCACAGTACCCTGGTTGAGCATCTCTGGTCTAGAATCAAGTCCACCATGGCACTTAAGCCTTTACCCTCATGAACAGGCCCGCTGGTTCCCATGCCTCTGCCTCTGGCTTCCTGCCCCTTTGACTTTGTCTCTTGGGGCCAGGAGCAGGGATTTCCCTGTAAGTCCCTGATGTGGCTGCCTTTGGGGTCTTTTCTCCTGCCTCTGCCCACTGGACTCTTCTCCCTTCCTGTTCCTCCTTCACGCCCTGTTGCACAGATAACATCTCCAGCATTCCTTGGGGTGCACTGCAGGCTTTCCCCCTGTGTGCCATGTTCCCCGGGACCCTTGTTTCCCTATGTGGGGCCCCCTCTTTGCTCTCATTGTATCTGTACAAATATTTATTTTCTCTATTTATTTACCTGTCCTCCAACTAAACTGTGAAATTCTGTATGATGTGATGAAGCCTTTGACAAATCTTCTGTTGCTTGCTGCAGTCAGGCAGTGGGCATTCAAAAAAGAGATTACAGTGGTAATCAGAAAAAAGCAGGTGTTGCAATTTTATTTGCAGATACAGTAGGCTTTAAACAAACAAAAGTAAGGAAGGACAAGAATGGTCACTTCATATATGTTAAGGGTAATACTCAATATGATGAGATCTCAATTATTAATATCTATGCACCCAACCAGAATGCACCACAGTTTATAAGAGAAACTCTAACAGACATGAGTAACTTGATTTCCTCCAGCTCCATAATCGTTGGAGATTTCAACACTCCTTTGGCAATGTTGGATTGATCCTCCAGCAAGAAGCTCAGCAAAGAAATCTTAGATTTAAACCTAACCATCCAATATTTAGATTTAGCAGACATCTACAGAACATTTCATCCCAACAAAACTGAATACACATACTTCTCATCAGCCCATGGAACTTACTCCAAAATTGACCACATTTTAGGTCAGAAGTTTAACCTCAGTAAATTTAAAGGAATAGAAATTATTCCATGCATCTTCTTGGACCACCATGGAATAAAACTTGAGCTCAGTAACAACAGGAATCTGCATACTCATACAAAAACATGGAAGTTAAATAACCTTATGCTGAATGGTAGCTGGGTCAGAGATGAGATTAAGAAAGAAATCACCAATTTTTTGGAACAAAACGACAATGAAGACACAAACTATCAGAACCTCTGGGACACGGCAAAGGCAGTTCTAAGAGGGAAATTTATAGCACTGCAAGCCTTCCTCAAGAGAACGGAAAGAGAGGAAGTTAACAACTTTATGGGACATCTTAAGCAAATAGAAAAGGAAGAACATTCGAACCCCAAACCCAGTAGAAGAAAAGAAATAACCAAAATTAGAGCAGAATTAAATGAAATTGAAAACAAAAGAATAATACAACAGATCAATAAATCAAAAAGCTGGTTTTTCGAAAAGTTCAATAAAATAGATAAACCTCTGGCCAACCTAATCAGAAAAAAAGAGTAAAATCTCTAATATCATGAATCAGAAACAACAAAGACGAAATAACAACAGACTCGTCAGAAATCCAAAAAATCCTTAATGAATATTACAAGAAACTTTATTCTCAGAAATATGAAAATCTGAAGGAAATTGACTGATACTTGGAAGCACGTCACCTTCCAAGACTTAGCCAGAATCAAGTGGAAATACTGAACAGGCCCATATCAAGTTCAGCAATAGCATCAACTATACAAAACCTCCCTAAAAAGAAAAGCCCGGGACCAGATGGTTTCACGTCAGAATTCTACCAAACCTGTAAAGAGGAATTAGTACCTATCTTACTCAACCTGTTCCAAAAGGTAGAAAAAGAAGGAATATTACCCAACACGTTCTATGAAGCAAACATCACCCTGATCCCCAAACCAGGAAAAGACCCAACAAGAAAACAAAATTATAGACCAATATCACTAATGAATATAGATGCAAAGATATTCAACAAGATCCTAACAAACAGAATCCAGCAACACGTCAAACAAATTATACATCATGACCAAGTTGCTTTTATCCCAGGGTCTCAAGGCTGGTTCAATATACGTAAATCTATAAATGTAATTCAGCACATAAACAAATTAAAAAACAAAGACCATATGATTCTCTCAATTGATGCAGAAAAAGCTTTTGATAATATCCAGCATCCCTTCATGATCAGAACACTTAAGAAAATTGGTCTAGAAGGGACTTTTCTTAAACTGCTAGAGGCCATCTTCAACAAACCCACAGCCAATATCATATTGAATGGGGTTAAATTGGAATCATTTCCACTCAGATCAGGAACCAGACAAGGCTGCCCATTGTCTCCATTGCTTTTTAACATTGTAATGGAAGTTTTAGCCACCGCAATTAGGGAAGAAAAGGCGATCAAGGGTATCCATATAGGGTCAGAAGAGATCAAACTTTCACTCTTCGCAGATGATATGATTGTGTATCTGGAAAACACTAGGGACTCTACTACAAAACTCCTAGAAGTGATCAAGGAATACAGCAGTGTCTCAGGTTACAAAATCAACATCCATAAATCGGTAGCCTTTATGTACACCAACAATAGTCAAGTTGAAAAAGCAGTTAAGGGGTGGTGCCTGTGGCTCAAGGAGTAGGGTGCCGGTCCCATATGCTAGAGGAGGTGGGTTCAAACCCAGCCCCGGCCAAAAACCACAAAAAAAAAGAAAAAGCAGTTAAGGACTCCATCCCATTCACAGTAGTGCCAAAGAAGATGAAATATTTGGGAATTTACCCAACAAGAGACGTGAAAGATCTCTAAAAAGAGCACTATGAAACTCTAAGAAAAGAAATAGCTGAAAATGTTAACAAATGGAAAAACATACCATGCTCATGGCTGGGAAGAATCAACATTATTAAAATGTCCATACTACCCAAAGCAATATATAATTTCAACGCACTCCCTATTAAAGCTCCACTGTCATACTTTAAAGATCTTGAAAAAATAATACTTCGTTTTATATGGAATCAGAAAAAACCTCGAATAGCCAAGACATTATTCAGAAATAAAAACAAAACAGGAGGAATCACACTACCAGACCTCGGACTTTACTACAAATCGATAGTGATCTAAACAGCCTGGTATTGCACAAAAACAGAGAAGTAGATATCTGGAACAGAATAGAGAACCAAGAGATGAATCCAGCTACTTACCGTTATTTGATTTTTGACAAGCCAATTAAAAACATTCAGTGGGGAAAAGATTCCCTATTTAACAAATGGTGCTGGGTGAACTGGCTGGCAACCTGCAGAAGACTGAGATTGGACCCACACCTTTCACCATTAACTAAGATAGACTCTCATTGGATTAAAGATTTAAACTTAAGACATGAAACTATAAAAATACTAGAGGAGAATGCAGGGAAAACCCTTGAAGAAATTGGTCTGGGTGAGTATTTTATGAGGAGGACCCCCCGGGCAATTGAAGCAGCTTCAAAAATACACTACTGGGACTTGATCAAACTAAAAAGCTTCTGCACAGCCAAGAACACAGTAAGTAAAGCAAGAAAACAGCCCTCAGAATGGGAAAAGATATTTGCATTTTATATCTCTGACAAAGGTTTTTTTTTTTTTTTTTGACAAAGGTTTAATAACCAGAATCCACAGAGAACTCAAACGCATCAGCAAAAAAAAAACAATGGATCCCATCGCAGGCTGGGCAAGGGATTTGAAGAGAAACTTCTCTGAAGAAGACAGGCACGCAGCCTTCAGACATATGAAAAAATGCTCGTCATCTTTAATCATCAGAGAAATGCAAATCAAAACTACTTTGAGATACCATCTAACTCCAGTGAGACTAGCCTATATCACAAAATCTCAAGACCAGAGATGTTGGTGTGGATGTGGAGAAAAGGGAACACTTCGGCACTGCTGGTGGGAATGCAAATTAATACATTCCTTTTGGAAAGATATATGGAGAACACGTAGAGATCTAGAAATAGATCTGCCATTCAGTCCTGTAATTCCTCTGCTGGGCATATACCCAGAAGACCAAAAATCACAACATAACAAAGATATTTGTACCAGAATGTTTATTGCAGCCCAATTCATAATTGCTAAGTCATGGAAAGAGCCCAAGTGCCCATCGATCCACAAATGGATTAATAAATTGTGGTATATGTACACCATGGAATATTATGCAGCCTTAAAAAAGATGGAGACTTTACCTCTTTCATGTTTACATGGATGGAGCTGGAACATATTCTTCTTAGTAAAGTATCTCAAGAATGGAAGAAAAAATACCCAATGTACTCAGCCCTACTATGAAACTAATTTGGGGCTTTCACATGAAAGCTATAACCCAGTTACAACCTAATAATACGGGGAAGTGGGAAAGGGAGTGGAGGGAGGGGGGGGGTGGGTAGAGGGAGGGGGATTGGTGGGATCGTACCTGTGGTGCATCTTACAGGGTTATTTGTGAAACTTGGTAAATGTAGAATGTAAATGTCTTGGCACAGTAACTGAGATAATGCCAAAAGGCTATGTTAACCATTGTGATAAAAATGTGTCAAATGGTCTATGAATCGAGTATATGATGCCCAATGATCATGTTAGTGTACACAGCTATGATTTAATAATAAAAAAAAAAGATTACATCATTGATTTCACTTCAATAATGAGTGATTGAATGAATGGATGGACGGATGGATGAAGCAAATAAAACCCATATTTCAGTATTTACATCCTGAACATATTCTAAATTGTGGTGCTAATGCCCCAGCAGCAGACAAATTACATTAAGTAAACAACCACAACTTAAATTGGAAACCAGAACTTTATTTATTATAAAAACATATGATGGGGTGGCACCTGTGGCTCAAGGAGTAGGGCACCAGCGCCATATACTGGAGGTGGCGGGTTCAAACCCGGCCCTGGCCAAAAACTGAAAAAAACAAAAACAAAAAACAAAAAAACAAAAAAAAATCCACATGTCAAGCTATAGGAAGTTTAGTTGAACATCATCTTACTCTACTAAATTGCCAAATTCATGGAAACTTTTGGGAGGGAGATGTGGCTTCTACTATAAGTAAAGGGACATAAGCTCCAGGGTGTGGGTGCGGCTCTGCCAGCAATTGGTTGTGTGGCCTTCCACGAGGCCCCCCCATTCTTCAACTGTTCAGTGTATCCATCTGATAAATGAGGTCTTCATTATATCCAGGGCTCTTATGTTTTTAAAAAGTTATTGAATCCAGTGATTCTTATTGAGGGCATTGTTTTTTATCCATAAGTCTACTTATGCGCATTGACCAATTTCTGTTAGCTGTAGACAGGGAAGGGACGTCTGTGTTAATTAGGCCGCACAGGTGTGATGGAATGGGTGGCAATGGCATCGTATCAGAGGAGAAAATTAAGCTGAGACCCTGCTGAGCTCACTGATAAGGGAATACACACTCCAAACAGGCAGGAGTAAAACCATCCAACTCACGAATGGAGAAGCCAGCTGCAATGAACACACAGACCAAGGAAGTCAGGATGACTTTGCATCAGTTTCAAGGGACTTTAGTGAGGTTCATTTTCACTTTATTTGTGAAACAGTCGAAGCTGATACTTGCCTGGACAGAGGAGTAGTGAGTAACGGGCCTGGGGGCTTCTGGATACCTGGTCTGTGTTGGAAGTGGCTGCATGTCATCTGCTAATGCTGCTGAGCAGGAGAGATAACACCAGCTAGGAGATGCCCAGGGAGGAAGATCAGGGGTTGAAAGTGTGGGGGATGGAGGCGGAGCAAGATGGCAGCCGAGTAACAGCTTCCTTGCATCTGGGCATCGTGAGTCTGGGGATATAGGACTCCAGGCATCTCTGGCTGGTGGGATCTGCCTATCATCACCTCTGAGAGGATACAGGGAGTCAGCGAGAGACTTCTGGACCCCAAGAGAAGGACTAAAACAGTGGAAAACCAGCAAGTGGTCGCGTGTGTTCAATACGTCTAAAACCCGCCTGCAACTTCCACAGGCACGAGAACTTAAAGAGCAAGAGGAAGTGAAAGGAAAATTAGGGCAAGGAAACAGATAAAAGAAATCACCCATGAGGAAGAATCAGCAGAAAACTCCAGGCAACATGAAGAACCAGTCCAGAACAACCCCGCCAAGGGACTATGAGGTAGCTACTGCAGAGGATTCCACCTATAAAGAAATGTTAGGAATGACAGAAAGGGAATTTAGAATAGACATGTTGACAACAATGAAAGAAATGATGGAAACAATGAAGGAAACTGCTAATAAAGTGGAAAATAACCAAAAGGAAATCCAAAAACAGAATCAAATAAGAGATGAACGATATGAAGAATATAAAAAGGATATAGCAGAGCTGAAGGAACTGAAACAGTCAATCAGGGAACTTAAAGATGCAATGGAAAGTATCAGCAACAGGTTAGACCATGCAGAAGAAAGAATTTCAGAGGTAGAAGACAAAGTTCTTGAGATAACTCAGATAGTAAAAGAGGCAGAAAAGAAGAGAGAGAAAGCAGAAAGTTCACTGTCAGAATTATGGGACTTTATGAAGCGTTCCAACATACAAGTTATAGGAATTCCAGAAGGGGAAGAAGAATGCCCCAGAGGAATGGAAGCCATACTAAAGAATATTATAAAAGAAAATTTCCCAAATATCACCAAAGATTCTGACACACTGCTTTCAGAGGGCTATCGGACCCCAGGTCGCCTCAACTCTAACCGAGCTTTTCCAAGACACATTGTGATGAACATGTCCAAAGTCAAGACAAAAGAAAAGATTCTGCAAGCTGCCAGGAATAAGCGCCAGTTGACCTACAGGGGCAAATCCATCAGAGTGACCGCAGACTTCTCTAATGAAACTTTTCAAGCAAGAAGGCAATGGTCATCTACCTTTAATCTACTTAAACAGAACAATTTCCAGCCCAGAATTCTGTACCCTAATAAGCTAAGCTTCAAAATTGACGGAGAAATCAAATCATTTACGGATATACAAACATTGAGGAAATTCGCCACAACAAGACCAGCTCTACAGGAAATACTTCAACCTGTTCTGCACACTGACCACCACAATGGATCAGCAGCAAAGTAAGAACTCAGAAATTAAAGGACAGAACCAAACCTCCACACCAACGCAAAAGATAAAACTAAGCAATGGACTCTCACAAAATAAGACGAATAGAATACTACCACACTTATCAATTATCTCAATAAATGTTAATGGCTTGAATTCCCCACTGAAGAGACATAGATTGGTTGACTGGATTAAAAAACACAAGCCATCCATTTGCTGTCTGCAAGAAACACACCTGGCTTCAAAAGACAAATTAAAGCTCCGAGTCAAGGGTTGGAAGACAATTTTTCAGGCAAATGGAATTCAGAAGAAAAGAGGAGTTGCAATCTTATTTTCAGATACATGTGGATTTAAAGCAACTAAAGTCAAAAAAGACAAAGATGGTCACTTTATATTGGTCAAGGGAAAAATACAACAAGAAGACATTTCAATTCTAAATATCTATGCACCCAATTTAAATGCTCCCAGATTCTTGAAACAGACCTTACTCAGTCTGAGCAATATGATATCTGATAATACCATAATAACAGGGGACCTTAACACTCCTCTTACAGAGCTGGACAGATCCTCTAAACAGAAATTAAACAAGGATATAAGAGACTTAAATGAGACCCTAGAACAACTGTGCTTGATAGACGCATATGGAACACTCCATCCCAAAGATAAAGAATATACATTCTTCTCATCACCCCATGGAACATTCTCCAAAATTGATCATATCCTGGGACACAAAACAAATATCAACAGAATCAAAAGAATTGAAATTTTACCTTGTATCTTCTCAGACCATAAGGCACTAAAGGTGGAACTCAACTCTAACAAAAATGCTCGACCCCACCCAAAGGCATGGAAACTAAACAATCTTCTGTTGAATAACAGATGGGTGAAGGAAGAAATAAAACAGGAAATCATTAACTTCCTTGAGCATAACAACAATGAAGACACAAGCTACCAAAACCTGTGGGATACTGCAAAAGCAGTTTTGAGAGGACAATTCATCGCTTTAGATGCCTACATTCAAAAAACAGAAACAGAGCACATCAACAATCTCACAAGAGATTATGGAATTGGAAAAAGAAGAACAATCTAAGCCTAAACTCAGTAGAAGAAAAGAAATATCCAAAATCAAATCAGAGATCAATGAAATTGAAAACAAAAGAATCATTCAGAAAATTAATGAAACAAGGATTTGGTTCTTTGAAAAAATAAATAAAATAGATAAACCATTGGCCAGACTAACGAGGAATAGAAAAGTAAAATCTCTAGTAACCTCAATCAGAAATGATAAAGGGGAAATAACAACTGATCCCACAGAGATACAAGAGATCATCTCTGAATACTACCAGAAACTCTATGCCCAGAAATTTGACAATGTGAAAGAAATGGATCAATATTTGGAATCACACCCTCTCCCTAGACTTAGCCAGGAAGAAATAGAGCTCCTGAACAGACCAATTTCAAGCACTGGGATCAAAGAAACAATAAAAAATCTTCCAACCAAAAAATGCCCTGGTCCAGATGGCTTCACTCCAGAATTCTATCAAACCTTCAAGGAAGAGCTCATTCCTGTACTGCAGAAATTATTCCAAAAGATTGAGGAAGAAGGAATCTTCCCCGACACATTCTATGAAACAAACATCACCCTGATACCAAAACCAGGAAAAGACCCAAACAAAAAGGAGAATTTCAGACCAATCTCACTCATGAACATAGACGCAAAAATTCTCAACAAAATCCTAGCCAATAGATTACAGCTTATCATCAAAAAAGTCATTCATCATGATCAAGTAGGCTTCATCCCAGGGATGCAAGGCTGGTTTAACATACGCAAGTCTATAAACGTTATCCACCATATTAACAGAGGCAAAAATAAAGATCACATGATCCTCTCAATAGATGCAGAAAAAGCATTTGATAAAATCCAGCATCCTTTTCTAATTAGAACACTGAAGAGTATAGGCATAGGTGGCACATTTCTAAAACTGATTGAAGCTATCTATGACAAACCCACAGCCAATATTTTACTGAATGGAGTAAAACTGAAAGCTTTTCCTCTTAGAACTGGAACCAGACAAGGTTGTCCTCTGTCACCTTTACTATTCAACGTAGTGCTGGAAGTTCTAGCCAATACAATTAGGCAAGACAAGGAAATAAAGGGAATCCAAATGGGAGCAGAGGAGGTCAAACTCTCCCTCTTTGCTGATGACATGATCTTATACTTAGAGAACCCCAAAGACTCAACCACAAGACTCCTAGAAGTCATCAAAAAATACAGTAATGTTTCAGGATATAAAATCAATGTCCATAAGTCAGTAGCCTTTGTGTACACCAATAACAGTCAAGATGAGAAGCTAATTAAGGACACAACTCCCTTCACCATAGTCTCAAAGAAAATGAAATACCTAGGAATATACCTAACGAAGGAGGTGAAGGACCTCTATAAAGAAAACTATGAAATCCTTAGAAAGGAAATAGCAGAGGATATTAACAAATGGAAGAACATACCATGCTCATGGATGAGAAGAATAACATTGTTAAAATGTCTATACTTCCCAAAGCAATCTACCTATTCAATGCCATTCCTATCAAAATACCAACATCGTACTTTCAAGATTTGGGAAAAATGATTCTGCGTTTTGTATGGAACCGGAAAAAACCCCGTATAGCTAAGGCAGTTCTCTGTAACAAAAATAAAGCTGGGGGCATCAGCATACCAGATTTTAGTCTGTACTACAAAGCCATAGTGCTCAAGACAGCATGGTACTGGCACAAAAACAGAGACATAGACACTTGGAATCGAATTGAAAACCAAGAAATGAAACTAGCATTTTACAACCACCTAATCTTTGATAAACCAAACAAGAACATACCTTGGGGAAAGACTCCCTATTCAATAAATGGTGTTGGGAGAACTGGATGTCTACATGTAAAAGACTGAAACTGGACCCACACCTTTCCCCACTCACAAAAATTGATTCAAGATGGATAAAGGACTTAAACTTAAGGCATGAAACAATAAAAATCCTCAAAGAAAGTATAGGCAAAACACTGGAAGATATTGGCCTGGGGAAAGACTTCATGAAGAAGACTGCCATGGCAATTGCAACAACAACAAAAATAAACAAATGGGACTTCATTAAACTGCAAAGCTTCTGTACAGCTAAGGAGACAATAACCAAAGCAAAGAGACAACCTACACAATGGGAAAGGATATTTGCATATTTTCAATCAGACAAAAGCTTGATAACTAGGATCTATAGAGAACTCAAATTAATCCACATGAAAAAAGCCAACAATCCCTTATATCAATGGGCAAGAGACATGAATAGAACTTTCTCTAAAGACGAGAGACGAATGGCTAACAAACACATGAAAAAATGTTCATCATCTCTATATATTAGAGAAATGCAAATCAAAACAACCCTGAGATATCATCTAACCCCAGTGAGAATGGCCCACATCACAAAATCTCAAAACTGCAGATGCTGGCGTGGATGTGGAGAGAAGGGAACACTTTTACACTGCTGGTGGGACTGCAAACTAGTACAACCTTTCTGGAAGGAAGTATGGAGAAACCTCAAAGCACTCAAGCTAGACCTCCCATTTGATCCTGCAATCCCATTACTGGGCATCTACCCAGAAGGAAAGAAATCCTTTTATCATAAGGACACTTGTACTAGACTGTTTATTGCAGCTCAATTTACAATCGCCAAAATGTGGAAACAGCCTAAATGCCCACCAACCCAGGAATGGATTAACAAGCTGTGGTATATGTATACCATGGAATACTATTCAGCCATTAAAAAAAATGGAGACTTTACATCCTTCGTATTAACCTGGATGGACGTGGAAGACATTATTCTTAGTAAAGCATCACAAGAATGGAGAAGCATGAATCCTATGTACTCAATTTTGATATGAGGACAATTAATGACAATTATGGTTATGGAGGGGGAATAGAAGGAGGGAAGGAGGGAGGTGGGGCCTTGGTGTGTGTCACACTTTATGGGGGCAAGACATGATTGCAAGAGGGACTTTACCTAACAATTGCAATCAGTGTAACCTGGCTTACTGTACCCTCAATGAATCCCCAACAATAAAAAAAAAAAAAGAAAGTGTGGGGGATGCCACGTGCCCTATTATGCTCTTGGAGATTCCTAATCCTCGCTAATACATTAAAGACCCCTGGGCGGCGCCTGTGGCCCCATAAACGGGGGAGGCAGGTTCAAGCCTGGCCCCGGCCAAAAAAAAAAAACTATATATATATGTATATAAAAGACTCTGAGAATTCCCACAGCAAAGGGACCTGCTAACATATTTACAAAGTAATTTAGTCAAACCAGATTTTCAACAATCCATTAGTCAAGTTCTAGTCAAAGTCTGTCAACTCTGTGTGATGTCTGTGCAATGACAGAAGAATAGAAACTGACAGTAAATGTTTAGAAATGTTTACAGAACTTGACATTGGCCCAACATTCAGACGTGACATCAGGGGACTTGCTCAATGACCAGGTATAAATTAGCTCAGGTATTGTCATACATGTTTATAGTGAGAGCTACAAACCAGTCAGCTCAGTTAAAATGCTCAGTCTTGGAGGCTGGTTTATTAATTATAGCACAAACTTACACATTTGGCAAAATGGGAGCATTTATTCTATGCAGTCTTATTATTTTTATTTATTTACATGTTTTTTTGACACAGAATCTCACTGTGTCACCCTCAGTAAAGTGCTATGGCATCACAGCTCACAGCAAGCTCACACTCTTAGGCTTAAGCTAGTCTATTGCCTCAGCCTCCCAAGTAGCTGGGACTATAGGCAACCGCCACAACGCCCAGCCATTTTCTTGTTGTAGTTGTCATGTTGTTTGGGAGGCCAGGGCTGGGTTCAAACCTGCCAGCCCTGGTGCATGTGGCTGGTGCGCTAGCTGTGAGTTACAGGTGCCGAGCCTGTTATTTTTATTATTATTGTTATAATCCCAGCTACTTGGGAGGCTGAGGCAAGAGAATTGCTTAAGCCCAAGAGTTTGAGGTTGCTATGAGCTGTGATGCCACAGCACTCTACCGAGGGTGACAGCTTGAGACTCTGTCTCATAAAAAAAAAAAAAAAAAGAAAAAGAAAAATAGCAGGGAGTTGTAGTCCCAGCAACTTGGGAGGCTGAGGCCAGAGAATTACTTGAGCCCAAGAGTTTGAGGTTGCTGTGAGCTATGACACTATGACACTCTACCAAGGGTGACAAAGTGAGATTCTGTCCCCCCAAAAAATAAATAAATAAGAAGTAAATAAATAAGTACGAAGTATTCATTTTGGATAAAAGCTAAAGTGACTCTCCTGAACCCACTGCAATGGCATGCCTTGGTAAGACTGGCTTCTTTACCGTGAGTGTTGTCCTAACAAAGCATGGAAACTGTTTAGATATTTCTCGGTCTTCTGTAAGTAGCATTGTCATAGATTCAACCTAGTTTAATAAATTAGCAAGCACATATGAAAGCTTTATTTATTTATTTTGAGACAGAGTCTCACTATATCACTCAGGGTAAAGTGCCAGGGCATCATAGCTCACAGTGACCTCAAAACCCCTGAAATCAAGCTATCCTCTTGACTCAGCCACCCAAGTACCTCAGACTACATGTGCCTGTCACAATGCTTGGTTAATTTTTCTATTTTTAGTAGAGATAGCGTCTTGCTTTTGCTCAGGCTGGTCTCAAACTCCTGAGCTCAAGTGATCCTCCTGTCATGGCCTCCCAGAGTGCTGGGATTACAGGTATGAACCACCACAGATGCACAGTATTTATTCAAAGCCTGCATTTAGATATTTAATATGGAGCTACCATTTCATTAATAACTTTTTATTTAGTTATAATTGCAGAGCAACAGTTATGATTATAATAATCTTCTTACATGAATCATATATATACACTCAAAAAAATAAGTTTTTTAAAACATATTTTTCTTCCCATGTTCAGTTTGTTCTGATTAAATTGCATTATGTTTAATTATATAACATGCAATTTTATGTTTATGTTTAGTTTGGCAATAAAAAAATGTTTGGGGCTTGGAGCCTGTAGCTCAGTGGCTAAGATGCCAGCCATATACACTGGAGCTGGTGGGTTTGAACCCAGCCCAGGCCTGCCAAACAATGATAACTACAACAAAAAAAAAATAGATGGGCGTTGTGGTGGGCACCTGTAGTCCCAGCTACTTGGGAGGCTGAGGCAAGAGAATTGCTTGAGTCCAAGAGTTTGATGTTGCTGTGAGCTGTGACGCCACGGAACTCTACCCAGGCTGACATAGTGAGACTCTGTCTCAAAAAAGATAAAAAAAGGTTTGGATGAATATTTTTTGTTTCTTTGTGCGTTTTTTTTTTTTTTTTGTAATTTATTTTAATTGTAGTTTTGGATTATTGCATTTCACAAAAGCAATCCTCTGCAATGGATCAGAAAAAGAAAAAGAAGGTTCTTTACTACATATAATTCAGAACACAAGACCACCCCCCACCTTTTGAAACTTTCGATGTATTTCATTTTTTGAATACATTCACAGGTTTAAAAAAGTTCTAGTTAAAAAAGTCCCAAATATTTTGTTTTCCACCTGTCAAGTTTCCACATTTCTCATTCCCCCAAAAGTAATTATTGTTACCAAGGCCTTCTACATCCATCAAGAAGGATTTTATGCCTATAAGAGCAAATACAGGCACATATTCCTATTTTTCCATCTATACACATGTCATACCATATAGAGACACCAGGCTAGCTGCATTTTGCTTTTTAAGCACTTAGCATTATATTTCAGAGATCTACCTATTTTTTTTTTTTTTTTAGTCTTACTCTGTGCCTTGGGTAGAGTCCCATGATGTTCTAGCTCATTAGCAACTTCAAACTCTTGGCTCAAGTGATTCTCTTGTCTCAACCTCCCGAGTAGCTGAGAGTAGCTGTGCCCACCACAAAGCCTGGCTGGAAAAACAAAAACAAAAACAAAAACAAAACAAAGCCTGGCTGGAGTATCTATATTATTATACGGATAACTTTATGATATTGGACATCACTAAGACCCATTAGGATAGATGGTACCAGGGATCATCCCGTACCTAGGTTTTTGTGGGGTTTTGTTCTCTCAAGCATGAATCATTTCAAACACACACAGAATCCTTATTCTCTGAGATCTTCCCACACTCCTGGTGTCCATGGGGCCTTAGGAAGACATCCACGCAAACCATGGTGACTCTCCTCACACCTGCTGTCAGATGCTGTCCTGGATCACACGACACAAGGTGTTGGGGACTTGCCAGTCTTGGTCTCTCCAACTCTGGGTCTCCCTGACATGCCAGAGTTTGCTGAATCATGGTCTCCAGAGGTATCAGGCCTTAATCCCTGGGAACTGTAAATGTTTCCTTATTTGGAAAAAACATTTCTACGGATATACGATTAAGTTAAGGATTTTGAGAAGGGGAGATTATCCTGGATTGTCTCTGTGGGTATTAAATCCTACCGCATGTACAAGGTTGGACAATGAAGTTTGAGAACTCATCCTAGAAAAAGTGCTACATACCTCATCGCTGAACATTATTAAGGTCACCAGATGGCCACGGGAAGCATTTCAAACAGAGGCTGGGAAGGCAGGCACTCTTTACCTCCTCTGAAGCTCATCAAGATGCTGGTGTCTGTCTACAGGGTAGTAGAGACATTCTCCAGTTTTAGGAAATCTAAAGTTCAAAATGCTGAGGTGAAAAAAATGGGTGACCACAACAGAAGAAAACATAAGCCTTTTCTAAAAAAAAAAAATCATGATGATTAAAAAAGACATAAAATTTACCACAGTAACCGTCTGTAAGTGTACAACTCAGTAATGTTAATTACAGGCATATTGTTGTGCAACAAGTTTCTAGAACTTTTTCATCTTGCAGAACTGAAACTACACCTGTTGAACAACACCCCATTTCTCCATGGTGTCCCCAATTCCCAGAAACCACTATGCTACTTTCTGTTTCTATGAGTGGGACTAATTTCTGTGCCTCATATAAGTGGAGTCATACGGTATCTGTCTTTTTGTGACTAGCTAATTTCAATTAGCGTAATGTCTTCAAGGTTCATCTGTGACAGGACTTCCTTCTTTTTTAAGGCTGGATAATATTCCATCATATGGGTAGACCACATTTTCTTTACCTTTTCATACACTGATGGACACTTGGGTTGCTCTTGCCTCTTAGCTATGGTGAATGATGTAATTAACATGAGTGTGCAAGGATCTCTTGGAGATTCTATTTTCAATCCTTTTGAAAGTGGGATTGCTGCATCATATGAAAACTTTTTGAGTTTTTTTTTTTTTTTGAGACAGAGTCTCAAGCTGTCACCCTGGGGAGAGTGCCGTGACATCATAGCTCACAGCAACCTCAACCTCAAACTAAACTCCTGGGGTCAAGTGATCCTCCAGCCTCAGTTTTTCTACTTTTAGTAGAGATGGGGTCTTACTTTTGCTCAGGCTGGTCTCTAACTCATGAGCTCAAGCAATCCACCCACCTCGGCCTCCCAGAGTGCTAGGATTATGAGTGTGAGCCATCACACCCAGCCTGACAGTTCTATTTATAATTGTTTGAGGTGCCTCCATACTGTTTTCTACAGCATTCTCCATCATTTTACATTCCCTGCAACTGCACGAGAGTCTCAGTGTCTCCCCTCTCACTAATGTTCACTACATTCTGTTATTTTGATGGTGGCCCCTGTAACTCACATAAAGTGACAGATAGCTCATTATTATGGTTTGATTAGCATTTCTCTAATGATTAGTGGACATCTTTTCATATGCTTTTTGGCCATTTGTATATCTTCTCTGGAAAATGTCTATTCAAGTATTTGCCTATTTTTAGTATATTTATTTGTTTTTTTGTTGCGTAGTTGTAGAAGTCCTCTATATATTCCAGATATTACCCCTTTATCAGATATGTGATTCGTAAGTTGCCTTTTCATTTTGTTGACTGTTTCCTTCAGGGTCCAGAGCAATCCCATTTGTGTATTTTTTCTTTGGTTTTCTGTGCTTTTGGTGTCATATTCAAGAAATCATTGCCAAGTACAGTGTCATGAAACTTTCCTTTTTCTTGATGATATTTCATAAGTCCTTTAGGCTGTATTCACTTTTCCTTTTTTTTTTTATTTTCTTTTTGTTCCTTTAATTTGATAATTTCAAAAAACGCATCTTCAAGTTTGCTGATTCTTTTTTCTTTTTGATCAGCTCTTCTACTGAAACCTAGTAAACTTTTCAATTTAATTATTAGAGTCTTCAGTTCTGAAATTTCTGTCTGCTTTTTTTTTTTTAATAGTTTCTATCTTTTGGTTGACAATTCTCATTTTTTTCATACATTGTTTTCTTGATTTTATGAAGTTGTACATCTGTGTTCTCTATTATCTCATTGAATATATTTGAAACAATTGTTTTGAATTCTTGGTCGAGTAATTCATTTATTTCCACCTTTGGGGCCAGTTTCTGGAGATTTATTTTTTTCACTAGATTAGGCCATCTTTCCTTATTCCTTGCGTGCTTTGTGATCTTTTGCTAGGATTTGGACATTTGAAAAAAATAGCTGCTTCTCTCCCTCTTATATATAAAGAAAGTCTGTAAAGGCAGAGAAGCAGCTATTTTTTCAAATGAGCCTGGCCAGAGACTCTGGGGACCTCAGAAGCCTTTTCTGGGGATATGTATTCTGTGGGCTTGTGCATGTAATTCCCCAGTCAAAGAGGTTTGCCCTGTTTCATCTCAGGACCTGTAATCTCCTGGTCCCCTGGAGTCTGTCTGCAGTACTCCAGTCTCTCTGGTGAAATGAGCCACGGTGCCATCCTCTATTTTTTTTGTTGCCCTCAATAGTGCTGTGACGTCACAGCTCACAGCAACCTCCAGCTCCTGGGCTATGGTGATTCCCCTGCCTCAGCCTCCCGAGTACCTGGGACTACAGGCGCCCGCCACAACGTCCGGCCATTTTTGTTGCAGTTGCCACTGCTGAGTGCCATCTTCTTTTCAACCTGACATCCCAAGTCTGAAGCAGCTCTGTCAGCACCTAAGTCAGAGGAGATAGCCACAATCGTCTGGCAGCCCCCTGAAGATCCACAACACTGGACACACGCTTTACTCTTCTCTTTCTCTTGCGAGGGTGAAGCTCAGAGGTAGAGATTTTCTTTGAATCACACCACACTTGGGAAGGGAAGGGGTCAGCACAGACAGAACGCAGCCCACTTTCTCACACACTTCAACATGGGTAAGTCAGTGTCTTTATGGGGAACAAGGGCTTGGGGGCTTCTGTTCCATTATCTTGATGACACCCTTCTGCCCTTTCTTTTCTTTTAAAGCCATATCCCTTAGTTGATTTTTTTTTTTTGGAGACAGATCCTCAAGCTGTTACCCTGGGTAGAGTGCTGTGGCATCACAGCTCACAGCAACCTCCAACTCTTGAGCTTAAGCGATTCTCTTGTCTTAGCCTCCCAAGTAGCTGGGACTATAGGTGCCCACCACAACGCCCGGATATTTTTTGGTTGCAGCTGTAATTGTTGTTTGGTGGGCCCTGGCTGGATTCGAACCCGCCAGCTCAGATGTATGTGGCTGGCACCTTAGCTGCTTGAGCCACAGGTGCCAAGCCCCCTTAGTTGATTTTAAGACTCCTCCCCTCTTGTTGATAGACTAATAATGGGCACCAAAATTTCTCTCAAGTGGAGTCTATTTTCAAATACTTATTTTTCTAAATTTCAGATTTGACATAAGATTATAAACAGTTAGGTTACATTGTTTGCATTTGTTAGGTAGAGTCCAAGTTGTAGTTGAGCCCCTCACCCAGGAGGTGTGCCATGTACCCCTACATTATGCCCATTAGGTTCAAACTTATTTTATTCTTTATTTAGACAGTGAGAAGCATGTGTCCCAGAGTCTGTCACACCATGGGGGAGTTGCTGTGGGGAAGTTGTTGATAGACTACTGAAGGTAAGGTTGCTTACCTTCCACCGTCTGACTGCTTTTTGATCTTATCCTCAGGCTGCAGCTTGAGGGTTACAAATGTGTTTCTATTTTTTTTTTTTTTTTTTGGAGACAGGCCATCACTCTGTGCCCTGGGTAGAGTGCTGTGACATCATAGCTCACAGCAACATCAAACTCTTGGGCTCAAGCCATCCTCTTGCCTCAGCCTCCCACAGGTGCCCGACACCACGCCTGGCTAGTTTTTCTATTTTTAGTAGAGACAGGGTCTCACTCTTGCTCAGGCTGGTCTCCAACTCCTGAGCTCAGGTGATCCGCCCGCCTCGGCCTCCCAGAGTGCTGGGATGACAGGTGCGAGCCATAGCTCCCAGCCCTACATCTTCTCAGTACAAGAGCTTGAACTAGTCCCTGCAGGCAGCAGCTTGTTGGCACTCCCATTGCTTCTCTTGGTGATGCCAGCTGTCAGCTGGAAGTGAGGATAGTAGAAAGGGCCCGTGCCCAGAGGAGGGGCAGCACTGGCCCTTGGAGATACCACGGTTGTATTTGTGTAATGGCGCATGTTTGAAGACCACAGTGGGTTTTGATAACAAAGTCCATTTTGATAATTATGAAATTAATATTTACATGTCTATTGTAGAAAGTATGAAGGCGTGAAAAGTGGAAAACAAAAATCAGCCACAACAACGTCATTCAGCGTGATAAGCACTGCATTTCAGTTGAATGGCTGTCTATCTTTCATACGTATAGGGACACTTCTTTTCTCCTCTGAGATATTTGGATTATTGTCCCTGTAAAGCCATACTAAATATTTTAAAATTAAGTGAAGGGAACATTTTTATACTCAAATTTAAAGCCAGATTTTTTTTTCTAAGTAAAACATCACAAGAATGGAGAAGCAAGAATCCCATGTACTCAATACTAATAGATGAGCTAACACAAGGTGGGGGGTGGGGAATGAAGGAGGGGGCAGCAGAGGAGGGAGGGGAATGGAGGGACATGGTATATGGCACACCTCTTGGGGGCGAGACACAATCGTAAGAGGGACTTTACTAACAAAGGCAATCAGTGTAACCTAATTCTTTGTACCCTCAATGAATCCCAATCAATAAAATAAACAGATTTACTTTGTAAAGAACATGTTTGTTTCTTAGAGATTTCAGTGGATTTTGATTTCCACAGGATGAACAGATGGGAGGGAGGTGGTGGGGAATGGGGCTGATTCCTGCAGCACTCACGAGACCATGCTTTGGTGTCTCCTCTCTGTGAGCATCTGCTAAGCAGCCCTGGTCTTGTCTTAATCAGACTCTTGCAGCTGGTGACTCCACAGCTGGGAGACATCTTGTCTGTCTAGCTCACTCATTCCCTGGTGGAGGCCAATAGGAAGGCAAAAGACTGGGACAGCTCTCAATTTCTTGCCTTTAGAAACTTTGACACTTTGAAAAGAACTTTCTCAGTGGAGTACTAACAGGAGATGTCAGTTCCAAGTCACTGGGCTGTGAGTGAAAACACCTCATCACATCCACATAATTCACACTTGGGTCACTTCTAAGGCAAAGAAAATACAAAAGGTCTTTTATGCAAACAAGACTTGCGATCTGGTTAGTTAAGTGAAAAAAAAAAAACACAGTAGGGAACCATAAAAAATTATACTGTCTTAACTTATTTCGAACTAAAACATACACACGTGTGTTCATTCACCAGCCTTTTAATGGTGGGCTGATGCATTTCTTCCAGGTACTGGTCTGCTGGCTCATGTCCAGCAACTTTTTTTTTGAGACAGAGTCTCACTATGTCGCCCTCAGTAGAGTGCTATGGCTTCACAGCTCACAGCAACCTCAAACTTTTAGGCTCAAGTGATTCTCTTGTCTCAGCCTGCTGAGCAGCTGGGACTACACCTACACGTGCCCGCCACAATGCTCGGCTACTTTTTTTTAAGATGGGGTCTTGCTCTGGCTCAGGCTGGTCTTGAACCCATGAGCTCAGGCAATCCACCCAGTTTGGCCTCCCAGAGTACTGGGATTACAGTCGTGAGCCACTGCACCAGGCCATCCAGCAACTTTTTCATATAATCATAATAAGGACTAGTGTTATACAGTAGAATTATCAGAGTTACCAAACAAAAGTGCAGGATGGGCTAAGCGTGGGGGCTCATGCCTGTAATCCCAACACTCTGGGAGGCGGAGGCAGGTGGACCTCCTGAGCTCAAGAGTTCAAGAGCAGCCTGAGAAAAAGGGGGACTTGTTTCTACTACAATAATAGAAGAACTAGCTGGGCATTATGGCTGGCACCTGTAATCACAGCTACTTGGGAAGCAGAGGCAAGAGGACCGCCTGAGCCTAAGAGTTGGAGGTTGCTGTGAGCTGGGACTCCACTGTACTCTACCAAGGGCAACAGAATGAGACCTTGGCTCAAAAGAAAAAAAAAAGCAGGCTGCCCAGTAAACTGGAATTTATGTTGATTTTTTAAAAAGGCTAATTTTTTCTCCAAAAAGGTCCTCAGCCTTGTAGAGCATTTAGGGGCATATTTCTCTTTTGTGATATCTCATGTATGGGAGGAAAGGAAGAAGAAAATTCTTCCATATGACTTGAGATGGCCCTTTTCCAGAGGAAAATGTTCCATTGCCTCTGCCCTGCCTTGGGGAGTTCCTGGTTTAGAAACTGACTTTTCAGACTTACAACTGAGCTGTCAGAAGCCTTCCTGGAGGGGAGGTGCACCTTCTACACAAAGCAGATTCCTCAGAGGACTTTTACACACACACAAACAATTTACCAGGCATGTGTGTGTAATATATATAGACTGCTTTTTCTTGGCTTAGAACATAAAAAAAGAATTTTAGAACTGAGTGTAAGATTACCAGTTTCATTTTCTATGTTGAGGTTGCTCTGCAAAAAAAATCTGTAAGGTCTTTGAAAATAGTATTGTGTATCCATTCTTTGAGACAAATTATCCAGGAAAACCCAAAGCTTTGCGTCTTAGAGCTGTAAGTCTCAGCTAGTGACCCTAGAATCTTAGGGGTGGCCCCCACTGACTGGAAGTGGCTGGGTCCCCATGAAGAAGGACTCCAGGGCAAGAGGATGAGGTGATGACACCTCCAGTCCTTCCTAAGAGGACCCTACGGCCTGTTACTCAGGTCATCACACACTGGGAACTGACACATCCAGCTCACATTTGCTCCACAGAAGTCACCTGCACTCAATGACTGGCCCATAGGAGGCTACAAGTCCCCGCCCTTTTTCCTCCAGTGTAAACGGCTATGCCAGAGCAGCACAGCTGTCGAGGTCCCAGGAGGACAGACGAGTCGTCCCAGTGCAGTCCCTTCTTACGCCCAACCCCCATGTCCATTCCTTTTCCAGGGATGTTCCTGGGAGCCCCCGCCCCATGCACCTGCTATGCACAGTCATTGGAGTCCCAGGGAACCCGACCCTTAGGAGCACATCATTATATACACATTAAATGACTCCCACTTGTACCAATTAAGATAGCAGGTGCAGTTTAATTTTGTCAGTAACTGGCAATTGTGAGTGAAATTGCCTGAGGATATTTGCTCATTGCACTGTTGACTCACTCACGGGGGACGCTGTAGGGTTGGTCCCAGAAGCCAGTTAGATGTCATCAAACACCCTGGCCGCCTGCTGGCTTCCTCACAACCAGCGTCTGTCCATCCTCAAGAGAGAGCCATGACTGACAAGGTGACAGATTGTTTTACACCAAGGGAGGCCGGGTGCAGGAACAGGAGGAGAACTGAAATGTTCCTGGCTCTCTCCTTCCCAGATGACGGCAGAGGGTTTGCTGTGAATAAAGGCACATTGCGTCCCCTTTCCCCAAGCTGGGATGGAGGTAAATATTTTCTTTGGGTATCTGTCTAAGCAACAGCCAAGATGTAGCATCTGCCTAGAGATCCCAAATGGTCCTTTTGGTATTAAATTTCTTCTGGGTTTTTCTGATGACGTATCCCACAAATATTTCAAGCACGACATCTTCCAAAACAGACTTATTCCTCTTTGCTCTGGATTGCCAACCCTGCTGTTCCTGTATCCTCTGTCTTGTTAGTCGCTGCTCTCACCCTGTCCTCCAAGTCAGAAATCTGGGAATTGTTTTCGACCCCACCCTCCTGCCAGCATCCATCTCATCAGTTGTCCCCCTTAGATGTCTCTAGAACCTATGTCCTCACCTCTGTCCTCAGAGCTGCTGGAGATTTAAGGGCTTCACTTTCTCATGCTTTGGGTATTTGAAGGGCAGAGTCTCTTATTTGGTCCATTTACCCTCCTATGGCTCCTCTGCTAGAGTGATCTTTCTAGAAAACAGATTTCATTACGCCTTCCCTTGGGTTAGCGTGGAGCAGTGACTTGGGCCCTGGTCACAGTCTACCCAGATGGTTTTCTTTTTTTTTTTTTTGAGACACAGTCTCACTATGTTGCCCTCAGTAGAGTGCTGTGGTGTCACAGCTCACAGCAACCTCAAACTCTTGGGTTTAAGCAATTCTCTTGCCTCAGCCTCCCAAGTAGCTGGGACTACAGGCACCCGCCACAACGCCCAACTATTGTTTTGTTGTGGCCGTCATTGTTATCTAGCTGGCCCATGTCGGGTTCAAACCCGACACCCCTGGTGTATGCTGCTGGCGCAGTAACCACTGTGCTACGGGTGCCGAGCCACCAGGTGGTTTTCAAAGTGTGATCCATAGAACCCGGAGCAAGTCTTCTTTCTTCTGTTTGATATCCAGGCCTTGAGGACATCCTGGTCTTGGATGCAGTACTATCCACTTACCTTTCCTTGAACACTCCAAGTTACTTCACAGATATTTCCTCTTGCACATCTATCCTTTCTGTCTGCAATAATTTCCCCCATTTTTACAACTTAATAGATCCCTGACTATATTTCCAAATGGAGGTTGGAGTTCACCTCATCTTCCAAGCCTTCCTGCAACCAGGGGCTGAGCCTGCCACTCAAAGCTCACCTCAGTCTTATCTTCTACCATTTGGGATGGAGAAGAATTGCCTTTGTGAGTCCAACATTTTTTGGATTTTGTGTTCTTTGAATCACTACTTGCAAACTGGCCGGTTCTTTTTGGAACTTGTCATTTTCTCATAAACACTTGCTCAGGGCAGCCTGTAGTAACTGGCCTACCCAGTTAGTGTTGTTTGCCAACACCCTTTTTCCTAGAGCTGAAGGTCTGTTAGGCTCTGACCTGACGTCTGAGTTGTGGCAGGCAATTATTTTACCAAATGTCTTCCCACTGTGTATACGCTGTGATTCTTTTGACCTCCAATAACGTTTTTCCTTACCGTTGTGCCACTTGGCACTCATGTGTCATCTGTATGTCACATACAGATTCTTTACTGTGTCTTGTTGTGGGAGTCATTTCTGTACTGGTGTGATAGGTAAGGTTCTGCCACAGTATGCTGCCACGATGTTGTGGCTTGCGTGAGCAGAGATTTCTCTTGTTCTCACACTGTGTACTTGCCATTGCTTGGGTCTCTGCTCCATCCTACTGTCACTTGGGCTGACACATAGACAGGGGTCCCCCTCCTGAAATGCAGGTGTTTTCTGCAGTACAAGGGAAGGAAACACAGAAAACCTCCCCTTAGTCCTTGAAGCTTCTGCCCCACACATCACTTAATGCTCACATTTTGGGGCCAATTCATGCTTCACAGCCACATCTCACTTCAACCAGGTAGGAGCAGTGGTCTTACCTATGGAGGGGAATGTTGGGTTCAGTGCACTGTGGCTACCACGACCCATTCACAGATCCTTGGGTATGTACAAAAATTTGCTTCTGGACTGTCTAGGCCTGGTGCCTTTTTTTTTTTTAATTGTCTCAAAATTTTATTTTATTTTTTTTTTATTAAATCATAGCTGTGTACATCAATATGATCATGGGGCACCATACACTTGTTTCATAGAATATTTGACACATTTTCATCTCATTAGTTGACATAGCCCTCCTGGCATTTTCCTAGTTACTTTGCCAAGACTGGTGCCTTTTTTATGAGGCATTCTTCCGGCTCCCTTACTAATACTTTCTGTGGTTATTAATCATTAAAACTTAACAAGCTATTCTGAATCAATTTAGTAACTTACATATTTTTTTTAAAAAATTGAATTTTTATTATTTATTTACTTTAAATTATGATTTGGAATCATTCTTCCTATTTCTAGTTTTTCTAGCTTTGCTACTAACCTGTTCAAACATATTTTTTTATCAACAGGAGGAAATAATCAGACCCCTTGTCCACTGCTGATGAGAGCGTAAAACATCACAGCCACTTCAGAAGACAGTGTGGCAGTTTCTCAAAAAAAGATAAGCACAGAGTTACCATATCATCCAGCAATTCCACTCCTACATCTTAGCCCAAGAGATTTGAATACATTTATTCACAGGTACACAGATATTCAGGACAGATATTCAGGACAGTTATCATAGCCAAAAAAGTAGAAACAACCTAAATGTTCATCAAGTGATGAAAATATGAACTAAATGTGGTATGTCCATACAGTAGAATATTACTCATGCTTCAAAAGGAATGAAAGGCTGAACCTTGAAAACATTACCACTGGTGACATAATTAAACACCAAAGAACACATGCTGTGGGAGCCCATTCTTACCAAGTGTCTGGAACAGGCAGATCCCAGGAGCTGGGAAGCAGATTTGTGGCTGCTCAAAGGAGGGGAGAAACAGGTAAGCAGGTTAGCAGTGGCTTCCAGGTGATGCAAAGTCCTAGAGGCAGGTTGTCACACAATTCCGTTTTAAGCATAACAAAACCCATTGAGTTGCACACTTTACTTTTCAGTAAAGTTCTTTTTAAAAGATGAGAAAGCACGAGAATTTATAATCTTCGTTCATATCCTGAACAGGACAATGCCTTTGCTGCCATCCCAGGCCCCTCTCCATCCCTCTTCTTGGGTTTTTTTAGCAGGACCGTCTACTCACACTGCCTCCGACATAGAACGTCCTTTCCACCAAGCTCACAGCTCTGCAAACTGACCCCCGGGGGTTTAGGGATGTTGGATTTCAGATCCAGGCGCCATTGCCAATGTTAGTCACAAGCTTCAAGACATTGTTGATGAGGACATAGCAGAAAACTAAAGTAAGAATGACAATTTTAGGATTATTGCTTAAAGCCAGGAGTGACCAGGGCAAATGCCAAATGCCACTATTGTGTACGTGTTTGCAAAAGGGGGAAAATGGTACCATTTAGCAGCAATTCTCAACAAAGTACAGGGGAAATATAGAGAGGAAAACATGTTGCTTGAAAAACCAAATTTCAGCTTACCATGTTTTCATTTGCTTTCAATGACATTCATGTGGATATCCCAGATTCCACCAAGGCCAGGCTTGGGCTATCTCTGCTTGCCAAAAGCACTTATGATTAAAGTGGAAACAATTGCATGTGGCCTGTTGTGAGCGTGAATCCAGGAATGCAGTTCATCTCTGGCTGTCCTTCTCTCGGGTTGGATGACACATTTGCAGCTGACAGGGGTCCAGTCTTCAGTGTCTTCTGCTCAGAGTCCTGGAGAGCATGGTGTGTATTTACAGTACAGCCATGGTTTCTTCAACTGCAAATTCTGGAGAATAGCTGTGTGCTTCCTCACAACAACAGTGGGTGAATTTAAATGAGAATATTTAAGAGAGTGTATACCAAGCCTCTAGGTTGGGCCCTGAGGTTTTCGGTAGGAGAACAAGTGAGAACAAATTGTGGGGGATACAAATGTGGCTGGGGGATCCTGGTGGTGCTCACTGCACCAGAGCTCAGCCAGGTGGGAGTAAGAGCAGAAGCTGCATGGTGAGGCTGGGACTCAGGAGAAGTGATGGCATAACCCTCCCCCAGGGGCTGGCTTGCTGCAGGCCATTCAGCCCCAGCTGCAGCGGCAGCCCCAGCCATTGTGGCCCTGTGATCCCAGAGTGGACTCACACTCCATGGACTCTCCTCAGGGCCCACATTGGGGAAAGCGGTGGCTGAGCCCACTGCCCCCAATTCAGGTGAAGACTCCTGACGCAGAAGAGATCAAGCCTGTGGGGACAAGTCAGGTTAGTGTAAGGAGTTTTTTGCTGGTTAGTATATTTGCTAAAGGACTACCAGATTTAGGAGTAGAAATACAGGACACTGATAAATTTGGATTTCAGATAGACAACAAATAGAGTTTGAGCATAAGTATGTCTCAAATATTGCAAATTTAACTGGGTATATGACATTTTATCTGGAAGCCCCAACTGCTTGGTATTTCAGTATCAGATGTAACACAGAACCACAGTTATTATGGGACCTTTGGCGCATACTCACTGCATCGCCTTAGTCAAAGCATATCCGAAACAAATTAGATCCCACCTCTCTTAAAGAGCTCATTTGCTTCACAGACATTCTGGTGTCTACCCTTGTACCACCCTCATGGTATCTTCAGTCTGTGTGTATGTGCTGTGTTATATGTGTGTGCACACACATGTGTGTGTGTATACATGTGGCTGGGGGAAAGAAACAGCATCTGAGTTCTGTCCCTTTGTTTAATGAAGAAGTGTGTGCCGGCAGACCTAGGTAAAGCATCTGAGTTCTGTCTCTTTGTGTAACGAACAGGTGTTGCCAGCAGACCTGGGTTAAGCCCGCCAGACTTGTCTTCTGTCATCTTGAGTGCTGGAGTTACCGGTGAGTCACAGAGCCTGGCAGAATAGAACACTTTGTAAAAGTCTCAGGGAATAGAAGATGATCTTAACAAAGACCTATTTATTCCAAGCTCTCAAGCAAGATCCCTCCAAAATAAAGAAAGAAAAGTAGAATGACAAAAATAAGCCAAATGATACTTTTAAAGACAGGAGCTTCGTGTTTCTTGCACCTTAGCATATAATTTTCAAGATGTCAGTCATTTAAGTGCATATTGTGGCTTTTTTTTGGTTGAGGTGCAGGAACCTTTTAAAATAAGAAATGAAGACAGCACCATGGACAACTCATGCCAGGAGTCTGTTTATAAAGAAAAAAAAATTTTTTTTGCATATTGTACATGTGGCTATTAGCAAATTTGATGGAACTTTATTCCTATATATTAAGAAAGAAAGGCTTATTTTGATCTGCAGGTAAGAAAAAGGCACTTCACGATCTTATCACTTCATGGCAGACATTTGCAAAATTATGTGACTTGTTCTAGAAAACAACAGGGAAGTCTTTCAATTTCTTTTGTTCGGTTTAGTTCAAACATTAAGCAGTAGATGCAACCAGCAGGAAAACGTGGCTCATGCCTGTAATCCTGGCACTCTGCGAAGCTGAGGCAGGTGGATTGCCTGAGTTCAGGAGTTTGAGACCAGCTTGAGCAAGAGCAAGAGCCCATCTGTACTAAAATTAAACAAACAAAAAAATTAACCCAGTGTTGTGGTGGGTCTGTATAGACCCAGCTACTTGGGAGGCTGAGGCAGGAGGATCACTTTGATAACCGGAATTTCATCTTCAGTAGGTTCTTGGTCTTGGTGATTCAAAGAATGAATCCACAGACCACAGATCAGTGGTAAGATGGGATTTATTTACAGAAAAGAATACAAAAACACCAAAGCTCCCGGCAGGGAGAGAAAACCCAAGTCAGGAGAAAAAAGCTCTCTCTCTCTGTTTCTGTCTGTCCCCGGGCTCTTTGTTTAGGGGCATACATAGTGGCACGGGGCCCTCTGTAGTTACATTCAGCATGTCTGGGGCAGTGTGTGTGAGACATGTCTGGGTGGTGTCTGGTGAATGAATGGCTATAATTCCTTTCATTCCCAGGCCTAGGAAATGAGGGTTCCCTGTTCAGCCGCAAGGGCAAGCGGAGGTAAACCTAAGGAGCTGCTGTCTCCCCTGCAGTTGTCTGGCCCTCTGGCTACTGGAGCCTCCTGCGGGGTGGGGGGAGGAGGGGCCTGCCTACCCGCCAGCCTGCTGGTTCCTCTGCTCACTGCCACTGCACCAACACGGCCAAGGCCGAGGCAGCCAGCCGCCCCCCACAGCTCCACTGAGCTGGCTGGGGTGCCCCGTGTCCTGCATCAACTTGAGTCTAGGAGTTTGAGATTGCTGTGGGCTAGCCTGATGCCACGGCACTCTAGCCTGGGGCATCAGAGTAAGACTTTGTTAAAAAAAATAATAATACTAATTAAAAACTTAAAAAGTAGATGCAAAAGAATGGAAGTAGCTTTCTCACTATCTTCTTCAAAATTTTATCCACGAAAAAGAATTATATCTGTGTACATTTCTTTTTGCTAAAGAATAGAGATTAGGTGTGCTGGCTCATGTCCATAATCTCAGTGTTTAGGAGGCTGAGGAGGGAGCATCATGGGCCCAGGAGTTTGAGACCAACCTTGGAGAACATATCACTGTGTTGGGAACAGCCTCCCTGAGAAACCACATCTGAGTAGGTTGACGGAGCTAAGTTTGGCAGAGGCAAGAGGTGGAGTGTGTGAAAAAGCCATGTCGCAGGAGAGAACAGTGAATTGTTCAAGGGTTTGGAAGAAAGTGGCACAGCCAGAACAAAGTGGGAGAAGAGTGTGGAGTATGGTAGGCTGCAGCCTTTGCTCTATTTTTGTTTGTTTAAAAAATGCCTTTAATAAAACTTGATTTTTGGAGCTTATTTTCTCTTAGGTTGACAGTATAAAATCTTAGGTTGACAGTTTTTTTCCTTCGGTGCTTTAAAGATATAATTACATTGCTTTCTGGTTCACATTATTTGGGATGAGATGTCACTGGTAATTCTTACTGTTTTTCTTCTGCAGGTGATGTATCTTTAACCTCTGATGAGTTTTACGATTTTCATCTTTAGCTTTGGTTTTCACCAGCTTGGTTATTATGTGCTTTTTCTCTGTGTTTATTCTGCTAAGCATTTTTGGAGATTTTTGGATCTGGCAATTGAAAACTATCATTAAATTTGGGGAAAAAAGTTTTGATCATTAATTCTTCAAATTTTTTTATGCCATTCCTTTCTTTCCTGTTAGTACTCAGATGTTAGACTGTTTGATATTGTCTGACATCTCAATAAGGCTCTGCTTTTCTCTTCTTTTTTTGTATTATGTTCAACTGTGTGTGCTTTAAGTTAGGATATTCACTTTTGTCATTTCTTCAATTTTTCTCATGTTTTCTTTCTTTCTTTCTTTTTTTTTTTTTTAGAGAGACAGAGTCTCACTTTGTCACCCTCGGCAGAGTGCTGTGACATCACAGCTCACAGCAACCTCCAGCTCTTGGGCTTAGGTGATTCTCTTGCCTCAGCCTCCCAAGTAGCTGGGACTACAGGCACCTTCCACAACACCCAGCTATTTTTTTGTTGCAATTTGGCTGGGGCCAGGTTTGAACCGCCACCTTGGTATATGGGGCTGGCACCCTACTCACTGAGCCACAGGAGCCGCTGGAATTTTTCTCATGTTTATATGCAATGTTCAATCTGCTGTTAAGCCCAGGTGATTAACTTTTATTTTATGCATTGTATTTTTCAATTTTCAATTTCAGTTGTATACATTTCCAACTTACAGTTTTTATTTCTTTGCTTAGACATTCTATCTGTTCACTTATTCTCTCCATCTTTTTCTATAAATCTTTGAAAGATTGAACACAGCTGTTTGAAAATCTTTTTTTTTAAACGGAGTCTCACTTTTTTGCCTAGGCTACAGTTCTGTGGCCTCAGCCCAGCTCACAGCAACTCAAACTCCAAACTCCTGGCTTCAAGCAACCTTTCTGCCTCAGCCTCCTCAGTAGTTGTGACTATAGGTGCCCACCACCACAGCCAGCTAATTTTTCTATTTTTTTTAGTAGAGTTCGGGTCCTGCTTTTCTCAGGCTGATCTGGAACTCCTGACCTCAAATGATCCCCCCACATCAGCCTCTCAAAGTGCTAGGATTACAGGTGTGAGCCACCCTGCCCAGCCTGTTGAAAATCTTTACTTGCTAAATTCAACATCTATCATCTCTGGGTCTGTTTGTATTAACCACTTTACCCCCTTCTGTGGCTTCAGTTATATTTTATATGTTTGGTAATTTTTAGCATATCCTAGCATTGTCTACATATATATATATATATATATATATATATATATATACTCTGCTGATGTGAGTTTTCAGTGTTTTTCTGATTGTCAGTTAATTTAGCATCATCTTGAAGCTTTGTTTTAAGCTTTATTGGAGAAGGTGGATGGGATCACTCACTAGCAGATGTAAGGTTTCCTCACAATGGCACTCGTAGTTTCAGACTAGATGATTTTGTGTTCCTGTGCCTCGTACGTCTAGCAGCAACCCTAACCTCCTTTACTAGGTACAAATAGCATCTTCACAGTTGTGACAACCAAAAATAACTCTAAACATTGCTAAATATCCCTAATTTTATCCCCTAACTTGTATTTATTGCCTTATTTTAGGGGATAAAATTGGACTCAGTTGAGAATCACTAGGTTGGAATAACACTACAGTGCCTTAGCAATTACACCTTAGTAAAGTATTGGGGATCCCACTGGAATACTTGGGGTGTATGGCAGGGTCTTGCTGCTCCAGATGTTTGAATCATTGACATCATCATTCATCTAACAAACCCCAAAGTTCTTTGATATAACTCATGGAGCCTCATTCTTTGCAGAAACAGCATCATATTTTGCCAAAAATTTAAGGGATTCTCCATGCAGACATGTAAAGCTTTATCTCTGTGAAGCTCTGTCTTCTCCTGTATCCTGCTCTGCAAATTCCATTCTTCTTAGCAGCTTAGAACCGAGCTTTCCCTTTGGACTCTTCTTTTTTTTTTTTTTTTGAGACAGAGTTTCACTATGTCGCCCTCGGTAGAGTGCCGTGGCATCACAGCTCATAGCAACCTCAAACTTTTGAGCTTAAACGATTCTCTTGCCTCAGCCTTCCAAGTAGCTGGGACTACAGGTGTCCACCACACCACCCTGCTATTTTTGTTGTTGTTATTGTTTAGCAGATCCAGGCCGGGTTCAAACCTGCCAGCCCTGGTGTATGTGGCCGGCCCCCCAACCACAGAGCCACGGGCGCTGAGCCCTTTGGACTCTTCTTATATAGTAGCTTGGACAATGCCCTTGGGCAGAAAGTTGTGCCAAGCTCTCCCTGTGAATTTCTCTTCTGGTAAGGATCATAGCTCTGTCCTATATGCTTTTCAATGCCTGAAAACATTATTTCATATATTCTGTTCACTTTTGCAGTTGTGTATAATAGGAGATTATGTCTGATAGCTATTACTTTATCAAGGGAAGTTGCTTTGCTGTCTCCTCACCCTAGTGCCATATTTTTTTCAATTAATTTGAATTTGTAATCTTTAGTTACTATCAAGCATAAGAATACAAAGAAGCTGGCAGGACAAAACAAAAACATCAGGTAACTGAAAAAAATCCAATATTGTATATGTTCGGGGTATCTTCAATGAACAATGGTGACTCTGTGATATCTAAACCTCTTTGTTTGAGATTCCACTTGGCTAACACAGGACCTGGAATACATGGCACTATGTTATGATAATATAATGATTTGTATGTGATGGGATTAAGAGTCCCATTCAATTGTAATCCTTATCAAATGGTCCCTATAAAATAGTAATCTCTGTCAGGTAACATAGATCATCTGGTAATCCGAACCCCTTCTTTAAGTGAAGAAATTGAAATCCAGTGTGTGTAGGCGATTAGTCTACAGCCACACCAGTAGTTAATCTCAGAACTGAGTCTTTTTTTTGATACAGAGTCTCACTATGTCACCCTGGGTAGAGTGCCGTGGCATCACAGCTCACAGTAACCTCAAACTCTTGGGCTTAAGTGATTCTCTTGCCTCAGCCTTCCAAATAGCTGCGACTACAGGCACCCACCACAACGCCCGGCTACTTTTTGGCTATAGTTGTAGTTGTCATTGTTGTTTAGTAAACCTGGGCCAGCTTCCAACTCGCCAGCCCCGATATATGTAGCTGGTGCTCTAATCATTTGGCTATGGGCACTGAGCCAGAACTGAGTCTTAAAATTGGATTTTTTTTCCCCTTCATTACTTCATCAGGCTCAAACCCTGGACCTCTAAAGCTCACCCTCCTCTCACTCACAGTTGAACTCTGGATGTAAATGATCAGACCAGAGCCTGTTGTCTCTTCTCAGTTCATTTTTAGATGAGTTCAATAAACCACTGTAATAAAGAGTTCACTGTAATGGAAAGAATATTGGCTTGGAAGGTGGGTGGTAGAGGATCTACCCAACTGTGGTCACTGGTACGCCTCTGGTCTGAAAACCAGTGGAGTGCTCTGAATCTCCATTCCTCCCTTCTGAAGAATTAGCTTATATCATTTTTAATGTTCCCACCAGTTCTAACATCCAAAAGGATATAAGAACATGCAGATGTTTACCTCTACGAAGTAGGTGATATAAGTTGAAGGGAATACTGATTGTTTTATTCCTGTGACCAAACATATCAGGAGCTGTAATTGTGGGAGGACTGTTTTCTCCTGGTGTGTGTGCCTGTGCGCGTGCACACGTGTGTTTGGGAGAATAAAAAGAAGTATGTATGCAAAGCATTATGGAAATTTTATGGGAAGTTTGAGGTGTGTGTAATAAAGCTGACAGCCTGTAATATTTAATGAAGCTTCTAGGATGCTAAATCATCACGACTGAGAAAGGCTGTGTTATTTTCCCATTTAAACCTCACACAATTTATTAAAGTGCCTACTTATTAGTAAGCATTTCTGTATTTTTCCCTTTGTGTATTCAGGGAGGAAACATATTTCTAAAACTTTCCGCTATTATAGAAATGAACTGTGCAGTGGTATGCTGAGTTTAGAAAAACACACTTGAAACCTCTTTGGTCTTCTTTTTTTCTAATTTTGCCTTGCACTGGGTTGCTTTTGCCACATAAGTGGTACATGGTGTCTTTGGTGAGTTCGGAAGTGATCTCAATGAGGTCGGAGCAAGAGGCAGAAGCAGTGGTTGGGCACAGAACTGTTAAGATGAAACCTTGAATGGAAATGTTCCTGCAGCTTGAGTTATTTCCCCAAGTGCTTCCAGTAGATGGAACTTTGTAACTCTCCTCTGCAGCCCCTCAGTTAATATAAGCTTGTCTCCTTCATCGCACAGGGATAGATTTACTGAACTGATAATGTTTTCTTACTCTTCTTCTCAGTGATGATTTATTTAAATTCTCCAACTAATTTAAATTTAATAATAAAAAAAGAACTTGGCACACTGCTTTATGGAAGCTATATTCATCATCTCCAAAAACACTGCAGTATTCAACACTGCAAAAGTGGCAGCAACTGTAACTGGATTTAATTAAAAACAACAAATCATTCGGTCCGTAGTGATGGGTGCTGCACACAGCCGTCTAGAGACGTGACTGACATCGATGGTGTTGCATTAAAATATATTTAAAATATTTGATTGGACAAAATCATGGAGGTGATGGCTGGGCTTCAACTTGGCTTGACAAGGTGTCATTTGAGGAAGTGGTGGCTTTCTTTTGCTTTTGGGATGGTGAGAGGTGACAAGCCAGGAGAAGATGGAGTTAACTTGTGCTTCCCTTTAATTGTCTGTGTGTGTGCGCGTGACACACACACACACACACAGAATGCATTTAGTAGATAAATCCCAGTAACATGGAAAGGATTTTCTGGGGAAGCCATTTACTGCTAATTATCTGTGATGCTATGAGATTTTTACTTAACTCTCTCAGGCAGTGCAAAAATGGACTGAAGTATTGAGACTGATGTGCAGCTATTCCTGACACCATCATTCATCTCTTTCTTGAGATCTTCAGAAGCCACAGCCTCTCTGATGCTCTTTTCTGCCATTTCTTCTCTCTTCCAGGCTGGCTTAGGGAACAGTCTGTGACCTGGTCATGGAGAGGAAAAGAGAGAGGCGGAAGGTGTGAACAGTGTGGGGTTGGCTCATCCTAGAGAAATGACCATGAAAGGCAGATTTTATTTTGAAATAATCATCTGAGCTGCTTAGGCTACTTGTACTAATAAGTGTTTCTGGTTCTAAAAATCCCCAAGAAAAAAATTATACAATGCCATGGAGGCACCTTGGAAATCATATGAGCAGTATGTATGTTTACAGTGAGTCCCGCCTCTGTGGATTCAACCAAACATGTATTGAAAATATTCCGGGGTTGGGGGAGAGGAATGGCTGCATCTGTACTGGACATGTACAGACTTTTTTGGTCATTATTCCCTAAACAATACAATCTAACAACTATCTTTGTCTGATTTAAAGTGTACAGGAGGATGTACTTAGATCACATGCAAGTTCTACACCCGCTGTGGATTTTGGCTTCCTAGAGGGGCCCTGGAACTAACCCACCATGGACATGAAGGAGGACTGGATAAACACTAAAGGAGAAGGTGGGACTGATTCTTTTACGTAAATCAGCTCTCATGGGGAAGTTTTGCTAACAAGACTCAGGCTGACTGGCCCATGTGCACACAGGATGAGTCCCTGTAGCAGCCACTCAGCAAGCTGGACCAACGTGCTCTCCGGGGAGCTGGGCTGGAGCAGCCCGGCTGAACGTACATCTGTCACTCTCCTCTCCGATGCCCCAGACGCCCATTCCCTGGGCCCATCTTTCAATGTACCTCCCTAGCTTCATGTGTCTGTAACCATCTGTTTACCCTGTTTTTCCATCTTTTTGACAATTGTGAATTTTTTTTTAGTATCAGTTGACTTGTATCAGGTAACAACCTCTGTTAGGGATATCACTTTTAGACTAACAAATAATTGTAGGATAAGTAATACCCTGCTTTATGAGACACTTCAGGTGTTTCCTGCAACTACAGGTAGTGGGGAGGGAAGAAGCGGCACAAAGTGACTACTTGTGACAAATATTCCCTGAGTCCTTCTCAGGCCAGACTTGGTCCCAAAGTCAGAATTCCTCTCTAAGACAAACTGGAGTGGTTTGTACCCCAAGCCCTGGAGTGAACCTCACTTACTCAAAAAGACAAAAGGCTGAAATGGAACAAAAAATGCGTAAATTTTGCCAGCTCAACTATTTCCTCTATGAAGGTAGAAAATAGCCTACTTAATACTAGGACACAACTGTCGATGTGAACTGAAAGATAAATGGGAGCTTGGCTTTTGCAATAAGCCTCTAGTTAACACTGAGAGTTTACACAAAGGCACAGGTCCCTTGTTCTTGGTCTGTGTAAGATGGGCTGTGAATTGTCGCAGATTCCCTAAGCAGGACTGAAATTTATGGTGAGGATAGAGATTCAGGTGGCATAGAGATTCAGAAGGTGGCATAGAGATTCAGGAGTTTCTAAATGTACAGACCACAATAAGCATCTTATACTGCTCAAATAGCACTTTTGTTTTTTCTTTTGTAGCTCATGGTTGGTGATCTGTTTATGCCTCCTGCCCATGTCATAGGTAGTTACAAGAACAGACTATTCCATGCCCAGGGGAGTGAGAGGCGTGAGGGGCTAGGGAGGATGGAGCATTAGCAGGAGTTCCCTAGAGCAGCAGAATGGAGGGGACACAGGGCGCCGGGCAAGGGCCTCCACCAGAGAGGACGAGCCTTCTACGGTGAGCTGAGCCATGCTGTTCTCCAGCGGCTACGGGTGGAGAAGTTGCTTCATTACCCATGAGAGCTGGCCATCTCAGGAGCTGCCCCGTCAGTGACCCAGAGAAGGAGCTGGGGTAGGGCAGGCACGTGGCTCTGCCACAGGAGAGTCTCTGTTTTCACAGAGGTTCTGAGCTTGTTAGGCCTGTGCTTTGCATCACAGGATTCTACAAGCATGAAAGCTGAGGTGCTGAAGCAAATAGGGTCACTGACCTGCCCCCTTAGTTTTTTCTTCTCTTCAAAACAAGGAGGGAAATACGAACATCTTGAAGGGAAGGCACCTCTCACAGGAGGACACCCTGAGAAGGGTGACATGTGCAGCCACCATTAATCCTGCCACAAGCATTGGTCCCCTTGTCTCACCAGAGGTGGGCCTCACTCCGTGGGCTTTGAGATTCACAGCCGAACCTGAGGCATCTGTGAGTTCGGTCAGTATTTTCTGAGCGTCCGCTATGTCAAGGTGCCACGTAGACAGAAAAAAAAACCCCAAACTTTGAAAAACACAGACACTACTGTGACGATTGATGTTGTGTGTCAATTTACCACAGGTAACCCAGATGACATATTCTGAGTGTGTCTATGAAGAAGTTTCCAGAGGAGATTGGCATTTGAATTGGTGGCCTAAGTAAAGAAGATGGCCCTCCCCAGTGTGGGTGGCACCATCCTGTCTGTCTAGCACCCAAGGAGAACCTTTTTTTTCTGCCTCACTGCTGAAGCTGGGACATCCCATCCCATCTCTTGCTGCCCTCAGATTGGGGTTTACCCTGTCAGCTCCTCAGGCCTCCAGCTTGGATTGCATTACACCTGTTCTCCTGGGTCTCCAGATGGCAGACAGTAGAATGTGGGACTTCTCAGCCCTTTTGTCATGTAAACTAGTTCCTCATGACAAATCTGTACATCTATCTGACTTTCCATATATTCTTCTACTGAACCTGACCAACTACCCTTAAGGTACTTTGGTTTGGAGGGAAACTTCCTTCTTATTTGCCTGCCTACCCTCTGCACCTGTTACATTATTATTTTACTGTGTTTTAGGGGCACCCTTATTAATGTACCAGCTGCTGTGCTAGCTAAGGGGAGATGACAATTCTTGCAGTGAAATCAAGCTCTCCATCTCACTTGGGCCTAGGAGAGATGTGCATGGATGTGAAGACACCACCTTGACTAAAGGTCTCACAAGAAAACTACAGGTTGGAAAGTTGGGGGGGAATCTAAGGGAAATAAAAGTTCATCTAAAAAACATCCTTTTCCAGAGATTTTTAAGTGCCACGAGCAGCATATTTACCTTTAATTGCTTTTTACTCTCCTGTAACCCTGAATTTTTGTTGGGCTCTAAAAACAGAAGCTGTGAAATCCTTCCAAGACCTTCCCGAAACAACACATTTGAGACCACATAAAAGTATTTTATTGTGACATCTGTAGCCTGATTTCCTTTCATGTGTGAGATGAAGTGTTCAAAGTCATATCTACTGAGAGCAACCTTCTTCAGATCAACACAAACCGTGGCCTCACGTCCTGGGGTGTGCAAGAGGTGGTCAGGGTTACGGGCGATTGTTCCCTGGCAGAGTTAATCTGCTTCAGACAGTCTCTCAACAGGGATGTCCTTGCAGGTTAAGACTGTGCAGGTCTGTCCCAATTAGTGCCTGAACATTTGGTGCCATTACTCAGATTTTCTACTTTCAATGCACAAAAGTAAGTCAGCTGATAATTTTTCCTTTGCAAGGGGATCCTGCAGGGACTCTCGATTCTGTTTTTATTTTTAAATGGCTCCAGCAGAAAGTTCCAAAGTAATTAAGCTTATTATTGAAAGTGTTGGTGTATGATGTGAAAATAAAATATGAATCCCTTATTTCAAACTGAGAACAGGGAAGTACTTGCAAAGTACTCCAAGGGACTCAAAATCTGTCTAATTATTTTTTGAACTTTAAAGCAGTAACCAGTGGAGCAACTTAAACTAAAAGGAAAGGTGGGGGGGGGGGAATGTTCTGAGTGGAAAAAAAAAAGAAATCACTCGGTTTGAGGTTTTTAAATTCTAATTATGATAGCTCAGCTTCATGAGAACTTGAGAATCTTTTAGGAATATTGGTTACTACGTGATTTAATTTATTACTATTTCCAAACTTAATTTCAGCTTATATTGGGGAGTTAATCTTAGATTTTTGGTACAAAGTTAAGTTTATCTGCAGTTTTATCTACATACAAATTTAAAAAGTTTTTTTAACTAAAAATTTTTAAAAATTCCAAAAGTGAGAATTGGGCTTAAAGAAGAATAGTTACATATAGGCTGGGTGAGGTGGCTCACACCTGTAATCCTAGCACTCTGGGAGGCCAAGGTGGGTGGATCACCTGAGCTCAACAGTTTAAGGCCAACCTGAGCCAGAAAGAGAACTTGTCCCTAAAAATAGACAGTCGTTGTGGCTATTTTGAGAATTTGAGATTGTTGTGAGCTGTGACGCCATGGCACTCTACTGAGGGCGACAGAGTGAGACTCTCTCTCTCAAAAAAAAAAAAAAAAAGTATAGCTATATACTTAGGATTGATGAAGTTGAGTTCTATTTTTTTTTTTTTTCAGAGACAGAGTCTCACTTTGTCACCCTTGGTAGAGTGCTGTGACGTCACAGCTCACAGCAACCTCCAACTCCTGGGCTTAGGCGATTCTCTTGCCTCAGCCTCCCGAGTAGCTGGAACTACAGGTGCCTCCCAAGTAGCTGGGACTACAGGTGCCCGCCACAACGCCCGGCTATTTTCCTGCTGCAGTTTGGCCAGGGCAGGGTTTGAACCTGTCACCCTCAGTATATGGGGCCATTGCCCCACCCACTAAGCCAGAGGCATCACCCTGTTTTGCTTTGTTTTTTGAGACAGAGTCTCACTTTGTCACCCTCAGTAGAGTGTCATTGTGTCATAACACACAGCAATCTCAAATTCTTGGGCTCAGGTGATCCTTTTGCCTCAGCCTCCCAAGTAGCTGGGACTATAGGTACTGGCCACAACCCCAGATAATTTTTCTATTTTTAGAGACAGGGTGTTGCTGTTGCTCAGTCTGTTCTCAAAACTCCTAAGTTCAGGCAATCCACCCACCTCGGCCTTCTAGAATGCTAGGGTTACAGGCGTGAGCCACTGTGCCTGGCCGGTTTATAATTTTGAATGACTCAAAGTTCTTATAAAAGGTAGATGATAGTCATTTCAAAACCAAAGACTCTGAATTAAAATGTGCTGCCATAGTAATTCTGAAAAACAAATAAGCACAAGCATAAAAATGTGGTATGTAATAATGTTTCAGATTAGCTTTGTGTATGCAGGTGGTTTGCTGTTAAACCTGGTTCACTCATGTGTCCAGGAATAAGCAGGCTGTTGGTTGACCTAGGTTGGCCTTGGCTGGCTGGTTGATGGCTTTTGTACCCCATCATGTATTCCTGCTAATGAAGCACATGGTCCTTGACTAATGGTGTTTTTTTGTTCGTTTGTTTTTTTGAGACAGAGTCTCACTCCCTTGCCCTTGGTAGAGTGCCATGGTGTCATAGCTCATAGCAACCTCAAACTCTTGGGCTCAAGCAATCCTCCTGCCTCAGCTTTCTTAGTAGCTGGGACTACAGGCACCCACCATAATGCCCAGCTAGTTTTTCTATTTGTAATAGAGATGGGTCTTATTCTTGCTCAGGCTGGTCTCCAACTCCTGAGCCCAAGCAACCCACGTGCGTCAGCCTCCCAGAGCTAATGGTGGTTTGACTTAATTTTTGTTTTTGACTTTATGGTGGTGCAAAAGCAATATGCATTCACTAGAAACTGTACTTCAAGTATCTATACACCAATTCTGTTTTCCACTTTTATTTATTCAGTAAATAACACAAGATATTAAACAGTTTATCATACAATAGGATTTGTGTTAGATGACTTTGCCCAACTATAGGTTAATGTAAGTATGTTACAGGTAGGCTAGGCTATAAGCTATAATGGTCAGTAGGTTAAGTAAAATAAATGCATTTTCTCCTTATGATATTTTAAACTTAGGATGGCTTTATTGGGACATAAGCCCAGTGTAAATTGAATAGCATCTGTACTGCCAAAAGAGACTAAATGGGTGGTTAAGGTGGCTCACGCCTGTAATTCTAGCATTCTGGGAGGCTGAGGCAGGTGGATTGCTTGAGCTCAGGAGTTCTAGACCAGCCTGAGAACCTGGCCAAGTGAGAACCTGTCTCTACTAAAAACAGAAACTAGCTGGGCATTGTGGAAAGTGCCTGTAGTCCCAGCCACTCAAGAGGCTGAGGCAAGAGGATTGCTCAAGTCCAACAGTTGAGGTTAATGTGAGCTGCGACACCACGGCACTCTACTGAGGGTGACAAAATGAGACTGTGTCTCAAAAAAAACAAAAAGAGAGAGAGACTAAATGAAATGTGTAAAGATGCTTGAGGCCTACACTGTAAATGGACATACCACCATTTGCATTGCGTTTTATTGGCTAAATGCCTCTCAAGGCAAGTGCAGATTCCCAGGATGGGGAGTGGACTCTGCTTTATTAGTGAGAGTTGCTGTGAAGAAAATGCAATCAATTTATGCCACCTGCTTTAAAAAGCTGGGGCCAGGCCAATGTGGGGCCTAGAGGGTGGGATGGCCCTGGGAGGGGGAGGCCATTTCCCAAAGCCTCAGCTCAGTGTGGGCTTCAAAAATGACACGTTAATTACTTGGTAATAGAAGGTCCTCCTCACAGATTCCCACCAATTTTGATGTTGGATGAAGGCTAGACTTTCCTCAATAATTTTTGCATTTCTAGAGAAAAAAAAAATACAAAAAAAAAAAAAATCAGTCCACAATGGCAACTGCTGTTTACTGTTCTGTCTTCACACACTTTCACTGTAGTACTGACAACCAATCTCAAAACCCGAAAGTGGCCTGGGCCCCTCGGCCCTCTGAGTGAGCCCAGCTGAGGCAGCCCTGCAGAAAACCGATGGGTTCTGTGGAATCATCTGCGTTAGGGAGAGAGGGAAAGTGCAGGGAAGCACAGCCGAGTCGCGGCGCAGATCCCTGTGTTTGGCTGGGTGGGAATGGAGCGCCAGGCGGGCCCGGTGGGTACAGGATAACGTGGCTTGTTAGGTCTCTAGCTTTAAGTTCTGCCTCCCCTGCTTGCTAGTTGGGGTGACTTTGGCCTGCTTTCCTAACCTGTCTGTGCCTCAGTTTCATAATTTTTCAAATGGGAATACAACATTTCTACCTATAAGATAGGTAGGAAATTTGTGCAATAGTAAGAACGAAGCTTTGAGCATAGGCTCCGTGCACAGGAGCAACGAAAACTTACCCTTCGGGAGGCGCCTATTGCTCAGAGGAGTAGAGCGCTGGCCACATTTGCCAGAGGTGGTGGGTTCAAACCCAGCCCCGGCCAAAAACTGCAAACAACAACAAAAAAAATTACCCTTCACGTTCAGAAGGTTTGCTGAAATACCAACTCACAAAAGGCAAATTGGAGAAAAGGCAAACACATTTATTTGATTGTAGTTTTGCCTGACATGGGATGAGTCAGAATGAAGACCCAATCCCCCTGGGTGTAGAAGCTCATATACACCATTATGAAGATACAGAAAGAATGTGGGCTCGGGACAGGTTACAGGAGGAGGGAAAGAAAAATTCTTCTGTGGGGCAATAGATGGTTACTGGGGAGAATTCAATGGTCTGGAAGAAAGAAATCAAAATGATTAGATTTTATTAAAATGTTAAAGGGCCTGCAGAACAGACGATGGTTGGTGACAGAGTTCTGTCCTCCAGGGTGATAAGAGTTCAGTGAATGAAAACTCAAGGAAGGGCCCAGAGGTATTGCTTCTTAGGTAGGTCTGGACTTGAGGCAGATGAGGGGACTTCAGAGAACAACTTTGTCCTGGGTTTGGGGAGAAACAGTGGCCTTGAGGGGAGGTCAGAGACACCTGGAGAGTTCTGTTTCAGTTCACACCATGCAAGGTGTCATATGTTGGGGTATTGGTTTCTGAGCCCCAACACATTTCTATTGTTATTTAGTTTTCAGTTAAATTTGTTGTTGGCAGTGGTGTTTTGGGTTAGGGGAGGGGAGGAGGGAAGTCTGTAGACTCTCTGAGCAGGGAGGAGGAGAGAGCATTGATAGAGGGTGCAAGGCCTATTCTGATGGAAGGAGAAGGGGACTCAGGAGGCAGTGATGATAAACGGTCCTGCATCAACGCCACTCAAGATCGCCTGACTGTACTTGTTCACTGCATCATGGCAAAATTGTGTCTCTTTTTTCCTTAGTAATTAATTAATTGTTTATTTATTTTTTGGTAGAGACAGAATCTCACTTTATCGCCCTTGGTAGAGTGCCGTGGCATCACAGATCACAGCAACCTCCAACTCCTGGGCTTAGGCAATTCTCTTGCCTCAGCCTCCTGAGTAGCTGGGACTACAGGCGCCTGCCACAAGGCCCGGCTATTTTTTTGTTGCTGTTGGGCCAGGGCCGGGTTTGAACCTGCCACCCTCAGTATGGGGCCAGCGCCCTACTCACTGAGCCACAGGTGCTGCCCTGCTTAGTAATTATTTTAAATTGAAAACTGGACCTTCTCATAAATAAGACCTCAAGCAACCACAGATACAATATTAAATAAAGAACAAATAACCAATTTACAAGCGTTCCTTAGATATTCATTAGTTGCAACCATTTGCTGTAATGTAAAATGCACTCTTTTTTGAGAGGACAAAAATTAATTGTATTCCAAATTAGTTTCCATTTTAGGTTGTCAATTAACTTTCATTTTAACAAATCTTTCATGTAAAGACATATTAATGCTCTTAGGAAATAGCGGGATCACTGTTCCATTATTTTTACATTAATAATCATATTTTTTAATTACTGAAATTCTGTTCCTGAGGAAGAAACTGCTTCCAAATAATAAATGTCTACAATAGCCATTCCCCCCTCACACGGGCTGGTCAGAGATGTGTCTGCCACTAAATACTGTGATACGAATGTTTCCCGGGGCCACAGCAACAATGAACTGTGATGAGAGCTGGAGAGTTTTTAGATAAATGGGCCAAAAAGCCAAGCAAGAGGAGACAGATTTGTATTTGTGAAATTTGACATAAATGGGGGCATGGTTCTTTTAAGATATGCCTTACAGGCATGGTCAGGCACTCCTTGTCCCACACAAGCTCTGCCTGAATCTGCTGGCCCCGGTCTCCTTGCAGGGAATGACTTTGCAAATATAAACCTACTGATCTAGAGCCCTTGCTGCACCCTTCTCTACTAATGAGCTCTCACACTCTGTCTCCATTCTCTCACATTCATCATCCCGGAGCCAGGCCCCAGACAACTAGTGGCAGCCCCTGCTCCCTTGAGCCCACTAAAATTATTTGAACTACCCAAACCTAAATGTGGCCACCCTGCCTTGCCTACGCATTCAATGGAAACCACAAGAAAGGCCTTTGCCCACAGTTTTCTCTCTGTCCCTGACCCCTGATCAGCTCTCATGCTTACCTGTGTGGTCCTTGTGCTGTGACATACCTCTTGGGATCTCTGAGGGTAACAATCACCTTTTCAGTAGTATTCATCTTATGATCTGTCATCCACACTGTACCTAAAAAATAATAACTAGATTAAAACTAGGCCAGGCATGGTGGCTCACACCTGTAATCCTAGAATTCTGGGAGGTCAAGGTGGGTGAATTGCTTGAGCTCAGGTGTTCAAGACCAGCCTGAGCAAGAGGGAAACCCCCATCTCTAAAAATAGCCTGGGGAGGTGGAGTAGGATGGTGGCTGAGTAACAGCTTCCCTGCAACTGTGCACAGTGAGTCTGGGGAGATAAGACTCCAGGCATCTCTGGCTTGTGGGATCTGCCTATAATCATCCCTTTGAGGATACAGGGAGTTAGCAAGGGACTTCTGGACCCCAAGAGGAGGACAAAAACAGTGGAAAACTGGCAAGTGATTGCGTATGTTCTATCGACCTAATCCCGCTGGCAGCCATAAGTACGAGCAGCAGTGAGACTGCAAATTGGAAAGGCCTTACCTGTGAACTGTTTTGGTGTTTTTGGACTTGGCACTCAGTTGAACTGCCTTGGGGAGAGCTTGACCAGGAGTGCAGAGAACTTTGGGCCTTGTCTAGGGCCCCAGACTGAGCCACTGAGCCGGATGGAGCTGATAGTGTTTGGCTGTGGGCTGCAGGGAGCCATTGTGAGAGAACTGCGCCAGCAAGCTCTGCCCTCAGGGTTGCAGAGCAAGGATTGGGCGGAAGCTAGTAACCTAGTGACTGAGCAGACTAAGGCAGAGACTGAGCTGCCTCACAGCCTTAACCCTCAGGGGCAGAGTGAGACCGGTTTTGGCATACTAGAACCTTGGGCTGTTGCCCTAGTTAGAATGCTGTGGTGTCACAGCTCATAGAAACCTCAAACTCCTGGGCTTGGTGCCGCTCGGACCTCCATAAGAGCTATGCTGTGACCCCTGACCTGCGCCCACCAGGCCTCCGCATGCCCTGACCAGGAACTGCAGGAGTCGCACAACCTTGCATCCTCCCTTCTGTACCCTCCCTGCCTCCACAACAACCTGCTCATCTGGCCAGGGACTATGGTAGCTGCGTGCCCTCTGGAGCCCTCCCTGCCTCTGCACAGAGCCCCTCTCCTGGCCAGAGATTGCTGGAGCCTTGGGCTCTCTGTGCCAAAGTCACTGGGCTTCAGGCACTCCCAGAACCATGTGCACCATGTCCCGCCCTGTTGCTGGATCCGGGTGTGTCACACTCCGGAGCTGCTTCCACACCCAGAATTCCTTTGCTGGGCAGCCCCAGAGAAACTACACAGGGTCACTCTCTAGAAAGATCCAGCAACAATGGAGTGATCCCGCTGGGGACTAATATTGGAGAGAAACATCCTCAACTCTGAGGACTGCCAGAGGCAATGGTGAAAAACAATCATGAGGCAAAATCAACAGAAAAACTCTGGCAATAGGAATAATCAGAATAGATAAAATCACCCAAGGATCAATGGGGCAGACATAGCACAAGATCCCATGCACAAACAAATAGCTGAGATGTCAGAAATCAAATTGAGAATCTGGATAGCAAATAAGATTGAATTAGAATTCCAAGCAGTAACCCAAAAGATATTTCAAGAATTCAACAAATTCAAAGACCAAATGACCAAAGATTTTGACACATTGAGACAAGAAGTTGCATCCCTCAAAGATCTGAGAAACACAGTAGAAGCCCTCAGTAACAGAATGGAGCAAGCAGAAGAAAGGATTTCTGACATTGAAGACAAAGCTTTCGAACACTCCCAAACTCTCAAAGAGAAAGAGAAATGGAGGACAAAAACAGATCACTCTCTCAGACAGCTCTGGGATAATTTGAAGAAAACCAAAATTCGTCTTATAGGGATCCCCGAAAGTGACAAAGTGGCTTCACAAGGCACAGAGTCTCTTCTCCATGAGATTATGAAGGAGAACTTTCCAGACATGCTAAGAGATTCTGAAATTCAGATAGCAGACAGTTTCAGAACTCCAGCATGACTCAACCCGAATAAGACATCCCCCAGACACATCATAATCAATTTCACAAAAGTTAATATGCAGGAGAAAATTCTGAAAGCAGCCAGATGAAAGAAAACCATCTCCTACAAGGGCAAGAATATTAGAATAACTGCACATCTCTCTGCTGAACGCTTTCAAGCTAGAAGAGGATGGTCGTCAACTTTTAATCTCTTAAAACAAAATAACTTTCAACCCAGAATCCTATACCCAGCTAAACTGAGTTTCATTTATGATGGAGAAATTAAATACTTCAATGACATTCACATGTTGAAGAAACTTGCCATAACTAAACCAGCTCTCCATGATATTCTCAGACCTATCCTCCATAAAGACCAGCATGATCCTCCACCACAAAAGTAAACCCACCCAGAAAATTTTGATCAATTCCAACTTCCACAGTCGCAAAAGGATTAAAAATGTCCACCGGACTCTCGAAAGGCTTATCAAGATTCTCAATTAATGTGAATGGTTTAAATTGTCCTGTAAAAAGGCACAGGTTGGCTGACTGCATACAAAAACTCAAGCCAGATATCTGCTGCATACAAGAATCACATCTTACATTAAAAGACAGATATAGACTCAAGGTGAAGGGATGGTCATCTACATTCCAGGCAAATGGAAAGCAGAAAAAAGCAGGCATTGCAATCCCGTTCACAGATGCAATAGGCTTTAAACCAACCAAAATAATTAAGGATAAGGATGGATACTTCATATTTGTTAAAGGTAATACTCAATATGATAAGATTTCAATTATTAATATTTATGCACTCAACCAGAATGCACCTCAATTTATAAGAGCAACTCTAACAGACTTGAGCAACTTGATTTCCTCCAGTTCCATAGAAGTTGGAAATTTTAACACCCCTTTAGCAGTGCTGGATAGATCCTCCAAAAAGAAGCTAAGCAAAGAAATTTTAGATTTCAACTTAGCCATTCAGCATCTTGACTTAACAGACATCTACAGAACATTCCATCCCAACAAAACTGAATACACATTCTTCTCATCAGCCTACGAAACATACTCCAAAATCAACCACATGCTAGGCCACAAAACTAACCTCAGCAAATTTAAAAAAAATAGAAATTATTCCTTGCTATTCCTTGCATCTTCTCAGACCATCATGGAATAAAAGCTGAAATCAATAACAACAGGAACCTGCATACCCATACAAAAACATGGAAGCTAAACAACCTTATGCTGAAGGATAGATGGGTTACAGATGAGATTAAGAAGGAAATCACCATATTTTTGGAACAAAACAACAATAAAGACACGCATTATCAGAACGTCTCGGATACTGCAAAGGCAGTCCTAAGAGGGAAATTTATAGCACTGCAAGCCTTCCTCAAGAAAACGGAAAGAGAGGAAGTTAATAACTTAATGGGACATCTCAAGCAACTGGAGAAGGAAGAACACTCCAACCCAAAACCCAGCAGAAGAAAAGAAATAACCAAAATCATAGCAGAATTAAATGAAATTGAAAACAAAAGAATTATACAACAGATCAATAAATACAAAAGTTGGTTTTTTGAAAAGATCAATAAAATAGATAAACTGCTGGCCAACCTAACTAGGAAAAAAAGAGTAAAATCTCTAATTTCATCAATCAGAAATGGTAACAAGGAAATAACAACAGACCCCTCAGAAATTCAAAATCTCCTTAATGAATACTACAAGAAACTCTAGTCTCAGAAATATGAAAATCTGAAAGAAATTGACCAATACCTGGAAGTACACCACCTACCAAGACTTAGCCAGAATGAAGTGGAAATGTTGAACAGGCCTATATCAAGTTCTGAAATAGCATCAACTATACAAAATCTCACTAAAAAGAAAAGCCCAGGACCAGATGACTTTACATCAGAATTCTACCAAACGTTTAAAGAAGAACTAGTACCTATACTACTAAACCTCTTCCAAAATATAGAAAAAGAAGGGATATTACCCAACACATTCTACGAAGCAAACATCACCTTGATCCCCAAACCAGGGAAAGACCCAACAAGAAAAGAAAATTATAGACCACTATCACTAATGAATATTTATGTTAAAATACTCAATAAGATCTTAACAGACAGAATCCAACAACACATCAAAAAAATTATACACCATGACCAAGTGGGATTTATCCCAGGGTCTCAAGGCTGGTTCAATATACGTAAATCTATAAATGTAATTCAGCCCATAAACAAACTAAAAAATAAGGACCATATGATTCTTTCAATTGATGCAGACAAAGCTTTTGATAATATCCAGCATCCCTTCATGATTAGAAACTTAAGAAAATTAGTATAGAAGGGACATTTCTTAAACTAATAGAGGCCATCTATAGCAAACCCACAGCCAATATCATATTGAATGGAGTTAAATTGAAATCATTTCCACTTAGATCAGGAACCATGCAAGCTTGCCCATTGTCTCCATTGCTCTTTAACATTGTAATGGAAGTTTTAGCCATTGCAATTAGGGAAGAAAAGGCGATCAAGGGTATCCACATAGGATCAGAAGAGATCAAACTTTTACTCTTTGCAGATGATATGATCATATATCTGGAAAACACTAGGGATTCTACTACAAAACTTTTAGAAGTGATCAAGGAATACATCAATGTCTCAGGCTACAAAATCAACACCCATAAATCTGTAGCCTTTATATATACCAACAAAAACCAAGCTGAAAAAACAGTCAAGGACTCTATTCCTTTCACAGTAGTGCCAAAGAAGATGAAATATTTGGGAGTATATCTAACAAAGGATGTGAAAGATCTCTACAAAGAGAACTATGAAACTTCAAGAAAAGAAATAGCTGAAGATGTTAACAAATGGAAAAACATATCATGCTCATGGCTGGGAAGAATCAACATTATTAAAATGTCTATACTACCCAAAGCAATATAAAATTTTAATGCAATCCCTATTAAGGCTCCACTGTCATATTTTAAAGATCTTGAAAAAATAATACTTCATTTTATATGGAATCAGAAAAAACATCGAATAGCCAAAACATTACTCAGCAATAAAAACAAAGCAGGAGGAATCACGCTACCAGACCTCAGACTGTAGTATAAATCAATAATCATCAAAACAGCATGGTACTGGCACAAAAACAGAAAAGTAGATGTCTGGAACAGAATAGACAACCAAGAGATGAATCTAGCCACTTACTGTTATTCGATCTTTCACAAGCCAATGAAAAACATTCAGTGCGGAAAAGATTCCCTATTTAACAAATGGTGCTGGGTAAACTGGCTGGTGATCTGTAAAAGACTGAAACTGGACCCACACCTTTCACCATTAACTAAGATAGACTCTCACTGGATAAAAGATTAAACTTAAGACATGAAACTATAAAAATACTTGAAGAAAGTGCAGGGAAAACTCTTGAAGGAATCGGTCTGGGTGAATACTTTATGAGGAGGACTCCCCAGGCAACTGAAGCAGTATCAAAAATACATTACTGGGACCTGATCAAACTAAAAAGCTTCTGCACAGCCAAGAACATAGTAAGTAAAGCAAGCAGACAGCCCTCAGAATGGGAGAAAATATTTGCAGGTTATACCTCTGATAAAGGTTTAATAACCAGAATCCACAGGGAACTCAAAGGTATTAGCAAGAAAAGAACCCATCTCAGGGTGGGCAAAGGATTCGAAGCGAAACTTCTCTAAAGAAGACAGATGCACAATCTACAGACACATGGAAAAAAGCTCATCATCCTTAATCATCAGAATAATGCAAATCAAAACTACTTTGAGATACCACCTAACCCCAGAAAGAGTAGCCCACATAACAAAATCCCAAAACCAGAAATGTTGGCATGGATGTGGAGAAAAGGGTACACTTCTACACCGCTGGTGGGAATCCACACTAATACCTTCCTTTTGGAAGGATGTTTGGAGAATACTTAGAGATCTAAAAATAGACCTGCCATTTGATCCTATAATTCCTCTACTAGGTATATACCCAGAAGAGCAAAAATCACAATATAACAAAGACATCTGTACCAAAATGTTTATTGCAGCCCAATTCATAATCGCTAAGTCATGGAAGAAGCCCAAGTGCCAATCGACCCACGAATGGACTAGCAAACTGTGGTACATGTGTACCGTGGAATATTATGCAGCCTTAAAGAAAGATGGAGACTTTACCTCTTTTATGTTTACATGGATGGAGCTGGAACATATTCTTCTCAGCAAAGTGTCTCAGAAATGGAAGAAAAAGTTTCCAATGTACTCAGCCCTACTATGAAGCTAAATTATAGCTTTCACATGAAGGCTATAACCCAACTATAGCACATGACTATGAGGAAAAGGCCAAGGAAGGGGAAGGGAGGGGGGAGGTTAGGGTGTAGGGAGGGTAATGGGTGGGGCCACACCTACGGTGCATCTTAGAATGGGTACAGGCGAAACTTACTAAAGGCAGAATACAAATGTCTACATATAATAACTAAGAAAATGCCATGAAGGCTACGTTGAACTGTTTGATGAGAATATTTCAGATTGTATATGAAACCAGCACATTGTACCCCTTGATTGCACTAATGTACACAGCTATGATTTAACAATAAAAATAAAAATAAAATAGCCAAGTGTTGTGGCAGGCACGTATAGTCCCAGCTACTCGGAAGGCTGAGGTAAGGGGATCACTTGAGCCCAAGAGTCTGAGGTTGTTGTGAGCTGTGATACTATGACACTGTAACCCAGGGTGACAGAATAAGACTGTTTAAAAAAAAAAAAAAAAGAACACCCCCCCCCACCAAGAAAACACAAATTAAAACAAGAAAGGAGTGGAATTAGGAATACCTGTTTCTGAGGGCTTCTGCCACGTGCCACTGAGGTTCCAGGCAGCGTGGGCCAGCAAATGTGGCCCACGGTGTGGATTATCCACAAGGTATGTCTGCTAACGTAGTGTTAAGAACTTCCTGGCCACCTTGTAAATGCTGCCTAAACTCCAGAAGTTGTCCTAAAACATCAGGATATGGAGCAAGTAGCAAAGTCATCATGCATCCTAGAAAGGAGGTGTCAGGGGCCTAACACTTCACATATACCAAGACCTTTATCTGATTATGTGTTTTCCTTCCTCTAGTTTTACATTTAATAAATTGCTGTGTTTAAAATTACCTATCTGGGTCTTGTTTCAGAGAGCTTGAAAGTAAAGTTTCAGAGAGCATGTAAAGAGCTTGAAAGTTCCATCTTCACAAAAATACAAAGCTGAATAAATCGAAAATCAATGACTTTTCTCAGACCTATGAGAGAATTGAGAAAATTGCCACCTTTGAGACTGGAGAGATGGGTAGTGAAAAAAAGCAAATAAAAATCTCAGTTACCGGCGGTGCCTGTGGCTCAGTTGGTAAGGCACCAGCTCCATATACCGAGGGTGGAGGGTTCAAACCCGGCCCCGGCTGAACTGAAACCAAAAAATAGCCGGGCATTGTGGCGGGCACCTGTAGTCCCAGCTACTTGGGAGGCTGAGGCAAGAGAATCGCTTAAGCCCAGGAGTTGGAGGTTGCTGTGAGCTGTGTGATGCCATGGCACTCTACCGAGGGCCATAAAGTGAAACTCTGTCTGTACAAAAAAAAAAAAAAATCTCAGTTACTGGCCGGGCGTGGTGGCTCACGCCTATAGTCCCAGTGCTGTGGGAGGTCGAGGTGGGTGGATTGCCTGAGCTCAGAGGTTCAAGACCAGGATGAGCAGCAGTGAGCCAGAGTAAGACCCCGTTTCTACTAACAACATCAAAAACAGCCAGACATTGTGGTGAGCATCTATAATCCCAACTACTGGGGAGGCAATGGGAAAGAGCATCGCCAGAGGAAGAAGAAAATGAACAACAACAAAAAGAGTACTTCAAACGAAGAAGAGTGAACAAGCAAGCAGAAATTAAAAATAAAAAAAAATTAAAAAAAATCTCGGTCACCACCCCTGACCGCCCCCCCCCCCCCTTCCCCAGAGAAAGGCCTCAGGAGTCTGTGAGAATCTGGTCCTTCAGGTCATTCATTAAGGAAATTTCCTTGCTGACTTCTCATAAGCAAGGACATGTGAATTGTATTAATAACACAGACTCCTATAATAAAGCTAAAGTCTGTTTGACTCCACACTAATAATGAGTTATAAGTTTATCTTCACAGCACAGAACAAAGACAAGGTCAGACATTCTCCCACCTATCCAGGGATATCTTCAGCACTGACTTGTCCTTCTCTTTTTCTATTCTAACATTTGCCTTATGTAAAATGTAGCTTTTCCTGCGTCTCTCAAGAACGTAACCATTTTTTCTCACTACCTTTCTGCCTTTTCTTTTCTTCTGTTTGCTTTTAAAATGCTGAAACTTCCAAATTCTCCTTCAGAAAAACAGCCACCGGTCTATATGCCGTTCATGTTTTTCCCAGCCACGTCCTCAGAGTTGGCTTAATAAACCTCTCTGTGGTGAGAATTTTGTCTCACTCACTTATTTTGGGTCAACAGTAGACACAGAGTGAGAGGTTGCAGATCCAAAGATGAAAGATTATTCTGAGGCACAAGACAAAAGGAAAATGGAGGCTGGTTTGTGTGGTCAATGTGGCTTTTTGAGACAGAGTCTCAAGCTGTCACCCTGGGTAGAGTGCTATGGTGTCACAGCTCACAGCAACCTCAAACTCTTGGGCTGAAGCCATTCTCTTGCCTCAGCCTCCCAAGTAGCTGGGACTACAGGCGCCTGCCACAATGTCCAGCTATTTTGTTGTTGTTGTTCTTACAGCTGTCATTGTTTATTTTAGCTGGCCTGGGCTGGGTTTGAACCTGCCAGTCTTGGTGTACATGGCTGGCGCACTAACGATTGAGCTACAGGCTCCACCATCAATGTGGCTTTTATTTCACCTGGATGCAGGTGGGGTGAAAACAGGAAAGGAGTCCCACATGTGGTTTATGGTGGATGGGATTTAAAAGGTCAGAGAGGGCAGCAATTGGCAGCATTCCTATTTCCTGGAAGGGACATGAGACTGACCTTTCCTGGCTGGTCTTGAACCTGACCCTGCCTGGGTGGGTCAGTTCCACCTGGGCAGGGCAGGTGTATTTGGGTGAGTACACTTGATTCTATCTCAGAGACTATCAGCTGAGATCAGCTAATCCTAAACAGAAGCCAATGGAGCAAGTATTGGGTGAGAATTGACAAATTACTGCTGGCTGAGCACAGGGAACTGGAGAGTTAGGGTCACCTGGGGGCAGTTGTCTTCAAGCCTGGCCCCCTGGCCCCCTCCCCCATTGTATTTTTGCTGTGAAAAGCAGGAAGAAAAAAAAAAAAACTCCTCTAGCTTCAGGCAGGGGAGGAAGAAAGTAGCCCTTTTTGAAAAAAACCCAGACATTATCCATAACAAAAGCCTGCTCCCAAGGGAAACCACTTTATCAAGAGTCTTATCTGACCAGGAGGAAGGGCAATTTAGATAATCCAGGCCCTTAATAGCTCTCCTTTCTTATTTTGGGGGAGGAAAAAATAAAGTCTAAGAAATGGTTCTGAAAGTCACAGCCCAGGGACTCAGGCCCACTAAAAAATGAAATTAAGTCATGAGGTTGTAAAACGTTTTTTTTTTCCTCACCAACGCCTTCCACCCACCTCAGCAGGACTCCAGGATAATAACAGTGGGCTGCAACTAGAGAGAGCCGAAAGAGAAAGACTGTTGAGAACAAGCACTTAGGAAAGCCAAAGACAGCACAGGAGAAAAGAAAAACATACCCAGGAAACTGGCACCTCCAGCTAAGGGGAACGTTTAAACACAAAGCAGATTAACATAAAACCTCACATGGAAGGCCTGATTACCTCATTCCTTTTCCAAAATATTAATACATCTCATTCAACTTCAACCAAAAAAATTACACAGCTTGCTAAAAGAAACAAAATAGAACAGAACAAAACAAACAACCCCCCCCACACACACAGACAAACACAGTCTAAAGGCACAAATTGAACATCAGAACCAGATCAAGTAAGATCCCTATTTTAGGATTATCATGGTACTGTGAAGAAATGGATAATGACTTCAGGACGCTGGTGGCTCTGAGGGAGGACGCATCAACACAAAGCTTCACGAATGGAAAGACAGACAAGAATGGAAAAAACGGAATATTCCCAGATTGGGATACTTACAAAAGGAGTAACACAGGGGTGTCCAACCCACAAAACTAAACTTCCTTAAAACATCATGAGATTTTTTGCGATTTTTTTGGTGGGACTTGATTGCACAGTCCTCAGGTGTAGACTTTGTAGATGACAATGTCAGGTAAAATAAACAAATGTACTCTCTCACTGTTTGTATGCATGCACACTGTGTGTTTTTTTTTTTTTTGTTTTGTTTTGTTCTTTTTTTTTTTTTTGAAACAAAGTCTCACTCAGCTGCCCTGGTAGAGTGCCATGGTGTACAGGGCTGGTGGCACTCTGGCTCGGGCAGTGCCGGGCCACCCAGGAGGACTTGCTGCACCTTCTGCATGGCAGCCCCCAGGGTGTTGGTGTGATGGGATGCCGGGAAGTGAGGGCTGGAGAACCAAGTGCGGCAGAGAGGGACGAGCCTGGTGGAAGCCTGCGTGCGGGTCTCCTGCTGGTGCCAACCCCAGAACCACCCCTGTACCTTAGAGAGCCCTCCTCTGGGGGTGTTACTCCCCTGTGAACATTTCGCAGGCCTAAGGGTGACACAGGGTTCCCCCATTCAGGGTAGAAGGAGGACCCCTCATTTCTTAGGCCTGGTCAACTTCATGTAAGTTTCCTAGACCTGGGCAATTTCATGAAGGGACTGTACCCATTCATTTGTTACCAAGTCCTGGCCATATGTAACAACAGAGGACCCTTGTGACTATATATACCTTTAGGCAAAGGACTCAGCTGGAGATTTTCTGACTTGGGTCTTTCCTTCAGCCAGGAGCTCTGTGCTTTTTTTTGTGTTCCTTTCTGTCTAATAAACCCTATCTTACTACTGATCTCTGGTCCGTGAGTTGATTCTTCAAAACCCTGAGAGCAAGGACTCACTAAAGAAAGAAATTCTAATAACAATGGTATCACAGCTCACAGCAACCTCGAACTCCTCGGTTCAAGCAAAAATTTTGCCTCAGCCTCCCGAGTACCTGGGACTATAGATGCCTGCTACAATGCCCAGCTAGTTTTTTTTCTTTCTTTTTTTCTTTTTTAATTAAATCATAGCTGTGCACATTGATATATTCATGGGGCATCATTCACTAGCTTCACAGACCGTTTACCAAGTTTCACATATACCCTTGTAAGATTAGTTTTTCTAGTTTTAGTAGAGAGAGGGTTTCACTCTTGCTCACACTGGTCTTAAACTCCTGAGCTCAAGAGATCCAACTGCCTCAGCCTCACAGACAGCTGGAAATACAGGCATCCAGCGTGTTATCTTCCAAGCACGGACAGTCGCAATTGACACCATCACATGTTACATGTGCCTGTGGTGACTTGGCGAAGCAGCGGTGATCAGTAATATTTCAACCTATTATTGCAATGTTAGGCATTTAATGTTATTTACCAGTCAAGGGAGCATTCTTATACTTCCACATTTCAGCAGTACCACACGTCACTGGCCTCTGCCTCTCCTTACATCAACAGCCAAAATGTGGAAGGATCCAAACCTTGCTTTTTATTTTCCTGTCAATTAATTTTCATAACAAAGGTGAATATATAGTCCTTTATTTATTATTGTTTTAGTCCCAGCATGGCTTCTACAACATCTCAAAAAGAAACAGAACCCCCGAAATGAAAAATTATGAACAAGATAGTTCAATGAAAAGTAGGCAGGTGACTACATTTTTGTGAGGCCTATAGCAATGTCCTCTGCTTCATTTGTAGGGAATTTGTGCAAGTTTTCAAAGACTATAATTTGTAAAGGCTATATGCAAAAACATGCTGCCTTATTCAATGCATATGAAGGATTATGTCCTAAGGACAAAATAGCAGAAATGAAAAATGAAAACATCAACAAAGATGTTTTTTAAGTTATAACTGAGATGGATTCCATTGTAAAAGCTAGTTTTGCGGTAGCACATTCAATAGAAAAAAAATCAAAACCATTTACTGATGGTGAGTTTATTAAGCAATGTATGGAAAGCATGGAAATTTTATCTTTATGGAAAATAAAATTTGCCCTGAAAAAAAAAGGGGGAATATTTCTAAAATCAGTTTGTCTCACCAGACAATAGCCAGGTGAACTGAAGAAATTGGAAAAATCTATCGAAAGAAGTTTAGAGAGTAAAGTTATTAATTTTTAATTTTATGCTTTGGTGATAGATGGCAGCACTTATGTGACAATTACAGCTCCACTTGGCATTTTTTATTTTATTTTATTTTTTTTTTGTAGAGACAGAGTCTCACTGTACTGCCCTCGGTAGAGTGCCATGGAGTTTACACGGCTCACAGCAACCTCTAACTCTTGGGCTTACGCGATTCTCTTGCCTCCGCCTCCCGAGTAGCTGGGACTACAGGCGCCCACCACAATGCCCGGCTATTTACCACTTGCCATTTTTATTAGCGGTATTGACGATGAATATAATGTCAGTGAACAAATGGCTTCTTTAGTGCCATTAAAGGACACAACTAAATCAAAAGATTTATATGAATATGCCAAAGCTATTTTCTTTGTCCATTATCAACATAACTAGTACAGTTACTGAAAGTGTCCCAGCAGTGCAGGCAAAAGAGAAGGTCTTGCAAAATTAATAGAAGACGATGAAATTGCCAACCAAAACTCATGTTTAACGAAGTATCATTGTATAGTAAGTACATCAAGAAAATGTATGTGCAAAAGTTTTAAAAATGTTATTCAGGATAACATCATGCAACTTGTCATCAAGACTGTGAATTTCATAAGGGCCAAGGGATTGAACCATTGCTAATTCCAGGAATTTCTTAAAAGTATTGATGGTGACTGGGGTGACATCATTTACTTTTCAGAAGTAAGATGGTTAAGCCAAGGCCAAATGTGGAAAAGATTGTATGATTTGCAGCATATTATCAAGTCATTTATGGTATCAAAAACTAAATCTGTGCCAGAACTTGATGACGGAAACTGCCTTACAGATTTAGCATTTTTAGTGGATTTAACCACTCATTGAAGTGAATTAAACATGTATTTTCAAGGTTTTCAAACCATAACAAGTGTTCTAAACAAAACAGAAATATGGCAAGCTCAAATTAAGGGAAACAATTTTATGCATTTTTATACGTTGCCTAAACATAGTCCAATGAACAGCAAAAAATATGCAGCCTTGCTTTGCAATTTAATACAAGAATTTGAAAACAGATTTCATAATTTCTGGGAAAATAATCAATATTTCGGTGCCTTTGTGACTTCATTTTCAGTTGGCATAAATATGTTACCTGCCAAGTTTCAAATGGAGGCTGTAGAGCTGCTCTCTGACATTCAACTTAAAGAAAAGTTTGATCATGTCTCTATACTGGACTTTTATAAGTTCTGTCTTCCCAGAGGAAAATTTCCCTCACTTGACTAAGTCATGCCTTACTCGTATCATCGCTTTTTGGCAGTACCTTTATTGGCGAGCAACTATTTTCAAGAATGAGGTGCATTAAGAGTAAAATTAGAAACAAAATGTCTGATAAGCACCTTGAGAGCTCACTGAGAATTGCAACTACTTCCATCGAATCAGATATTGGTGCATTAGTTTCTCAAACGCATTGTTACATATCCCACTAGTTTTATGTTGCTCATCTTTCTTTTACTCCATAACAAAATATATCAAAAAAGACATTTCATTACTTAGATATGTACATTTTCTATATCAGTGATCTTAAACTTGGGACCTGCTCGATGATTTGGAAAGACTATCTGAATGGGCTGCTACATAATTAGGATTACTAAATGAGGACTTTTTTACCTACCTGTGTTGGCAGATATCATGAAAATTATGCATAGAACCTTTTTTTTTTTTTTTTTAAATCAGCTTTCTTTAATGTTTGTGTATTTAATTTGTGACCCAAGACAATTCTTCTTCTTCCAATGTGGTGCAGAGAAGCCAAAAGGTTGGATACCCCCATATTAGTATTGGGGATACCAGAAGGAAATGGAGAAAGAAACAGAAGAAATGTTTGAAGTAATAATGCCCAAGAATATCCCAAAATTAATGATAGATTCAGGAAGTTCAGAGAACGCCAGGCAGAATAAATACCCCCACCTCCAAATCTATAACTGCGCATATCTGGTTCAAACTTCAGAAAACCAAAGGTAAAGAGAAAATCTTTAAAGAAACTAGGGGGAGGTGCCGGGAGCTCATCTGTAAATGAATAATGTTAAGAATTAGATTAGACTGCTCATTAGAAGCATGTAAGCAAGAAGAAAATGGAGTGAAATACGAAAAGTGTTGAAATAAAAACTCTATCCACCTAGAATTCTATATCCAGTAAAATTATACTTCAAAAGTAAAGGGGATATAAAGACTTTTTCAGACAAAGAAAAACTGAGATTGCCAGTAGTCTTGCCTTGGAAGAAATGTTAAAGGAAGCCCTTCCATAAGAAAGAAAACGACATAGCTTGGAAGCTTGGATCTACATAAATAAAGGAGGAATATCAAAATGAAATAAATGGAAGTAAAACAGTTTTTTTTCTTATTCTTAATTGACCTAATAGCATCTGAATACCTATATTAATAATGAATAATCTAACCCCTCTCTTTATGAAACTCGAGAAAGAAAACTAATGTAAACATGAGGCAAAGAGAAATCATAAATATTAGAACTGCAGTAATCAATGAATTTGAAATCAGAAAAACAACAAATATCAACAAAAGTAAAAGCCAGTTCTTTGAAAAGATCAATGAAATTCACAAATATTTAGCTGTACCAGCCAATATCAAAACAGAAAAGAAAAGTCGCTTAGTTCAGAAATCAAAGAAAATTTATCAATATTTATCATAGGGACATTAGATGGATAGTAAAGGAATATTATGAGGAGCTCTGTGCTTACAAGTGTGATAATCTTGATGAAATGAAAGGAATTAACCATCTGAATATGCCTATGATATATTATATATGCACATAATGTGGGTCTGTGTGTGTACATATATATATATATACATACATACATACATACATACACACACATATATGAGACTAACTGTGTCTATCCAAAACTCTGAGTTGATAATACAAGAGAAAAATCTAATGACTTAGGTTTTGGTGATAACTTTTAGCTGCCACATCAAAGATAATATCCATGAAAAAAATAAGTTGGATGGTATTAAAATTAAACACTTCTGATTAATAAAAGATACTTTTTGGAGAATGAGAAGGCAAAAGTGGCAGGAGATATTTGCAAAATATGTATCTGATAGAGGACTTACACAAAATGTACAGAGAACTGTTGAAACTCCACAACAACAAAAATGAATAACTTGATTAGACAATGAGAAGAGCATCTGAACAAACGTCTCACCAAAGAAGATACACAAATGACAAATAAGCACATGAAAAGACTCTCAACATCTTGTATCAGTAAAGAATTGCAAATTAAAACTTGGGACACCCCTACATATGCCTTAAAATGGATAAAATCCACAATACTTGAAGGGGTTTGGGTGCAAGGAATGAAGTGGCTTGACACAGAATCTGTGCTGACGGACTAAGGAGCTCTGGCAGTCCTCCTCCTGTGCAAACCTCAGGTCCATATTTATTATCATAAAACAGGAAGAAGTAGATAGAAGCTGCTTATCAGACATCAGCACTGATAGGGAAGACATGGAGAAGATCAGGTAGATCATCTCCACCATTTTTGTCACGTAAGGATGTTGAATTTTATCAAATTATTTTCCTATATCTATTGATGAAGAGGAAGTTTTTGCAAAACTACAGACCTTGAGCATGACCTTTGCCTCCAGCATCAAGAGACCTTTGGAATCCAGAGCATCTTTTTCGCCCCACCTCACAGACACATTCTGTCTTGGAGGCTAGTTTTCTGCCCTCCCCCGCACATGCACGACTCACATGCCATCTTGTGAGTTGTTAGGTTTCTCAAGCAGAAAGTGAGCCTATGGGCCGGGCGTGGTGGCTCATGCCTGTAGTCCCAGTGCTGTGGGAAGCCTAGGTGGGTGGATTGCCGAGCTCAGAGGTTCGAGACCAGTATGAGCAGCAGTGAGCCAGAGTAAGACCCCGTCTCTACTAACATCAAAAACAGCCAGACGTTGTGGTGGGCGTCTGTAATCCCAGCTACTGGGGAGGCAACAGGAAAGAGAATCTCCAGAGGAAGAACATTAAAAAAAAGAAGAAAGAAAATGAATAACAAAAAAAAAAAAAAGAGTACTTCAAACAAAGAAGAATGAACAAGCAAGCTGAAATTAAAAATTAAAAGAAAATAAAAAAAAAGAAAGTGAGCCTATGATCAAGGTCAGGTCACAGTTTCCCTGCAAACACGAGATTGACACTAAATGCTGGAGAGGATATGGAGCAACAGGAACTATCATTCCTTGAATGCCATTCCAGAATGGCATAGTTGCTTTGGAAGACAGTCTGACCTTTTCAAACAATCTAAAAATAATACTTACCATATAACCTAGCAATAGCTATAACCTAGCTACTAAGTTTAGGAGCATGAAATATTTAGCATGAAATATTTTGTCGCCTTCAAAACCTGCACACAGATGTTTATACTGTATGTATTCATAACTGCCAAAATTTAGAAGCAACCGAGATGTGCTTCAACAGGTGAATAGATAAATAAACTGTGGTACAAACTTCTCTCAGTACTGATGTGGGATTGGTTTCAGGGACCCTGTGGATACCAAAATTCATGGATGCTCAAGTCCCTTATTTAAGATGATGCAGTATTTGCATATAACCTATACATATACTCCTATATACTTGAAATCACATCTAGATTATGTATAATTTCTAATACGATGTGCATGCTTATAGTTGTTGAAGTGTTTCTTCAGCCTTTCACTTCTGAGTGTGATATTAGCTGCAAGCTTGCCATAAAATGCCTTTATTATGTTAGGACACATTCCTTATATACGTAATTTGTTGAAAGTTTTTGTCATGTAAGGATGTTGAATTTTATCAAATTCTTTTTCTACATCTATTGAGATGACTGTGTGATTTTTATTCTTCATTTTGTTAACGTGGCATATGATGTTTATTTGTTTGCATATGCTGAACCATCCTTGCATCCCAGGTATAAATCCTACTTGAATATGGTGTATGATCCTTTTAGTATGCTCTTGTATTCAGTTTGCCATTATTTTATTGAGTATTTTTGTATCTATCTTCATATATTGGATTTGTAATTTTCTATGCTTGTGTGCTTGTCTGACGTGGTGTCAGGGTGATGCTAACCTCATAACATGAGTTTGGAAGATTTCCCTCCTCTTCAATTTTTTCAGAGTTTAAGAAACATTGTTGTTCATTCTTTAAATGTTTGGTAGAATTGACCAATAGAGGAATTAAGTCCTGGGCTTTTCTTTGTTGGGAGGTTTTGATTATTGATTCAATCCAGATTTCTTTTTCTTTTTGAATCAGTTTGGTAGTGTCTGTGTTTCTAGAAATTTGTCTATTTCATCTAGGTTATCTAATTTGTTGGTGTAGAATAATTCATAGCACTCTATTTCAATCTTTGTTTATTTATGTAATATCAGTAAGAAGTCCATGGCACACCTCTTGGGGGAGGGACATAATTATAAGAAGGACTTTACCTAACAAATGCAATCAGTATAACCTAATTCTTTGCACCCTCAATGAATCCCAAACAAAAACAAACAAACAAACAAACAAAAAAAAGGTGTTTCCCCTTGGGGCTTGTGGGCAGTTGGAAGCCTGGTGATGTCATGTGTGTTGACCATATGTTGACTGCCGGTTGAATACTGGCTGATTGGTGGAGGAGGATTCACCCTGGAGAACTCATGGACTTTAGGCCTTGACTTGTCTTGCTTAACATTTTGGAATGATTTATAGAACCTATAGTAAACAGCTCAACTTTTTGGATTATATGACAACATTTGGGGGAAGAAAAGGTGCAGCTTCAGCAGATCAGACTATGGATGTACCACGAAGAGAGGAGGTATAACCACAGGAACCAAAGGTGCTGATGGAGAGAGAACTGGCTTGGCATTAAGAGTGGTTAAAAAGTAATAACAAAAGGCTATAGAATTAAAATAAAGATTGGTTATGTGGACATGGTATTTCAATAACCAGTCAGTGGCTGGTGTATAAAGGACCACCAAAAGCAGCTTCACTGGTGAGTCACCCCCCCAGTACGGGGCCTGGCTTCAGGCTCATGTGCTCTCAGGGGCACAGTTACCCACCATGCCCACAAAGCTTGCCCTTATTTTAGAGGAGAAACTTGCAAGAGGAATGGCTGCTTTGTCTCCCTTGTCAATGCTTCTGAATTGACTCAGCACTTCAGTAGGAAACCTGGAAAGTTGCCTGCTGTCCCACCTAAACTGTTGGTCTGTCCAAGCTTGTCACCTCCATGGTCAGAGGGCCTGGTTCTCACTCTCATTCTCTCCATCCTCGCGTCACCTCCATGGTCAGAGAGCCTGGTTCTCAGTCTCGTTCTCTCTATCCTTGGCTCCAGCTTCTTGACAAGGCTTTCAATGTGATGTCTTAGGATTTGAACGGCATCGGTTCTGGGTATAGACTGGGCCCTTGTAAATCTCCTTTTCCAGTCCTATTTCTAAACTATGTTTCAGGTGACCAAGTCTTTCTTCTCATTGAAGAGGTGATTTAGGTAATTTCCCACTCTGGACAAGCACCCAGAGAGCCACATTGTAGAAAGATTACAGGTATCAGATGGCAGATAAAGTGGGCAGCTCTGTGCTCTAAGCTTTCGGGAACCTAAACATGTGCTTCTGTAGAGAAACAAGCACCAGCAAGAAGAAAGCCACCCTACCTACAACCAATTGACAGAGAAACAGGGGATAGATCAATAATTAAACGACTCTCCAGGAACATTCTGCTCCTAAACCTAGACTTCAGTGCCAAAGGCCAGATTCACCCACAGGTCCAAGGCTGTTCATTATGTTAGGTGTAATTATGTGATGATAACAGTAAAAAAAAAAAAAGGTCATTAACAGTTAAAGACTTAGTGAATGAAATATCTATGGGCTGAAAGGATATATTCTTAAAATCCTCTAGCAAACAATCTGATATAACCTTAAGCAAAGAAACAAAACAGAAGAAATCGGTAAGTGTGATAGATGATGCAAGATTAGGTTAGCAACATATTGGTAATTGTCGAAGCTACAGCGCAGTGCACAGGAGATTCGTTATACTATTCTATCCTTTTGCTCATTTGAAATATCGATGCTATGATAACAAAAGGCTGTTATGATACCTATTTTTTTTTTTTAAGAATTCATCTAGGAAGAAAAAGGAAAGGATTGTAACAGTGATGTTTCTTATTAACAGACTTTTTATGAACGTTTTCAAATCAGTTATTCTTTACAGGTTGCTCGTAGTTGTTTCCTGCCTGTCAAATTAAGTTCCTGGCTAATCTCGTATTAGGGTCAATCCTGAGAGAACAAGCACACAACGCAACGGGGCTGAGAGTTTGGAGGTGCCCAGGACGGGGGGCCAAGAGCTGGCATCTCCTCTGAGAAGGGAAGTGTTCGCTTTCCTTCCAAAGGTACACAGTCATGGAAGACTATTAACTAAGCTATTAAATTTAATTCCCAGAGAAATTGGATATTCTAGAATATCCTCAAATAAATATTGACAGACTTAATGGCAAGGGCAACAGCAAATCATAAGAGCTGCACAGCTGAGCAGAAATCACACACAGTTAAATGGCTGGAAAACACATTTACTCAAATGGCGATGTAATTTGGAGTTGTGTCTTAAGTGTTGTACTGCAAAGCTTCAATTACGAGCTAAGTGTTGTGAAATGGTCTGCGCCCGAGGACTTTGGCCGGCCGTTGGTTGTGCACTGTGGTTTCCTGTGTCTTCCAGACAGAGAGAGAGCAGGATGAACACTGGTATTTTGTCTGGATCAGACTCCAAACATTCTGATGCCTTTCAGAGGTGCCTGTGTTTGAGATCATGGGGGAGGAGACTGGTGCACCTGTTTATTTATAAAATAAATATCTTATATCTATTTAAATATCTTTATATCTATATAAATATCTTATATCTGTGGTGCACAGAAGATATAAGATATTGTTTACAGGGTCACACTGGGAGTAAAAGAAGAAGTGGGGAAGCAACTTGGTGCACTCGAGTTCCCTTAATGGGTTTTGTCATTTGAAACACAAACCTCGAAATGGAAAGGGAATGCCTGCTGGCAGAGCCTGTTATTTCACTGTAGACAGCAGGGCTCCTAAGAGCAGCCACTCCAAAATCGAGGGGAATGAGAGGTAACACCATTACCTGGGACAGCCAGAGGGGAGAGAGGGGGTTTGGGTCCACGGTATTCTCTGAGTTGGTGAATTCAGTCACGATTACAAATCTATCTCTGCTTCAGGGTTCCAAAATGGGATTGTAGAAAAGGAGTTAATTTTGCCAGCTCATGTTGTAAATCCCTCTTGCTAGGGAAATCATGGAAGATTGTCATGTAACTGCCATGGCAGTCTTCCATCAGCATGCAGGAGCCCAGCTTCCATTTGCTCTCAGGGTCCATGCAAAAAACAAGCAGGGTCAGCGTTTTTAGCCAGGCTTTAGAGACCATTGGTAGGGAAAAACCAGTTTACACATTTTCTGTCTTCTAAGGAAAGACAGTGGTGTCTAAGAGGAATGTGGGATTTGGAATTCAAGTTACCAGAGTTCAAATCCAATTCTGTGGCTCATGAGCTGGCACTCTTAGCTTCAGTTGTGTGATGGAACAAAGGAGGATTTTCTCATTAAACCTCAGGGAAAGGAAATTTAATAATAACCACTATGTCCTTTCTAAGGGATCCTTGAGAAGAAGACAGGTGCTCTGGAATCATGAAATAGTCCCACCGCGTACTACCTGGTAGCAACATCAGCAAGGTGCACTGGGAGTGAGGAAAGCTTCGGTGGGTTTTCCCAGGGATGAGTGTGTGTTTGGGGGGGACCGAGGCCTGGGAGGGGTGAGGTGGCACGCAGCAGGTCTGCAGGGGAACATCAGACATCGGGGTGGCCACTGGAGGCTGACTACCTCATTGTGACTGTAGTGAGCTGTGCAGCCTCCAAGAGTGACTTAACTTCCTGGTTCTTGGCTTCCTTACACAATATTAATTAAGAGTTTTAAAGTTCTGCACTTAATATTTAATCGAGGTACATGGTTCAAGTATCAAGAATATAAAAGAATGGCTTGGGAAGTCGCCCTTCTGGACTCCACACTCCACTCATCCCTCTCCTTCCAGAGGCCCTTGCTTTGTTTTTTCTGTGTTTGTGTTCATTTATTTGCCCCAACGAGCCACATATTCTTTATTTTCTCCCTTTCTTATTTAAAGATTGCATGGAGCACATACTATTCTACAATTCTTGTTTTTACCTTGAAATCTTTAGTGAGAATATTTTAGAGCAAGTTGTCAAAGCTGCTATCTGAACCCCTCTCCCGAGATCCCATTGTGAATAACCTCAGAGGGTTCCCTGGAGCTGGGAACAAGTTACAGAGCCCCAGATGGTCTCATCATGGTGCTCTGCAACTCAGACAGCTCCAGTCACCACCATGTGTTTGGGACATGCCCGCACGTGTCTCTGGATGTCCACAGTCTGTCCCTCATGGGTGCATGGTCATTGCTCATCCTGCACCAGCCCTGGGAGAAGGACTCAAACACACCTTGTTCTCAGTGCCCGCCCCCGAGCGTGTGCCATGCCGGGTGCTTCTAGTTTGACTTTCCAGAGTGATTTGAAGGGAACTACAGGCTGAGGTTTGCTCAGATCTCCCCAAACAGAATCACTCACTCACTCACCCACACAGCTTTGTCTCACCTCCAAGGCAGCGTTGCCAGGGGGATGGTTGGGTTTTATCATGGATGTGTCTGGCTCAGCATTTAGACCCCGAGGTTCTTGAAGGCAGGGCTCACTGTCTTGACTGTGGGAAGGGATGGTGTGGGAATCAAAACATCTTCCAAATATCCCCTGGAATGGGCCAAGATGCCATCAGAAAACTTGAACTCCTCTGGACAGACACTCTGCAGGGGCAAATCTCAAAGTCCTTTTAGCTCCTTGGGAGTCTCGTTCAGCACCAACTGAACCACTGAATAAACGATGAGGTCTTTGGATTCTACCCTTTTAGAACTTCCTGCAGACTGTGACATAGCACAAGGTCTGTGGTGATGACAAAGCAACAACAACAACAAAAAAACCTGTAGCAAGGGTAACAGCTCAGGATTCAGGAAGATTTAATCCTGGCTCCCATGTGCTTAGGAAGCTCTGAATTTTTTTTCTGATTTTGTTTTGTTTCATTAATTTACTGTTTTGTTTCTGTAGCTCTGAATCCTAGACATTGTTCTCCTATAAAAGGATCCTCTACATTTGGAGACCTTCAGTACAGCCAGAGGTCAGGCTTATCTTTCCTTCTTCCTAATGCATTTAAATCTTAATTACTCATAGGAAAGCCTTCTGCATTATAAATCTGGTGTCTGCAGCAGTATATTATTGGTACAAACCCTTATTGCTGGGCTTTGGCCATTCTTTCTGTAGGAGCGTTGTGACAGCTGATTCAATGTTGAATTAATTTTGTGTCCACTCCAGGGTCTGTCCAGGATTTACACACACTGGAGCTCAATACGTGCTTTTTTGGATGAATGAATGCCTGATCAAAAGAATGAATGAATTCTGAGTAAGCACCACCCTGCCAGTCTGCTGTGAATACAAAAAGTTGGGCAGAACCACAACCCAGATTCAGAAGGGAAATAATCTCCAGGATTTCCTCCCTTCTAAGCATCTAGTGATCTCAGTTCTGGCTGAAATGGCTCAGATTGAATGTTGTAGGCTGATAGGATGTTCTCCCGCCAGGCATTGTGGCGGGCACCTGTAATCCCAGCTACTTGGGAGCCTGAGGCAATAGAATAGCTACTCAGAAGGCAAAGGCAAGAGAATCACTTAAGCCCAGGAGTTGGAGTTGCTGTGAGCTGTGATTCCACAGCAGTCTACTGAGGGTGACAAAGTGAGACTCTGTCTCAAAAAAAAAAAAAAAAAAAGAGAGAGAGTGAGAGATGGAGTCTCACTCTATTAAGTACAGTGGCGTTATCATAACTTACCATAACTTTGAACTCCTGGGTTCAAATAATCTTCCCGCCTCAGATTCCCAGCATCTAGGACTACCAATGTGTGCCACCAAGCCTAGCTAATATATATATTTTTAAAATTGTAGAGATGGGGTTTTGCTATGTTGCTCAGGCTGGTCTTGGACTCCTGATCTCAAGCTATTCTCCTGCCCCAGCTTCCCAAAGTGCTGGGATTACAGGCTTGAGCCCCAGCACCCAGCAAGAATTTAAAAGCATATACATGTGTGGTCAATAATAAATGTTTACTTTACTTCTTTTTTGGATACGTGTTGGGATTTTTTTTTCATGTATACATTAATGCATTTATGGGGTACAATGTGCTGATTTCATATAGAATTAGGAACACTTACATCACACTGGTTAATATATACCTCATCTCGTTTACTTAATTATTGTGTTAAGACATTTATACTCAAGGATTGGAGCAAGATGGTGGCCGAGTAAGAGTTTCCTTGCATCTGGGCACCGTGAGTCTGGGGAGATAGGACTCCAGGCACCTCTGGCTGGTGGGATCTGCCTATCATCACCCCTGTGAGGATACAGGGAGTCAGCGAGAGACTTCTGGACCCCAAGAGGAGGACTAAAACAGTGGAAAAGTGGCAAGTGGTCGCGTATGTTCAATAGGTCTAAACCCGCCCGCAACTGTAAGTTGAGCAGCAGCGAGACTGCAAACCGGAAAGGCCTTACCTGTAAACTGTTTTGGTGTCTTTGGACTTGGCACTCAGTTGAACTGCCTTGGGGAGAGCCTGAGCGGGAGTGTGGAGAACTTTGGCCATTGTCTAGGGCCCCAGTCTGAGTTGCTGAGCCAGACGGAGCTAATAGTGTTTGGCTGTGGGCCACAGGGAGCCATTGTGAGTGACCTGCCCCTGCAAGCTCCACCCTCAGGGTCGCAGAGCTAGAATCCGGGTGGAAGCTGGTAACCTAGCAACTGAGGAGCTTAAGGGTGGGGTCTGAGCCGCCTTGTAGCCCTAAACCTCACGGGCAGAGTGAGACCAGTTTTGGCACACTGGGTAAGTGGATAGCCACTTCAGCAGTGATTCCAGCGACAAGCACTTTCCTGGAAAAGCTTCTGCTCAGCAAGTTTACAAGTTCAAAGTGCCTTTTAAGTGGGATGAAGAGAGATTTAGGGTGTCTGCCTTCTGGGGTTTGAGAAATCAGCAGCCTCCAGTCATATCAGAACTGTGATTAACATCTCATAACCCAGAAGACCACATGTTGCCCAGACAATATTCAACAACATATACATACTGCTTTGTTTTTGGTTGTGTTTTTTTTTCTTTGTTTTTGTTTTTTGGTTTGGTTGTTTTTTTCTTTATTTTGATGTTGTTGATGTTGTTTTGTTTTTAGTTTTAACCTTTTCCATACAGACCTTTTTTCTTTCTCAATTTCTCTAGTTTAATTATAATCTCCCATTGCTGCCTTTTTCAATAACTAGAACTTCATTTTTGCTAGTGTTTCTACCGCTAGCAAATTGGTTTTTCACTCAATTTTATCCCATAAAGTTTTCTGTTTGCTTGTTTTGGTTTGATTTATAGCATTTTTGTCTTTCCTCTCTACTTGGTGGAGGTGGGGTACTGTGTCTGATCAGGTTAGCAAAGAGCTGCTGACCTCAAGGGAACCACCCAACTGGGCACTCCCAGAAAGTGGGCTTTTTTTTAAGGTGTTGTCAAAGTACCCTACTGTACACCTATATTGCTCTGTCTCCCTCTTTCTGTGCCCCTCTTCTTTTCGTCAATATTCCTTTTGCCCACCCCCTCTCCTTTCTCAATTTTTTTTTCTTTTCACTCAGTCCTCCTTTCTTTCATCCCATTCTTGCTCTTAAACCTTCTCACCCTTCTGGTCCTATACCAAAAGGACTCACTGAACCCTTAGTCCACAGGCATGAGAAATTAAAGAGCAAGAGGAAGTGAAAGGAAAATTAGGGCAAGGAAACAGATAAAAGAAATCACTCATGAGGAAGAATCAGCAGAAAACTACAGGCAACATGAAGAACCAGTCCAGAACAACCCCGCCAAGGGACCATGAGGTAGCTACTGCAGAGGATTCCACCTATAAAGAAATGTTAGGAATGACAGAAGGGAATTTAGAATACACATGACAAAAACAATGAAAGAAATCATGGAAACAATGAAGGAAACTGCTAATAAAGTGGAAAATAACCAAAAGGAAATCCAAAAACAGAATCAAATCAGAGATGAACGATATGAAGAATATAAAAAGGATATAGCAGAGCTGAAGGAACTGAAACAGTCAATCAGGGAACTTAAAGATGCAATGGAAAGTATCAGCAACAGGTTAGACCATGCAGAAGAAAGAATTTCAGAGGTAGAAGACAAAGTTCTTGAGATAACTCAGATAGTAAAAGAGGCAGGAAAGAAGAGAGAGAAAGCAGAACGTTCACTGTCAGAATTATGGGACTTTATGAAGCGTTCCAACATACAAGTTATAGGAATCCTAGAAGGGGAAGAAGAATGCCCCAGAGGAATGGAAGCCATACTAGAGAATATTATAAAAGAAAATTTCCAAAATATCACCAAAGATTCTGACACACTGCTTTCAGAGGGATATCGGACCCCACGTCACCTTAACTCTAACAGAGCTTCTCCAAGACACATTGTGATGAACCTGTCCAAAGTCAAGACAAAAGAAAAGATTCTGCAAGCTGCCAGGAGTAAGCGCCAGTTGACCTACAGGGGCAAATCCATCAGAGTGACTGCAGACTTCTCTAAGAAAACTTTCCAAGCAAGAAGACAATGGTCATCTACCTTTAATCTACTTAAACAGAACAATTTCCAGCCCAGAACTCTGTACCCTGCTAAGCTAAGCTTAAAAATTGGTGGAGAAATCAAATCATTTACGGATATACAAACATTGAGGAAATTCGCCACAACAAGACCAGCTCTACAGGAAATACTTCAACCTGTTCTGCACACTGACCACCACAATGGATCAGCAGCAAAGTAAGAACTCAGAAATTAAAGGACAGAACCTAACCTCCACACTGATGCAAAAGATAAAACTAAGCAATGGACTCTCACAAAATAAGACAAATAGAATACTACCACACTTATCAATTATCTCAATAAATGTTAATGGCTTGAATTCCCCACTGAAGAGACATAGATTGGTTGACTGGATAAAAAAACACAAGCCATCCATTTGCTGCCTGCAAGGAACACACCTGGCCTCAAAAGACAAATTAAAGCTCCGAGTCAAGGGTTGGAAGACAATTTTTCAGGCAAATGGAATTCAGAAGAAAAGAGGAGTTGCAATCTTATTTTCAGATACATGTGGATTTAAAGCAACTAAAGTCAAAAAAGACAAAGATGGTCACTTTATATTGGTCAAGGGAAAAATGCAACAAGAAGATGTTTCAATTCTAAATATTTATGCACCCAATTTAAATGATCCCAGATTCTTGAAACAGACCTTACTCAGTCTGAGCAATATGATATCTGATAATACCATAATAACAGAGGACCTTAACACTCCTCTTACAGAGCTGGACAGATCCTCTAAACAGAAATTAAACAAAGATATAAGAGATTTAAATGAGACCCTAGAACAACTGTGCTTGATAGACGCATATAGAACACTTCACCCCAAAGATAAAGAATATACATTCTTCTCATCACCCCATGGAACATTCTCCAAAATTGATCATATCCTCGGACACAAAATAAATATCAACAGAATCAAAGGAATTAAAATTTTATCTTGTGTCTTCTCAGACCATAAGGCACTACAGATGGAACTCAACTCTAACAAAAATGCTCGACCCCACCCAAAGGCATGGAAATTAAACAATCTTCTGTTGAATAACAGATGGGTGAAGGAAGAAAAAAAACAGGAAATCATTAACTTCCTTGAGCATAACAACAATGAAGACACAAGCTACCAAAACCTGTAGGATACTGCAAAACCAGTTTTGAGAGGGAAATTCATTGCTTTAGATGCCTACATTCGAAAAACAGAAAGAGACCACATCAACAATCTCACAAGCCATCTTATGGAATTTGAAAAAGAAGAACAATCTAAGCCTAAACTCAGTAGAAGAAAAGAAATATCCAAAATCAAATCAGAGATCAATGAAATTGAAAACAAAAGAATCATTCAGAAAATTAATGAAACAAGGAGTTGGTTTTTTTGAAAAAATAAATAAAATAGATAAACCATTGGCCAGACTAACGAGAAATAGAAAAGTAAAATCTGTAGTAACCTCAATCAGAAATGATAAAGAGAAATAACAACTGATCTCACAGAGATAAAAGAGATCATCTCTGAATACTACCAGAAACTCTATGCCCAGAAATTTGACAATGTGAAGGAAATGGAATAATATTTGGATTCACATCCTCTCCCTAGACTTAGCCAGGAAGAAATAGAGCTCCTGAACAGACCAATTTCAAGCACTGAGATCAAAGAAACAATAAAAAATCTTCCAACCAAAAAATGCTCTGGTCCAGATGGCTTCACACCAGAATTCTATTAAACGTTCAAGGAAGAGCTTATTCCTGTACTGCAGAAATTATTCCAAAAAATTGAGGAAGAAGTAATCTTCCCCAACACATTCTATGAAGCAAACATCACCCTGTTAGCAAAACCAAGAAAAGACCCAACTAAAAAGGAGAATTTCAGACCAATTTCACTAATGAATATAGATGCAAAAATTCTCAACAAAATCCTAGCCAATAGGTTACAGCTTATCATCAAAAAAGTCATTCATCATGATCAAGTAGACTTCATCCCAAGGATGCAAGGCTGGTTTAACATACGTAAGTCCATAAACGTTATCCACCATATTAACAGAGGCAAATATAAAGATCATATGATCCTTTCAGTAGATGCATAAAAAGCATTTGATAAAATCCAGCATCCTTTTCTAATTAGAACACTGAAGAGTATAGGCATAGGTGGCACATTTCTAAAACTGATTGAAGCTATCTATGACAAACCCACAGCTAATATTTTACTGAATGGAGTAAAACTGAAAGCTTTTGCTCTTAGAACTGGAACCAGACAAGGTTGTCCTCTGTCACCTTTACTATTCAACATAGTGCTGGAAGTTCTAGCCAATACAATTAGGCAAGACAAGGAAATCAAGGGAATACAAATGGGAGCAGAGGAGGCCAAATTCTCCCTCTTTGATGACGACATGATCTTATACTTAGTGAACCCCAAAGACTCAACCACAAGACTCCTAGAAGTCATCAAAAAATACAGTAATGTTTCAGGATATAAAATCAATGTCCACAAGTCAGTAGCCTTTGTATACACCAATAACAGTCAAGATGAGAAGCTAATTAAGGACACAACTCCCTTCACCATAGTTTCAAAGAAAATGAAATACCTAGGAATATACCTAACGAAAGAGGTGAAGGACCTCTGTAAAGAAAATTATGAAATCCTCAGAAAGGAAATAGCAGAGGATATTAACAAATGGAAGAACATACCATGCTCATGGATGGGAAGAATCAACATTGTTAAAATGTCTATACTTCCCAAAGCAATCTACCTATTCAATGCCATTCCTATCAAAATACCAACATCGTACTTTCAAGATTTGGAGAAAATGATTCTGCGTCTTGTATGGAACCGGAAAAACCCCCGTATAGCTAAGGCAGTTCTTAGTAATAAAAATAAAGCTGGCGGCATCAGCATACCAGATTTTAGTCTGTACTACAAAGCCATAGTGGTCAAGACAGCCTGGTACTGGCACAAAAACAGAGACATAGACACTTGGAATCGAATTGAAAACCAAGAAATGAAACTAATATCTTACAACCACCTAATCTTCGATAAACCAAACAAGAACATACATTGGGGGAAAGACTCCCTATTCAATAAATGGTGTTGGGAGAACTGAATGTCAACATGTAAAAGACTGAAACTGGACCCACACCTTTCCCCACTCACAAAAATTGATTCAAGATGGATAAAGGACTTAAATTTAAGGCATGAAGCAATAAAAATCCTCAAAGAAAGCATAGGCAAAACACTGGAAGATATTGGCCTGGGGAAAGACTTCATGAAGAAGACTGCCATGGCAATTGCAACAACAACAAAAATAAACAAATGGGACTTCATTGAACTGAAAAGCTTCTGTACAGCTAAGGAGACAATAACCAAAGCAAAGAGACAACCTACACAATGGGAAAGGATATTTGCATATTTTCAATCAGACAAAAGCTTGATAACTAGGATCTATAGAGAACTCAAATTAATCCACATGAAAAAAGCCAACAATCCCATATATCAATGGGCAAGAGACATGAATGGAACCTTCTCTAAAGATGACAGACAAATGGCTAACAAACATGAAAAAATGTTCATCATCTCTATATATTAGAGAAATGCAAATCAAAACAACCCTGAGAGATCATCTAACCCCAGTGAGAATGGCCCACATCACAAAATCTCAAAACTGCAGATGCTGGCGTGGATGTGGAGAGAAGGGAACACTTTTACACTGCTGGTGGGACTGCAAACTAGTACAACCTTTCTGGAAGGAAGTATGGAGAAACCTCAAAGCACTCAACCTAGACCTCCCATTTGATCCTGCAATCCCATTACTGGGCATCTACCCAGAAGGAAAAAAATCCTCTTATCATAAGTACACTTGTACTAGACTGTTTATTGCAGCTCAATTTACAATCGCCAAAATGTGGAAACAGCCTAAATGCCCACCAACCCAGGAATGGATTAACAAGCTGTGGTATATGTATACCATGGAATACTATTCAGCTATTAAAAAAAATGGAGACTTTACATTCTTGGTATTAATCTGGATGGAAGTGGAAGACATTATTCTTAGTAAAGCATCACAAGAATGGAGAAGCATGAATCCTATGTACTCAATTTTGATATGAGGACAGTTAATCATAATTAAGGTTATGGGTGGGGAGGAAAAGCAGAAAGAGGGATGGAGGGAGGGGGGTGGGGCCTTGGTGTGTGTCACACTTTATGGGGGCAAGACATGATTGCAAGAGGGACTTTTTACCTAACAATTGCAATCAGTGTAACCTGGCTTTTGTACCCTCAATGAATCCCCAACAATAAATAATAAAAAATAAAAAAATAAAATAAAAGACATTTATACTCTATACTTAATAGATATGACATGTAGCATTTCATTATGCACTGTAGGTGTGATCCCACCATTCACCCTCCCTTGATCTGACTTTCCCCCTTACCTCCCATCTCCTCTCCTCCTCCTTCATCCTGGGCCTTAGTTGTGATCTATTCTTCATATGAAAGTGTGAGTGATTGTAAATTGGTTTCATAATAGTACAGAGTACATTGGATATTTTTTCTTCCATTCTTGAGATACTTTACTAAGTAGGATATGTTCCAGCTCCATCCATGTAATTAAATGTTTCCTGCTTAAGTAATAATGATGTCCCCAGGGATGTTGGGCACCAGGCATTTCCCTATGTTCTTTACACGGGCAATGTCTCGCTAGTCCTTACAATAATCCTGAGATAGCTCTAAGATAAACGTGCGATTATCCCCGATAAACAGCAGAAGGGATGAAGATTAGAAAACCTGGCAGAGGTCACTCAGAAAGACCTTGGTCCCTTTGCCTAAGCTGATGTGCTGCCCTGAGAAGAGCCCTTCCAGTCATCATTATAACACTTTGAGACACTACCCTTATGGGTTTTTTTTTTTTTTTCTATTTTTTGGTAGAGATAGGGTTTCACTCTTGGTCAGGCTGGTCTTGAACTCCTGAGCTCAGGTGATCCATCTGCCTTAGCCTTCTACAGTGCTGAGATTATAGGCATGAGCCACCTTGCCCAGCCATCACCACCGTCTCCTAGATGTCAGGAGAAGGCAAAGAACAGAAAATGTGTGCAAAAGCTCTGAATCCAAGGGGCCCTCTTCCTCAAACCACTAAGTGGCTTTTGTCATTTCCAGGTGGGAAGCAGATCTGCTGCCTTGCTAGAGGGCCTATAAGGTAATGGTGAAGCCAAAGTCTGTCTTGGACCTTGAGGCCCAGGTTATCACAGGGCCTGGAAGGATCACCTTGTAATTTAAAATATTATATACAGTTCACGGCTGCCAAAGAAAATAATATTGGTCCCACGATCTAGCTGGGTATTTTCTCCCAGCTTCTAGGATTACAGTTGAATATCCTTTCTCTTGAAGGTAGATGGAAACTCAGAGACACATGGCCAGTTTGGATGGACTCAAGAAGCCATCAATCATTTCAGCTCTGTCTTCACAGGCTCTGAAAGTCTCATAGCTTGGTGACATCCCAGTCACCAGGATGGGGAGTCAGTGACACACAGAGAAGCCAGCAGTGGGTGACCTCTGGAGTCTGTCACTGGAGTAGAGGGGCATTCATTTCACCTGCCTCCTCACTGTCTTCCCGGCTAGACTGAGAGGTCAGCAGTCCAGGGCCCCAGGCAGAGCATGTGTCAATCTGATAGCTACATGTGGCTGCATGAGAATGGACATTTGCACAATGGCATGCCCAGGTGTCCTTGACACGTCTGAGAGTGAGGTGCTGCCTCCCCACAGTGAAGTGGTGATGCCCAAGGTCCCAGCCCAGACATGGCCCCGTTTCTGGAGAGAAAGAGACATTTATGATACAACTATCGAAACAAGACTTTGGGGGCTAGATGTGGCTTCCAAAATCATTTAGACAAACTTGTAATTTCACAGGTATGTTCGTGGCTGACACATGGTATACGGACATTTTAAAAGTGATCTACTATTTCCACCAGTGTATGGGTGTGACTGACAGCTGGGTGCTGGTGCACTTGGAGCCATTGCTCCCAGGGGAAATACAGGGTTTGGTTTCTGAGAGTTCCCGGTCGCAACATTTTCCTCAACTGATGATGACATAGCCTTGTTTTATGTGTGCTTCTGTTTAAAGATCCCTTATTTAATATACATCGTTGATTCACCAATATTAACCTCATGGCCCACACCACTGAAGGTGAACAAAGCTTACCTAATGCATGTCTTTCCTCTACAGAGCACACTGCCGCCTTCTTGGGTGTGGGAACAGGAGCCCGCACTCCAGAACTACGCTTGGTGCATTTAAAACTGTGATACCACAACAAAAAGGACAAAAAGATAAAAATAAAAAACATACACACAAAAAACCAGGGCACTAGGTATACCACAAAAAGGACACTTGTTTATAACTTGATGATCGAAACCAAGTTCTCAGTGCTGTACGCACCTCTGCAAATGACTGGAAAGAGCCCAGAGTATTGATCAGGGGTGGGGGTTATACATAGCTTTTAGCAAGCAGGCGAATTTGTAGACACAGAGTCTAGAATCTGTGAGTAATGAGGACTGGCTGTTTGTTGCTACAGTAGGACTTTCAGTTTTAAGAACTTAAAAAAAAATGAAAGACCCTTCTGATACATTTTTTGATACTTAGTGAAATAGAATTGGCATATGGCTAACTAAAATTAATTAATAATAAATTCCAGGTTAAATTGAATGTTTATTTTGTGCCAGGTGAGTTGCTGGTGCAAGGGCAGCAGAGACCCAGCACACAACGTCCATTCCCAAGGGGTTGAGATGTCCATGCTCTGTTTGCTCAGCATAATGAACGCCAGGACAGGAGGGAGCCTGATGTGCTGTCAGGGCAGAGAAAGGTGTCCAAATCTGGCGGGGAGGCAGCTGGGAGGGAGAGAGATTCCCTGAGCTGAGTCTTGAAAAACTAGGCATTTGTTAATGAAAAAAAAAAAAAAAAAAAAAAAACCAAACACTGTTAAATAACTTAAAGAGTTTTATTTTGAGTTGAAAGTGTATGATCACCAGCCTGGAGCACATGGCTTTGAGAGGCCTTGATAAAACATGTCCCATTTATTGGTTTGGCCAGAAAAGGTGGGGCATCTTGAAGGGGGCTGGAGGTTTATAGGCTATAGGTGGGTTCAAAGATTCTTTGATTTGTAATTGGCTAAAGAAAGAAGTTTCTCAAAGGCTTGGAATATTTGAAGTTAAGATAAAGAAGTCTGTAATCAGACAAGCCCAAGGGCATATGTCAGCTCAAGTGATCTCTTAAGGAAATTGATGGCCTGAAGATGATTTCCCTGCATGGCCTTAGTTAGACCTTACTGATAATTTAGTATCTTACTCTCTGAGGCCTATCCAGCTTCCCTTTCCTTCATGGCTGGGAACTCGACTTTTCAAATTTGTCGAGGGTCCGCATGGCCAAGAGTGGGGTCGGTTTAGCAGGGGAGAGTCTGCTTCTTGCAGGGGCATGTTAGGGGAGCCTGCCTGCACAGCTGTCAGAAAGGAGGCTGGCCTGGAGGGCAGGAAAAGCCTCATGTGGAATTCTAAGCTGGGGCTGTTGCAAGGAAACATGGAATTATTATTTAAACAATTCCCTCTGGTGAGTGACACTATGCATTTTGAATTCCAAATAGGTCCTTCTGATTGTTGGTTGGAAAAACAGATTATAAGTAGAAGGGGAAAAAAAGGAAGGGAGTGGAAATTAGGAATGTGTTCGTTTATTCGTTTGTAGTTCATTCATTTCTTTGCTCCTCATTCATTCATTCAACTAACATATTTTTTGAGGGAATCTGCCAAGTTCCAGGCTGAGGATTCAGCAACAAATAGCCAGAAGGCAGATCTTGTAGGAGGAGCTCACATTCTAGGGAGGGAGATGGCTAAAGGAAGAGGCACCTGCATACAGGGCCCCTAGGTGGTCTGAACAAGGATGGATGCAGGTAGAGGGGGGTGTCTCAGGGCAGGGAATGCCTTGGCAGCCTTGGGGCCCTAAGGCGACAGGAGATAGGTGTGCACAGAAGTGAGAGAGGGAGCCTCTTGCACATTGTAATCTGGGTCTGGAAGGTACAACTCTACCCTGAGCAGGCAGGTGTGCCCCCATCAACACACACACTCTCTATCCTGGACTCAGCAGGGAAGAGCCTGTAGACCAGGACAGGGCAGAAGAGAGGGTGTGGCTGAATCTCAGAGGTGTGAGGGCCTGGCAGGGCCAGGGCTTGTGAGGGAGGGGCAGCATTAGGTTCCAGCTTCCAGGGGTGAGCTGTTCGCTGCCTTAGGGGACCCAGGAGGCCCAGCGAGGGCGGGGGAGGACTTCTTGCGCCTGCTGAACTTGGATTCCTGCGGGCGGGCGGGCGGTCTGATGGGTGTCCGTGCCTGTGGTTCTCAGCCCTCCTGCAGCCCCTCGGCCTCCTCGGGAGAGCCTTCGCAGCAGGAGTACTTTAATGCCCACGTCACGGAGAGACAGCTGGGTAGGAGCGATCCGAGAGGCAGCAGCCTGCTGGCGAGGCCGCACCAGGCGCGCTGCACCGAGAGGAGCGCAGGGGGCAGAGCCGGGAAGCGGCCTCGGCAGTGCCCAGCGCCTGCCGGACTCGGGGGTTGGGGGAGCTGGGAACGCCTCCCACCCCCACCAGGGGCGGATGCTTGCTGTCTGGGCTGGGCCTGCCCGGCAAGCTTAACGCTCCTCAGGTGGTGAAAGTAAGAAGCCAGGAGTGAGTGAAGAGCCAGCCTGCGGATTTCACGGACAGCCCCCTCACCGACGTGCACACACACCCTGGAGCGAGCAGGCCTGGGACAGGCATGGAGACGGGGCGTGTCAGAAAAGCCATGTATTTTGGTGTCATTGATGTTTGATAACATTCCCTTCCCTAGATTTGATGCTGCCCTGGATTTTGCAAAGGAATTTTCCAGGGAGAGCCAGGAGAGCGAACGAAGCTTCGCAGCGCTGGGAGACTTCCCCGGAGTGCGGCTGTTCGCAGACCGCCGCGGGCGCTCCCCGCCCTCCTGCCGGCTCCATAAACCAGAGCGCTAAGCAAAGCCAGAACTCTGCCTGTAGCTTCTGCGAGGAGAGATCACGCACAAGAGCGGATTTCCATGGAAACCAAGCGAAAAATGCAACGGGAAGGAGAGGAAGGACAAATTAGACCTGCCGCCTCGTTTCCATCCAGGGTCGCCCTTCCCCCACGGCGTGTACTCTTGGAGACCAGAGGGGAGGTTTGGGGGTTTTGTTTTTTTCTTGTGAGCTTCAAGCAGTTCAATTTATTCAGGCTGGGGAAGGATGATTTATTTAGAGTACTTACCTCTGTGAGAAACTATTATATGGAGAATGGTGGCCATTTTCTCCTCGTTATTAAAGAAAGAGAAGAAAACAAACCTTCATTCCCAGTAGGAGAAATGTAGATAAGCTTTAAGGAGGAATTGCCAGTTGACAGTGGGATAGGACTGTTCAAGGATGGTCGGGATGGCTGAGAATATTGCCTCTTAGAATTCCCTTAATTGCAGGAGACACGTTACTGTGGTCAGGCTGCTGTAACAAAAAGAACCCCCACACAGGGAGCCTTAAATGACAGAAATCTGTTTTCTCTTAGTTCTGGAGATTATGGTGCTAGCTGGGTAGCAGGCTTGTCTTTCCCCGAGGCCTTCCGTCTGGGCAGGCGGCAGGACGTCTTCTTGTTCTCCCGTCCGTGTGTGTGTTCAGATTTCCTCCTCTCATAAGGACACCAGTCAGATTGGATTCGTGCCCACCCTATTGGCCACAGGTGAACTCCATTGCTTCTTTGAAGACCCTATTACCAAGTACAGTCACCTTCAGAGGCACTGGGGGGCGAGGGCTTCAACACCGTACATTTGGGGGGCACACTATTTAGTCCACAATAGATTCCATTTTGAGAACATGATTTAGAATCCCACATGTGGGAAACAGAGGAAATCTTCCACAAAAACTGATTTCACTGAGCGGTGCCTGTGGCTCAGTGAGTAGAACGCTGGCCCCATATACCAAGGGTGGTGAATTTGAACCGCCAGGCCAACTGCAACAAAAAATAGCCTGGCGTTGTGGCTGACACCTGTAGTCCCAGCTACTAGAGAGGCTGAGGCAAGAGAATCTCCTAAGCTCAAGAGCTGGAGGTTGCAGTGAGCTGTGACGCCACAGCACTCTACCAAGGGTGACAAAGTGAGACTCTGTCTCTAAAAAAATAATAATAAAATAATAATAATAATAACTGATTTCACTATACGTAATATCCAAGATCCTTGAACATCCCCACTGCCCATCACCATCACCCCAAAGCCCATCTGTGGTGGTGCAGGAGGAAAGTGGGATACTTGTAGAGCTTGGGTTCTGCTCTAGCGATTTGAACGCTTTGTTAAATGTTGAGACTTGAACATATTGTTTCTTCACAAAGCAGGAGACATTTCCCAGGAAATAACAGCAGATAGGAATAACAGCAAGACAGACGCTCATCACAGCCAGCAAAACTGAAAACACCCACAATCCTCTGTCCCATCTATAAAGATCTGTTTAGTGCTTCTTGTTCCTAAAAGTCCCTAATGAGAAACAAAGGTACTTCAGAACAACTTGTTTTATTTAATGAATAGCAGGTTTTATATTTAAGTTAAATTAAGGAGACATAAATATTTCATTTATTCTCTTAGGAGACTGCTTTTGAGTATTCTCCTTCCTGAAGTCCAAGGTTCCACATCCCAGGAATCCGTATGCTGTAACTTTATTAGTTCATCTTCATTCCTGTTTCTTTTTTACTTCACCAAAAGTGGTTTTTGATATAAAGGTAATATATCAGTTAATTTTTTTTTTTTTGGAGACAAGTCTCAAGCTGTCACCCTGTCACTCTGGTAGAGTGCTGTGGCATCAGCTCACAGCAACCTCAGACTCTTGGACTTAAGCAATTCTTTTGCCTCAGCCTCCCAAGTAGCTGGGACTACAGGTGCCCACCACAATGCCTGGCTATTTTTTGTTATTGTTGTTGTTGCGGTTGTCATCGTTGTTTAGCAGGCCAGGGCCAGGTTCGAACCCGCCAGCCCTGGTATATGTGGCCTGCACCCTACCCATGGAGCCATGGGCACCACCAACAGTTAATTTTTTTGAAATAAAAATTAAACAGTATATTTTAATGCTTCTACAATACAACTAGTTGAGGATGTACATATAGTTGGACAGTCATTGATTAAATAGTTATGGTCTTGAAAGTTTTAGATAGCATTATGTTGATTTTCTTAAAAATGATAGAACAGTATCAAGCTGGTATTGTCCCTGTGTTCAAATTTACCTGAAATGTGATGTCTACTATTTTTTCCCACCTTTTTCTATTTTAATGAAATTACAGAACCTTAACTAGGTCATATTTAGTCCCAATGTTGTGAATCATTTGCTAATGAATGTTTCCACTATTAGTTTATTATAGCCTCATCTCTAAAGTTTCAAATAAAAGCTGATTTTAAAAAAAGACTGATTTCACAGTCAGGATGCTGAGGACCAGAGCAGGTGACCCAGTGGGGCCCATTGATGAAGACAGGGGGTACCCTCTCCCAGCCCTGTCAGTCTATGCTTTAAACAATCAGGAACTCTCTGGAAGAATGTGCTTTTATTGATCCAAGAAACATTCTTGCTCTGTCATTGTGAGTGACTCTGCCTCCCCCTTAGAAGAAGCCCAGGAGTTGTGATTCCCCCTTAGAACAAGTGCAGGAGGTGTGCTTCCATATGGATCGAAGGTCTTGCATAGGGTGTGCTACTTCAAATCAGCTTTGGAACATCATCCCCCCAAACCTGTAGACTGTGGCCTGGTGAAGGTGACTCCTGGCCTTCCCACCTCACCCCATTCTCCAAGTTGTGAAGGATTGGCCCTGGGTTTCTTGCAGTTGGCCCTGGGCTTTTTGCAGGCCCTGCACTCACTGTGCCATTGCCAATCAAATGTAACATGCAAAAGAATCCCGGGCAGGCTTCTTGAAGATGTAGACCTACCCAAGAGCCTTCGATACACTCTGGGTGGGGTTGGTTCGGGATTATCTCTTTCTAAGAAGCACCAGTATTGAATCAATATTAGATCACCCTATGACCACAGCTGGAGCAATGATTTCACACCCTTGCTACTCAGAGTGAGGGCCACGGAGGGTCGGGTGCAGCACCACCTGGAGGCAGTGGGAAATTTAGAGCCGTAAACCCACCTGGATCAACTGAATGTAAATCTGAGTTTTCATTCAAGTCCGAGAAGTTCTGCTTTACCAGAATTGTGTCTGGGTGGCCTTGTAGGCTCTCTGTAGTCCCTTAGTGATAGTGGTGGAATTGTTTAAATCACTAACAGGATGATTATAAGATACCCAAATGCTTCAGAAATCAACATTAGCCATATTGAGAAAGTTACTATCAAGACCTGTGAAGGGTCTGAAATTTGCCCTACTTTCAAGGCAAAAGTTAGCCCCCCACCATTTGCTAGCTGCTGTCAGAAGACGCAAGACTCCTAGGTCAGAGACAAAAGACCTGGGATAGCTCATGGGCAGCATGAGCTCCGGGTTCATGTGGGACCCCACGGAAGGGCCCTGTGGACAGTGTAGACAGAGAATTTGCAGGATAGACCAGAAGCCTGAGCTGAGGAACCTCAACCAATGCCATAGAAGAAGGCATTATCTTTCTTGTCCTGGTCAGGAAATAAATCTACCCTCTGCCCCAGTGGGAGACATTATCTCCCTCTATACAAATAGCCTTGAAATTATAGTCTGGAACAAACTGTTTGGAGAGGCGCAGAAAAACCATTGAGAATGGTCTCCTAAACATTGCTCTCTTGCAAGTCCTTTTGCTCATCTGAAATATTTCTCTGTGCACCCTTGCTTTGCAGAGGTATGCTAAGGTTTATAGTCAACACATAGAGAAAGAAACAGGAGAAACAATGGATGGGACTTACATCAAGCCTGCCTTGACCCTTCAGGAATCTTTCCATGTAGGAATTGCATGTACGTAAAGATTCTGATTTCTACCGTCTTGTACATAGGGACGTTTGTGATCTGTCTTTACAGAAATGGAGTAGGTGGGTCAGAAGGCCATTTGGATTCCTTCTGTTGGCTAAATTCTGAAATGAATTAGTTAAAAAAAATACAAATTAAAAGGGCCATAATAGATATTAATCGTTGCCTTTTTTAATACTTTAATATGTTAAATGGTAATGATACTTTACATTTTCACATTCATAATCTAATTCTCAAAACATGATTGCTTATCTTTTTCATATGAAAAGAGATAGTCAAAGAGATTAAATAACTTGTCCAGAATTTTGGCTCCTGCAGTCCGGCTTGGTCATATGTTTAGGACGGTGACTTTCAGGTAGGGAACTTTTAGCTGACCATTTATTCAGACCAGGAGAAAAAAATAGAACCAGGTTTACACTTAGAAATAAAAATCAATACCACTAATTCTACTAGGAAAGAGAATCACCCCAAAATCTCAGATGAATTAATTTCTTTCCTTTCTGCAGCCGTTTTTGTGGCAACTTAGCACTTTCCAGGGAATTTTTTGCACTTGCAGGGTCATTAACAAGATTTAGTTACTTCTCACGGCATCCGCTCCCCTGGAATCAGGAATCTTGATGGAAACTGAATTTATAAGAAGAGGGTTGTTTGTTCTATTGGAAACCTGACTCTGAATTCATTCAAAGAATGCTTCTAAAATACTATAAAAGAGGCTACTGTGGTATCACATCAGCTACTGTAACACTCACATTAGATAAAGCACGTGAAGCTCTTATCTAATCAACCACACTGTCTAATCCCAGGCTTACAAAGTCCTATTTAGAAGCAGACCGAAGGGAGTTTTTAATATTCCATCTGGTATATTTCGGAGTTTTAGTGCCAACTCTCCTTTTTCTCCTCCCATCTTCTCTATTTTTAGTCTACACATTATTCTCATCATTAAGGCTTTCTCTCTCCCCTCCCTCTGGCAGTGTGCAGAGACAGGCCTGGCCTGTGATTTTCTGCCCGTTTAGACGTTCCCCTTGTTCACGCATTCACTCTTTCTCCTACCTCCCTGAGCCTTGTAGCAGGAGGTAGGGAAGCGGCGCCTGCCTTCCAGGGACTTCCAACCACTGACAAGCACACCCAGCCTCCTGGTACAGCTTCTGGCCCACAGCGTGCCCTGTCTCTAATGTTAAAAATTTCTTTTTTCTTTAGAGTAAAAACAAATAGTATTTTTTTTTTTTTTTTTTTTTGGAGACAGAGCTGTCGCCCTGGGAAGAGTGCTGTGGCATCACAGCTCATAGCACCCTCCAATTCCCGGGCTTAAGCGATTTTCTTGCCTCAGCCTCCCAAGTAGCTGGGACTATAGGCACCCGCCACAATGTCCAGCTATTTTTTGGTTGTAGTTGTCATTGTTGTTTGGTGGGCCCAGGCTGGATTTGAACCTTGTGTATGTGGCTGGTGCCTTAGGTGCTTGAGCTATAGGTGCCAAGCCAAAAACAAATAGTATTTTTTTCAGAACTTTGTAGGGCACTGGATGAAGTTTTTAGGCAATGTCTTCGTGAACAGGTTTTCAACTATATTTTCATTAGCTGCTTGGAACACTTTTGGCAAAATAATCTAGTATCAGCATTCCTGGATTCAGATCTAACATTACATCAGACCGAAGCCAGCCCAGGTGAGGGTGCTCCTGTCCCTTGGTGAAGGAACAGAAAGGAAGGAGTTTGGGAATAGCATAACTGTGTCACCATGTTGCTGGTGGCTGTCATTTTGGAGGGCACCTTGGGTAGTGGTGCCACTGCCACATGGTGAGAAGGGAGAGAGGAATCTGTTGCAGATTCCACAACAAAGGAAGTAGGAGATGGGGCAGCACTGTGTGGATGGTTCTGAGGTCTTGCTGGCCTTCCAAAGGTTGTGTGTATGAGAGGCAGAGAGAGGACAGCAGAGGAAGGCCTGCTCAGTCTCTTCTTCTGTAGCTTTACAGAATTCAATAAATTGAATTTATTTTTAAATTCAATTCATTAATTAATTTTTTTGGGGGGAGACACAGTCTCACTTTGTTGCCGTGAGTAGAGTGCCATGGTGTCATAGCTTACAGCAACCTCAAATTCTTGGGCTCCAGTGATCCTCCTGCCTCAGCCTCCTGAGTAGCTGGGACCATAGGAGCTCACCACAATATCTGGTTAGTTTTTCTATTTTTAGTAGAGAAGGCTCTCCCTTTGCTCAAGAGGCTGGTCTCAAACTCCTAACTTGAACAGTCCACCTGCCTCGGCCTCCCAGAGATCTGAGATTACAAGCCTGAGCCATTATACCCGGCCAGTGGCAACATTCTGGACTGCTGGAATTGCCTGGAATTGCCCCAGCTTCCCCTGTCTCCATCTCCTCAGCTCACAGCCCCCCATCTTTGTTGGCTGTCAGGACTTTTGGAAAGAACCTTGAACTTCACATACCAATTCCCTGCATTGTCCACTAAGAAAGGAGCACATTCTTTTCGGCTTCTCTGGGCCCCGACAAGGACAGGAAAGCTGCATGAGCAGCAGATTCCACGTGTTGAGACAGGCCCATCCTGTGTTAAGTCCTCAGGTGTATTGTTTCTCAAATTTCAGTGTGACCTCAAGACTATGGGGATCTTGTTCAAAGCACCCCATCCATGGTGGTTAGGTCTCAGTGGGGCCCAAGATTCTGCATTCATTACAAGATCACAGGACATGCAGGTGCCACTGGCCCATGGAGACTGAGTGTCAAGGGTCTGAAGAACCCTTACCTTTATGCTCTTAAAATTTGTGTTTTAAATGTTTAAGAGATTTTTAAAGTTATAATCGAATAAACCACACCTATTTAAAAATGGCAATTTGATGTGTTTGAATTACATATAATACCTGAGAAACCATCGCCATGATGGAAATAGTCAACACGCTCCCCGAATTTCCTGGAACACCTGTGTAATCTTTCTATTTGCCTCTGACCCTCTTGGGCAACCACTGTCTGCTTGGTTACTATATTCATTTGCATTTTCCTAGAGTTTTATATGAATGGGACAATAGAGTATGACATTTTGTTAAACATAATTACTTCAAGATGTATTTATGTTGTAGCATGAATCCATAGTTCACTCCTTTTTGTGCATGATGGACATGTGGGTTGTTTGTGGTATTTGATTATTAAAAATGCAACCACTATAAACATTGATATGCATGTATTTATATGGACACGTGCTTTCAATCCTTTTAGGCAAATGCCTGCGAGTGAAATGGCTAGACTGTGTGGTAGGTGATTTTTAACTGTTTAAAATTTACTTTCAAAAGAAACTGCTAAACTGTTTTCCAAAATGATATGGTGCCGTTTTCATATTTACCAGCAGTGTCTGAGAGCTCCAGTTTTTCCAAATCCTTGCTAACATCAGACTTCTCAAACTTGGTGGTTCTGCTGTGTGTATGCTAGCATTGCTTGTTGGTTTTAATTTGTAATTACCTAATAAACCAATGATGTTCAACATCTTTTTTTTTTGAGACAGAGCCTCAAGCTGTTGCCCTAGGTAGAATGCCGTGGCATCACAGCTCATAGCAACCTCCAACTCCTGAGCTCAAGTGATTCTCCTGCCTCCACCTCCCAAGTAGCTGTGACCACAGGCGCCCGCCACAATGCCCAGCTATTTTTTGGTTGGTTGCAGCCATCATTGTTGTCTGGCGGGCCGGGCTGGATTCGAACCCACCAGCTCAAGTGTATGTGGCTGGCACCTTAGCCATTTGAGCCAGAGGTGCCGAGCTGATGTTCAACATCTTTTGACATGTTTACTTGTTATCCTTATGTGTTCCTTGGTGAGATGCCTGCTCAAATCTTTTGTCAATTTTTTTAAAAATTGGGCTGTTCATTTTCTTATTATGTGGCTTTGACAGCTTTTTCTATATTTCAGATATGTCTTTTATCACATATATGATTTCCAGGTATTTTCTCTATAACTTGTCTTTTGTCAAGCAGAGTTATTAACTCAGACAAAGTCTTTTTGGTGCCATAAACATGAAGTCTTTGCCTATCTCAAGATAACAAAGACTTTTTCCCATGTATACTTCTAGAATTTTATAATTTTAGGATTGGTTATTTTTTACATAGAGCATGCATACATAATCTCCAGTTGTTGCAGCTCCATTGGTAGGAAAGACTGTCCTTTTTGCACTGAATTGCCCTTGCATCTTTGTCAAAAATCAGTGGTCTGTATATGTGTGGGTCTATATCTAGAATCTGTGTTCTGTCCCCTTGATTTAATTGTCTGTCTTCATGCTGGTACAAAATCTTCTTGATTACTATAGCTTTATAATATGGATCCTGAAACCAAATTGTCTCAGTCTTCCAACTTGGTTCTTTCTCAAAGTGGTTTTGGCAATTTCAGATTCTCTGCATTTTTCATATGAATTTTACAATCCGCTTATCAGTGTCTATGAAAAAATCTACTAGGATTTCGAGTGGGGGGTGCATTGAACTTATGGATCCATTTGGGAAGAATAAACATCTTGAATATTGAATCTTCCAGCTGATGAATAAGACACATCTTTTCATTGATTTCAGTTTTTACCTCAGCAAAAATTCAAAGCTTCTTTAATCTTTTGAAGTTTGTAGTTTTACTTTGTGTTTCTGTTTCATAAGAGATAAATAATATATGTACCACTTGCCATTATCCCTGGAGGCAAAAACTTTAACGTTACTTCTTCAAAATCATTACCTTTGCCTCTATAGGAAAAATAATTTCAATTTCTCTTTCGATTACAACTTACCTGTAGGTGAAGTAAGTTATTTTCTTACTCCACAGAGATGTAATAGGTTCAATTAGTAATTATAACTATCTTAAAATCCAAACTGTCATTATCTTATTCTTGTTTATCTCTGGTAATTTTGGTATTTGAAAAATTGCTCTTTTAATTTTCTTTTGCCATTAAGTTGGCAATAACAGTAGTTGATTATACAAATACTCTGCAACTAAAGAACAAAGCAAAAACATCATCATAAAGAAATGCATTCTCAGCTCGGCACCTGTGGCTCAAGTGGCTAAGGCGCCAGCCACATACACCTGAGCTGGTGGGTTCAAATCCAGCTCGGGCCTGCCAAACAACGACAGCTGCAACCAAAAAATAGCTGGGTGTTGTGGTGGGCACTTATAGTCCCAGCTACTTGGGAGGTGGAGGCAGGAGAATTGCTTGAGCCTAGGAGTTAGAGGTTGCTGTGAGCTGTGATGCTATGGCACTCTACCCAGGGCCACAGCTTGAGGTTCTGTCTCAAAAAAAAAAAAAATGCATTCTCTGTGGTCAGCAGCCCATTACAACCTGCTGATTATTTTAAGATGTAATAATACTTTTAATTAACTTACAAAAGACCTTCCTATTATAAAGAATTAAACTATCAAATATACATTAAAGTAATGCTAAGCAAATCAATTAAAACTAAGGAAATCAGGTAATGACATCTCGGCATTAATCACCTCTTATATTATGAATAGCTAGGTTGGACAGGAGCAAAGTTTTTATTCCATTTCATAGTTAAGGTAACTATATTTTGTGTGTCAACTTCTTTTTTGAGTATTTATTACTTGGGTGGCATTGGTAAGTTACATACCTACATAAACCTCAGTTTATTCACCTGTAAAATGGAGATAAAAATCGCATCTGTTGTACCAGGGTATTGTAAAGATTACAGAGATTGAATGCAATTCATATGTTTATTATAATACCTGGACAAGCAAGTTGCATGTTTATTATAATGCCTGGACAAAACAGTTATTATTATAAACCGTTTCATTACTTCATGTGCTTTTCTCTGAGAATATTGTCAGAAAGAGCCATGGCACTTCTTGCCCTCCCTTCCCTTTAGTTGGGCATAAATTATGACTTGTCCAGGGAAGTAAGGTTGTCATGTTTGACTACCTTCCTTTCTTTTTTTTTTTTTTTTTGAGACAGAATTTTAAGCTGTTGCCCTGGGTAGAGTGCCGTGGCATCATAACTCACAGCAACCTTTAATTCTTGGGCTCAACCACTCCTCTTGCCTCAGTTTTTCTATTTTTAGTAAAGACGGGGTCTCGCTCTTGCTCAGGCTGGTCTTGAACTCATGAGCTCCAGCAACACACCTGCCTCAGCCTTCCAGGATGCTAGGATTACAGGTGTGAGCCACTGTGCCTGAACTCTTTCTTTCTTTCTTTTTTTGTTAATTGCAGAATCCCTTAAGTTTCTGGGTTAATTCTTCACATAGGCTACTTTTAGTTTCTGTTCTGTTGTTTTTCTAAACTCTAAAAGGAAAGTTTAGCAAGGCATGATGACCAAAGAGGGAAAGCTTAAGAGATAGTCCAGTGAGCTGCAAATAATTTTCTTCTATAATTTTATAAAAAAGAGATAGTGCATAAGAAAATAATTTCAGAATATTTATTCTATTCATGCTAATCTATGCTACTATGGACAAACAATATTTGTTTCTCATCTGCATTGTGACTCTTATAGCTGAAAGACAATTCAAGTACAATTGCTGGTGCTGTCACGTGTGGGCAAGAAACAGTGCTGGAATATTTTTTTTCCTCTCACTTAAGTAGCATAATAAACCAAAAAATATAACAAGGGGCATGAAAGATAGTTTTTTTTTTTAATCATTTAATTGCTAATGACTACAATAGCTTAACTTAGTTTCCAAAGATGTGTCAAAATATGTTTTAATTCTTCCTTTACAATGTACAAGGCAGGTGTTTACTCAACTTCTAATGCAAGGGCATTTTTTTCTTTTTGGAGGATGTTTGGGTCCTGCTCATGTGTTGTAGTCAACATGCTGGGCCCAACAGCATGGCACCCTGGAGTGCTGAGTTCTGGTCTCTGGCCCTGTCCAAAGGTCCCTGTCCATTCGCTCCTGCCCTGACCTAGCTCCCTGCCTATCTTCTTCTCCAAACAATGTCTCTCTCTCTGTGGTGTCTGAGAGTGGAAGGCTCTTGATTAGCAGAAGAGGTGGAGTTAGCAAGGCAGTCAGATTTATTCTCTTTGAATCCAGACAGGGAGATATGGATTCCATCATTTCCAGGAAAAAGTGTTTGACTGAAGCAACAGGAGGGAGCCGGAATTCTGAGTCAGGAGAAAGCACATGAAAAAGAAAAGCCATTTGGGGACCCGAGTGAGGTGCGCTGTTGGGGGTAATGCAAGTGTCATGAGCAAGTGAGGCAGCCGAGTTGTCACTGTGCAGTAAATGCCCACCTCCTCAGGCGGCCGCTGGTCCTGCCCACCTTGTAGCTGCAGCTGCTGAGGGTGGTTGTCCAATCACCATCACCATTTCTACTTCCTCTGAGATTTCCATTTCCCTTATTTCCATGGGTAGTTATTATAAGGGCCCTGTCATTTGTGGGAGGTTGAAAAATCTTCTCTGTTACCCAAGTGACCTCAATAACATCGCAGCCTTATTTCCACACAAGAGTCAGGCAAGAGGCAGCTTTGTCACAGGGGAATTCCTTGCACCTTCCAGGGTAGTGGCAAGGCCTATTTGGAAACTAGAATGTTCTTATGTCTCATGTTTCAGGATGAGTTCAGTCTGATTCCATGGGGACACCTGTTAGCTGTGACTCCTGAAGTCTGCAGTTGCCCCCGGACTCCGCTGCACAGCCTTCCTCTTCCGGCCAAGAAGCAGGTACCTTGAACGTGACACAGGCCATTCTTGCTCTTCACCATAGTAGAAGAAGACTGTAAAAACACCCACGCAAGCTGAAACTGGGCAATGTGAACTTCATAAACAAAGTAGTTGTTCTGGGACCTTGAACAAAATTTGTAGAAACATTATACATTCTCTTATTGCAGCTTACAGATGCACAGGGAAATAAAAAAATGGTAAAACTACTATTTATAGAGTACACTGTAATTTAAAATGTTAGAAGCTTTGAGAATTGTAAAGAAATAACTTTCTGAGAGGAATCTGAATGGTGCTTGCTTCTTTTCTCTGTATAACTGGGGGGTACAAGTGAGCATTTTTTCTAAATCTTGATGAGCTGTCATACTCCCTTCTATTTGGATTGCCTCCTGTGTTTTATTCTTTGTATTTTGGATGTTGTGGAATCTCTCTCAGGGTTTCTATATGATAAAAATTTGTGTTGGCATTGCTTCCTCTGGGACGTCTTCCTTCACTTTGTCACAATTTCTCTCCAAGTTTGTGGTGAGCAAACTAGGTGGTGGCAGCATCGGCATTCCAAGGTCAGCTATTTCTTCTATTAATGTAACTCAACTTTCTTTTTTTATTGTTGGGGATTCATTGAGGGTACAATAAGCCAGGTTACACTGATTGCATTTGTTAGGTAAATTTCCTCTTGCAATCGTGTCTTGCCCCCAGAAGGTGTGGCACACACCAAGGCCCCACCCCTCTCCTTCCTTCCCTGTCTCTGCTTTTCCTCCCTCCCATAACCTTAATTGTCATTAATTGTCCTCATATCAAAATTGAGTACATAGGATTCATGCTTCTCCATTCTTGTGATGCTTTACTAAGAATAATGTCTTCCACGTCCATCCAGGTTAATACGAAGGATGTAAAGTCTCCATTTTTTTAATGGCTGAATAGTATTCCATGGTATACACATACCACAGCTTGTTAATCCATTCCTGGGTTGGTGGGCATTTAGGCTGTTTCCACATTTTGGCGATTGTAAATTGAGCTGCAATAAACAGTCTAGTACAAGTGTCCTTATGATAAGAGGATTTTTTTCCTTCTGGGTAGATGCCCAGTAATGGGATTGCAGGATCAAATAGGAGGTCTAGCTTGAGTAACTCAACTTTCAATTCAAATTTCACTTGTACCGTGATCACTTTTTTTAATTATTAAATCATAGCTGTGTACATTAATGCGATTATGGGACACCACATACTGGTTTTATAGACCATTTGACATATTTTCATCACACTGGTTAACATAGCCTTCCTGGCATTTTCTTAGTTATTGTGTTAAGACATTTATATTCTACATTTACTAAGTTTCACATGTACCCTTGTAAATGCACCACAGGTGTAATCCTACCAATCACCCTCCCTCTGTCTATTCTCCCCCCTCCCTCCCTTCCCTCTCCCTCTTCCCCATATTCTTAGGTTATAACTGGGTTATAGCTTTCATATGAAAGCCATAAATTAGTTTCATAGTAGGGCTGAGTACATTGGATACTTTCTTCCATTCTTGAGATACTTTACTAAGAAGAATATGTTCCAGCTCCATCCATGTAAACATGAAAGAGGTAAAGTCTCCATCTTTCTTTAAGGCTGCATAATATTCCATGGTGTACATATACCACAATTTACTAATCTATTCGTGGATCAATGGGCACTTGGGCCTTTTCCATGACTTAGCAATTGTGAATTGGGCTGCAATAAACATTCTGGTATAAATATCTTTGTTATGATGTGATTTTTGGTCTTCTGGGTATATACCTAGTAGAGGAATTATAGGATTGAATGGCAGATCTATTTTTAGATCTCTAAGTGTTCTCCAAACATCTTTCCAAAAGGAATGTATTAATTTGCATTCCCACCAGCAGTATAGAAGTGTTCCCTTTTCTCCACATCCACGCCAACATCTCTGGTCTTGGGATTTTGTGATATGGGCTAATCTTACTGGCGTTAGATGATATCTCAAAGTAGTTTTGATTTGCATTTCTCTGATGATTAAGGATGATGAGCATTTTTTCATATGTCTGTAGGCCATGCACCTGTCTTCTTCAGAGAAGTTTCTCTTCAAGTCACTTGCCCAGCCTGTGATGGGATCACTTGTTCTTTTCTTGCTTATACTTTTGACTTCTCTGTGGATTCTGGTTATTAAACCTTTGTTGGAGACATAACCTTCAAATATCTTCTCCCATTCTGAGGACTGTTTGCTTGCTTTATTTACTATGTTCTTGGCTATGCAGAAGCTTTTCATTCTGATCAGGTCCCAGTAGTGTATTTTTGAAGCTGCTTCAATTGCCCGGGCAGTCCTCCTCATAAAATACTCGCCCAGATTGATTTCTTCAAGGGTTTTCCCGTCACTCTCTTCTACTATTGTTAGAGTTTCATGTCTTAAGTTTAAATCTTTAATCCAGTGAGAGTCTATCTTAGTTAATGGTGAAAGGTGTGGGTCCAGTTTCAGTCTTCTATGGGTCGCCAGCCAGTTCACCCAGCACCATTTGTTAAATAGGGAATCTTTTCCCCACTGAATGTTTTTAATTGGCTTGTCAAAGATCAAATAACGTTAAGTAGCTGGATTCATCTCTTGGTTCTCTATTCTGTTCCAGACATCTACTTCTCTGTTTTTGTGCCAGTACCATGCTATTTTGATCACTATCGATTTAGAGTATAGTCTGAGGTCTGGTATCATGATTCCTCCTGCTTTGTTTTTATTTCTGAGTAATGTCTTGGCTATTCGAGTTTTTTTCTGATTCCAAATAAAATGAAGTATTATTTTTTCAAGATCTTTAAAGTATGACAATGGAGCTTTAATAGGAATTGCATTAAAATTGTATATAGCTTTGGGTAGTATGGACATTTTAACAATGTTGATTCTTCCCAGCCATGAGCATGGTATGTTTTTCCATTTGTTAACATTTTCAGCTATTTCTTTTCTTAGAGTTTCATAGTTCTCTTTATAGAGATCTTTCATGTCCTTTGTTAGATAAACTTCAAATATTTCATCCTTTTTGGCACTACTGTGAATGGAATAGAGTCCATAACTGTTTTTTCAGCTTGACTATTGTTGGTATATATAAAAGCTACAGATTTATGAATGTTGATTTTGTAACCTGACACGCTGCTGTATTCTTTGATCACTTCTAAGAGTTTTGTAGTAGAACCCTGGTGTTTTCCAGATATACAACAATATCATCTGCGAAGAGCAGGAGTTTGATCTCTTCTGACCCTATATGGATACCCTTGATCGTCTTTTCTTCCCTAATTGTGATGGCTAAAACTTCCATTACAATGTTAAAGAGCAGTAGAGACAATGAGCAACCTTGTGTGGTTCCTGATCTGAGTGGAAATGATTTCAATTTAACTCAATTCAATACGATATTGGTCATGGGTTTGCTGTAGATGGCCTCTATCAGTTTAAGGAATTTCCCTTCTATACCAATTTTCTTAGTGTTCTGACCATGAAGGGATGCAGGATATTATCAAAAGCTATTTCTGCATCAATTGAGAGCATCATATGGTCTTTGATATATATATATATTTTTTTGTAGAGACAGAGTCTCAGTTTACCACCCTTGGTAGAGTGTCATGACGTTACAGGACTCACAGCAACCTCCAGCTCTTGGGCTTCTGCAATTCTCCTGCCTCAGCCTCCCGAGCAGCTGAGACTACAGGCACCCACCACAACACCCAGCTATTTTTTGGTTGCAGTTCAGCTGGGGCTAGGTTTGAACCCGCCGCCCTCGGTATATGGGGCCAGCGCCCTACCCACTGAGCCATAGGCACCACCCTTTGATTTTTAATTTGTTTATGTGCTGAATTATATTTATAGATTTACGTATATTGAACCAGCTGAGACCAGGGGATAAAACCAACTTGGTTGTGATGTATACTTTGTCTGATGTATTACTGGATTCTGTTTGTTAGGATCTTGTTGAATATTTTTGCATCCATATTTGTTAGTGATATTGGTCTATAGTTTTTTTTCTTGTTGGGTCTTTTCCTGGTTTGGGGATCAGGGTGATATTTGCTTCATAGAACGTATTGGGTAGTCTTCCTTCTTTTTCTATATTTTGGAACAGGTTGAGTAATATAGGTACTAGTTCCTCTTTAAAGGGTTGGTGAAGCCATTCTGACGTGAAGCCATCTGGTCCCAGGGTTTTCTTTTTAGGGAGATTTCATATGGTTGATGCTATTTCAGAACTTGATATAGGCCTGGCTACTTGATTCTGGCTAAGTCTTGGAAGGTGATATGCTTCCAAGTATTGGTCAATTTCCTTCAGATTTTCATATTTCTGAGAATAAAGTTTCTTGTAATATTCATTAAGGATTTTTTGAATTTCTCAGGAGTCTGTTGTTATTTTGTCTTTGTCATTTCTGATTGATAGAATTAGAGATTTTACTCTTTTTTTCCTGGTTAGGTTAGTGAAAGGTTTATCTATTTTATTTACCTTTTCAAAAAACCAACTTTTTGATTTATCCATCTGTTGCATAATACTTTTGTTTTCAATTTCATTTAGTTCTGCTCTAATTTTGGTTATTTCTTTTCTTCTACTGGGTTTAGGGTTGGAATGTTCTTCCTTTTCCAGTTGCTTGAGATGTCCCATTAAGTTGTTAACTTCCTCTCTTTCTGTTCTCTTGAGGAAGGCTTGTAGTGCTATAAATTTCCCTCTTAACACTGCCTTTGCAATATCCCAGAGGTTCTGATAATTTGTGTCTTCATTGTCATTTTGTTCCAAAAATTTGGCAATTTCCTTCTTAATCTCATCTCTGACCCAGCTATCATTCAGCATAAAGTTATTTAACTTCCATGTTTTTGTATGAGTATGCAGATTCCTGTTGTTACTGAGCTCAAGTTTTATTGCATGGTGGTCCGAGAAGATGCATGGAATAATTTCTATTCCTTTAAATTTACTGAGGTTAGACTTGTGACCTAAAATGTGGTCAATTTTGGAGTAAGTTCCATGGGCTGATGAGAAGTATGTGTATTCAGTTTTGTTGGGATGAAATGTTCTGTAGATGTCTGCTAAATCTAAATATTGGATGGTTAGGTTTAAATCTAAGATTTCTTTGCTCAGCTTCTTGCTGGAGGATCGATCCAACACTGTCAAAGGAGTGTTGAAATCTCCGATGATTATGGAGCTGGAGGAAATCAAGTTACTCATGTCTGTTAGAGTTTCTCTTATAAACTGTGGTGCATTCTGGTTGGGTGCATAGATATTAATAATTGAGATCTCATCATATTGAGTATTACCCTTAACAAATACGAAGTGACCATTCTTGTCCTTCCTTACTTTTGTTGGTTTAAAGCCTACTGTATCTGCAAATAAAATTGCAACACCTGCTTTTTTCTGATTACCGTTTACCTGAAATATGGACAACCGTCCTTTCACCTTGAGTCTATATTTATCTTTTAAGGTAAGATGAGATTCTTCTATGCAGCAAATATCTAGCTTGAGTTTTTGTGTCCTATCAGCTAACCTGTGCCTCTTTAGAGGACAGTTTAAGCCATTCACATTAATGGAGAATATTGATAAGTCTGGTAAAATTTGGGTATCGAGTTTTCCAATAGTCCAGTGGACATTTTGAATCCTTTAGCCACTGTGGAAGTTGGAGTTTGATGAAAAGTTTCTGAGTGAGTTTAGTTTTGTGGTAGAGGATTGAGCTGGTCATTATAGAGGATTGGTCGGAGAATATCCTGAAGAGCTGGTTTGGTTATGGCAAATTTCTTCAACATATGAATGTCATTAAAGTATTTAATTTCTCCATCATAAATGAAACTCAGTTTAGCTGGATACAGGATCCTGGGTTGAAAGTTATTTTGCTTTAGGAGGTTAAAAGTCAATGACCACCTCTTCTGGCTTGAAAAGTTTCAGCAGAGAGATCTAATATTCTTTCCTTTGTAAGTAATGGATTTCTTCCATCTGGTTGCTTTGAGAATTTTCTCCTTCATAGTAACTTTAGTGAAGTTAATTATGATATGCCTGGGGGATGTCTTATTGGGGTCGATAACCCCAGTCGTGCTGGGGTTCTGAAACTGTCTGCTACCTGAATTTCAGAATCTCTTGGCATGTCTGGAAAATTTTCTTTCATAATTTCATGGAGAAGTGCCTCTGTGCCTAGCGAGGCCACTTCATCAGTTTCAGGGATTCCAATGAGGTGGATATTAGTCTTCTTCGAATTATCCCAGAGGTCTCTGAGAGAATGATCCATTTTTGCTCTCCATTTCTCTTCCTCTTTGAGAGTTTGGGAGCATTCAAAGGCTTTGTCTTCAATGTCAGAAATCCTTTCTTCTGCTTGCTCCACTCTGTTACTGAGGGATTCTACTGTATTTTTCAGATCTTTGATGGCTGCAAATTCTTGCTTCAGTGCGTCAAAATCTTTGGTGGTTTTGTCCTTAAATTCATTAAATTCTTGAGACAACTTTTGAATTTCTCCTCGAATTTCTAATTCCAACTTTTGAATTGCTGCTCAAATTTCTAATTCCAAATTTTCCTCCATTCTGTTAATCTTGTTTGCAATCCAAATTCTGAATTCGATTTCTGACATCTCAGCTATCTGTTTATGAATGGGATATTCAGTTACATCTGCCATATCTTTCCTTGGTGGGGTGGGGGGTTGATCTACTCTGGTTATTCATGTTACCAGAGTTTTTCTGCTGATTCCACCCCATGATTATTTTACACCGTTTGACTTTTCCCCTGGAGCTTTGCCAAGGACTCGTAAAGTGCTATGGCCTGAGAAACTGGGGACCTGTTTGGTGTGATGGGGTTAAATGGCTCTGTCTTGTTTTCAGCTGGTCTCTGTCTGACCCTAGTGAAACAGTTACTCTGGGTTGAAGTCTCAGCTGTGGATTAATACCAGCAGTTAAGTCACTCCACCCCCCACAGGAAACAATTGGAAAAGGAAAATCAATTCTTCCTACAACCACACACCCAAGGCACCACTTGGATAGTCCTCGGATGATTGGCTCAGTTCAAAAGGTCCAAATCAATTGTTTCAGTCAGCACCTGTCTCAGGTGGAAGAGTTTAAAAGGTCTCTGGCAACTAGATCACAGGGGTCTGCTGACAACTCAAATATGACTTGCTCCGGTGCTCTGTGAGGTCAGGAGGACCCATCCAGCAAATAGATTAGTCTGGGAAGGTTGATGCACCTCTGTCACACCCAGTCACTGATAACCCCGCAGGGCTGTGACCTAGTTGCCTCCAATGAGCAGATACTCCAGGGGTTTGCACCTGCCTGAATCACAAGGAAATCTATGTCTCCTCAGCCAGGCCACTGCTCTCTGCCTCTATCTGGCAGGGGGAGGTGAGGCCTGACAACTTTGGGGGCTTGATGGAGACTGGGGAGTGTTCACTCAGTTCTAGCCCCACCCCTGATTGATGTTACTGACCGAACAGAACAACTTTGAGGAATTTGTTTCCGTCCTGGCTAAATTCCCCGGCAGAAGAGAAGCTGTTTTGCATTCATGGAACCTGTGCCTCAGGCCCTGTCTTTGCTGCTGCAAAGGTTTGTATTTGCACCACGGTTTGCTGTCAGTTCTAGCCTCCTGCCCTCCTTTGTCTAGGCTGATGATCCCCTGAGGGCCCGGTGCATCTTAGGCTCAGTAAAGTGGTCCTCTGGGTCAGCCCTGCCCTGGGAGTCAGCCAGCATTATGCCTGTGTTTTCTAATCCCCACAATCTACCCAGGCTGGTACTGCATCAGGCAAACCCTTTTCTCACAGGGCCTGCGTTTCCATGCCAGATCTTCCGCCAGTGGTTGCCACCTGAGAAGATTCCCAGCCTCTTTTGGTTACCCAGAGAGACAGGGGGTGTGACTCCTCAGAATATCCAGGGGTTAGCCCTATTGTTGTGAAAAACGGCTGCTGCTCTGCACCTCAGGACACTGCCATTCCGGTGTGGTTCCCTCTCAGCCAATCATCCTCTCCTCACTCCCATAACACAGAATCATCACTTACCAGCTGCAGTCCAGGCCCTGTCCCTGGCCCTCGAGAAATCACCCAAGAATCTGGACTCCTGGGGGACAGGCCTCCAGACCTCAGAGTGAGAGTGGAGGGGAGTGCTGGGAGCTCAGAATTGCAGGTAGAAAATATATACAGTTTTACACAGTTTTATGCCTGGCAAGAGAGTGTCATGGCACCCTAGTAGGGGAAGTACGTCCAGTTTTTAGAGGGTCTCTCCTGTGGAGTATAATGGGAGGACTTTTGAACTCTGCTCGTTTGTTTATGGAGTACTCCGAGCCATTCTCGTGGGGGAGGGGACTTCCATCTGCTTGGTGATGGATTTTGTACATTTTGTTTGTATCCTTGGGGTCGCAGCTGGCCTCTGCAGGGTTGATGTGTGTTTTTCAACCTTCTCTCTTGGCACAGCTCTAATCCACCAGGTTACTTGCTAATTTCTGTCCTTTAACTCTCCTTCTGGATGGGAGCCTCTGTGGAAAGCTGGCTTCAGTCCGACATCATATTTCTTAATGAAGAAATTGTGCTCAGCGAGTGACTTCAATGTGGATCAGGCACCTCTTCGGTTGAGTTCATTCTTCTTCACTGCCTGCCGCTCCCTTTTTAGGACACAGGACTCTCCAGGCTGTCCCAGATGTCCCTACTGGAATGCAGTTGAATGGAGTGACCGATCACTTTTATTGTATTTTTTTGCAGTTAAAAATATGGAATGTTTCATGAATTTGCGTGTCATCCTTCTGCAGGGGCCATGCTAATCTTGTCTGTATCGTTCCAATTTTAGTATATGTGCTGCTGAAGTGAGCACTACCATGATCACTTTTCATTAACATTTGCACTTTCACCCTGGTTGGCCAATTCCCTCCTTTGATCGGTCATTTTTGTCCTCATTGAAAGGTGGAGGCAACCTTGCTGGAAACCATGTGGCCACAGTGTGAGGGGTTATTTCTGGATGCCATTTAGACTGCGTTGGTCTAAATGTCTATCCTTATGCCACAGCCACGCTCCTACGTCCTGGCAGGCAGAGTTTGTTAGGGGCCTGAGCTTCCAAATCCTGATGCTGACACTGTGTGGCTTTGGGCTTGTTTGTGTGTCTCTCCAAGCAATAGTTTCCCCATTTCTGAAGTAACTACTTCATAGAATGTTTTCAGAAATGAGACAATCTGTGAAAAACATTTTGCACTATGCCTAGGCCTAAAATAAATGTTCGAGAAGTCCCACTTCTCATAGATCGTTAATGCCATGAGGCTGAGGCTATTGTCAATAACTTCTGCCCCAACCCCCAAGTCTCCCAGGACAAGGTTTTTTTGTTGTTGTTGCAGTTTGGCCGGGGCTGGGTTTGAACCCACAACCCTCGGTATATGGGGCCGGCACCCTACCCACTGAGCCACAGGCACCACCCTTCTAGGACTTTTGTAACCTTTTCTTCCTCACACACAGGATGAGATGTACATTTTGGCCATATTTCATCTGAACAAGATGTGTGACTTATCCCATTAGTGAACTTTCAGGAAAAGACCTAGATGCACTCTCCAACCCCAGGACAAACCAGCTGTTGGTAACATAGTCCCCTTGCCCTGTGGGAGATGGAGAGCTGCTGGCCGGTGACACTGCTGTTGCATGTTTCCCAGCAGACAGTTTTCTCTCATTTTGAAGACAATTGCTGACTTGCAGGTTGCTGGTGTCTCTCCTTGTCATGCCTTGCTGATGGAGACAGTGAACTCAGCAGTGTTTGTTTGGAAAGAAACTGCCACATGCTTAGCCTAGCCAGTGCCATCCATAACCATCTCTCACAGCATATGAAGATAATTTCTTTCTTTTTTTTTTTTTTGAGACAGGGTCTTACTTTGTCACCCTGGGTAGAGTGCCATGGCATTTTAGCTCACAGCAACCTCAAAATCTCATGCTCTAGCCATTCTCTTGCCTCAGCCTCCCAAGTAGCTGGGACTACAGGCACCTGTCACAACACCCAGCTATTTTTAGAGAGGGGGTCATGCTCTTGCTTAGGCTGGTCTGGAACCCATGAGCTCAGGCAATCCACCCACCTCGGCCTCCCAGAGTGCTAAGATTACATTTTTTTTCACTTTACTTTATGAATAAGGTCTCAGGTGTTGCTTCAGAGATTAATTTAGGAGAGATTTGCAGCTTCATGCTAGGTTTGGCGTTCTTTATACATAGTGGTTTTGCCTTTGCACCAATCTAAAATTATTAATGTTAATGTAATTGCAGTGAAGTTTTATTTTTAGCTATATAATATTTAATTAGACATTACTCACTCTAGAGAATCAGTAGGAAGTTGCTTCCTTGCTGTTTCCCATTAAAAATGAAAAATTCAAAGTTGACACCCCGGTTCATTTTCTTCCTCACCTCTTTGGTTTCATGAGAAGGTGTTTCTGAATGGGTTATTGGAAATTGAAGATCTTAGAGTATTTTTGGGCAAATCCTGGCTACTCTATAAAATGATTTTAATTGTCTTTAAATTGAAGGCTAAATAGATAGAAAACAGTATTATACAATCTATGTAAGGTAAGACATATATATATATATCATGCATAATAAAAGTTTGTGAACAATTTAGTTTAAGAAAGAAGAATGTAAACTCACCTGTAAAGTCTCCTGAGAGGCTTTTCTGTTTGTTTTTGTTTTGTTTCAGAGACAGAGTCTTACTTTGTCACCCTTGGTAGAGTGCCGTGGCTTCACAGCTCACAGGAACCTCCAGCTCCTGGGCTTAGGTGATTCTCCCCTCAGCCTCCAGAGCAGCTGGGACTACAGGTGCCCGCCACAATACACAGCTATTTTTGTTGTTGTTGTTGTTGTTGTTGTTTAGCCGGGGCTGGGTTCAAACCTGCCACCCTCAGTGTATGGGGTGGGCATCCCACCCACTGAGCCACAGGCACTGCCCCTGAGAAGCTTTGCTTACTGCCATCTCCTCCCTCCAGGGACAAAGGAGTCTCCTGTGCAGAATTCTGTGATTATTATACTTCTACTTTTCTTTACCATCCTAGCACAAGTATTTATATCCCCCAAATAGTGCATTATTAAGCTTTGCATGTTTTTGAGCAAGATAAATTCAATCAAACTATTTATATTATTTGCAACTTCATTTATTTTCTCTGCTAAATCCTGAGATTCACTGATGGGTTGTCCATTGGAGTAATTAATTCAGTTGTTTCTTTCTTGAATATAACAGTATACCTTACATGAATCAATTGTTATATATTCACCCTTTTAACTTTTTTGCTGGATACTTGGATTTTCCCCAGAACTTTTTTATCTTTATATATAGTCCTGCTATGAATGTAAAAAAAAAAAAATTTTTTTTAATTAAAAATTTTTTTAAAAATTAAAAAAATTCTTTTTTAGAGACAGTCTTGTTCTGTCACCAGACTGGAGTGCAATGGTATAATCATAGCCCACTACAACCCCAAATTCCCAGGCTCAAGTGATCTTCCCACTTCAGCCTTCCATGTAGCTGGTATTACGGGTGTGCGCCACCATGCCAGGCTAATGTTTTTTTTTTCTAGCAACAATATCTTACTGTGTTGCCCAGGCTGGTCTTTAGCTCCTGGCCTCAAGCGATGCTTCCATCTCAACTTCCAAAAGTGCTTAGATTACAGGTGTGAGCTGTGGTGCCCGACCATGAGCATTCTTACACATAACTCCTACCATATAAATTGATTTTTCTAGTTTATGCACCTAATAAGGATTCCCTTTACCACAGGGTATGCACAGCACCAGATTCCTGATAACTATCACAGACAGTCTGAATGCACGCAAGTAGCACATAGTGAACTGGCCGCTCACGTGCTGGTTTGTATTTCCTCCACTTCACAGACAGTCTGGGACATGTGACATGTAGCACCCTGCAGTTTCAGTTTGTTTTCCTGTGTACTAGTGAGGCCGACCATCTTTTCATGTGTTTGCCAGCCCCTTGTGCTTTTTTTTCCAGGAAATGCCTGATTTGTAACGAATTCTTATGTGTTCCAGCTGCTATATCCTGGATATATAAAATTGTGAGATATATAGGTCTCTTTTGTGGTGTATATATTCATATTCCATTTTGTGGTGTATATATCCATTGTTTATTTGATAACTTTTAATGATCAGAAGTTCTTGATTACATTGTAATGACATTTACCTGTCTCTTCATTTATACTGTTTCCCCGAAAATAAGACATCCTCCGAAAATAAGACCTACTTACAGGAAAGATAAGACGTCTCCTGAAAATAAGACCTAGTGCATCTTTGGGAACACACCTTAAAATAAGACACTGTCTTATTTACGGGGAAACAGGGTAGTCCATGTGCACGTGTGTGTTGTCACTCTTCCGTCTGGCTGTACCTTGTCTCTTAAAAGACTTATATTCTGCTCTTCACATTTAGGCCTTTAATCCACCTGCTCATGATTTTTAGTATGTGTGTGTGTGTGTGTGATATAAGGTAGAGTTTCAGTTAATTTTTTGACCAACTCCACAATTTATTTCTCACTGATCTGCAATGAGAACTCTATAGCAAATCAAGCTTTGGGGTCTGTATGAGTCTGTTTCTGGGCCACAGCTCCAGCTGTCACGTTGTCTGCACGGAGCCACACTGCTGAAAGTGGCCTCGGCTTCATACTCCCCAGCCTTGTTCTCCCATTTGGGAAGGTCATGGATATCTGTGGCTTTTGCTCTTTTCTGTTATTTTAGAATCAGCTTCCCAAAATCTACATTAAACAAAAAAAATTTCTGGGATTTTGATAGGAATTACAGTAAGTGGATAGGTTATTTGGAAAGAACTGACATTTATGATATTGAGAATTCAAATCTATGAGTGTATCCATTTATTGAGGTCTTTAAAATTATCTTTTAATAAAGTATTCTTAGGTTCTTGTAAGGATCTTGGACATAGTTTGTTAGAATTATTCCTGGGTACTTCCTATTTTGGAGACTATTAGAAAGTATCTCTATAAAAATTTTGTCCTCTTCCTGTTGCTAGTGTATAGAAATTGAGTCAATTTTTGTATGTTGGTTTTCATTCCAGCAGCTTTGCTATATGCTCTTGAAAGTGTCAATTTTGCTTTTTCCTTTTCCTTCCTTAAACATTTTCTCCCTCTTTTCCTGCCTCACTAAGCATATAAGTTCCCCAACTCAATGTTAAATAGAAGTTATGGTAATGGACATTCTGTTCTTTAAAGGAAAAGCTTTCAACATCTTATATTAAGTATAACATTTGCTACATGTTTTTGGTAGGTTCATTTTTTTTCTAAAAATTATAAAAGGTTATTTTCCTATTTTTATTTTTGTTGTTGTTGTTTTAAGACATCAATTGACTTATGTTATTCAATCTTGCCTTCCTGAAATGACATCAGATTGATCAGGATCTAAGTCTGGACGTTGACTCTAATTTCCCTTTTTTATACTACTTCTGTCTGAGTTTTGCATCTTAAATTTATGGTAACATTACAAAATTAATTAGAAGCATTTTCTCTGGAGTCTGGGTCTCTTAATCTTCAGGACACAAATAATGTTTTTTCTTTGTTAGAAAACTTTTACTAGTGGTCTAATAAAGTGATGTATGACTATTTGTACTTTCTATTTCTTTTTGATGAACCAGCAAACTCTATTTTTCTATAAACATGTATTTCCTTTAACTTTAGCAATTTATTCATACTACATTATAAAGCTGTTGATAGGGCAGTGCCTGTGGCTCAGTGAGTAGGGTGCCAACCCCATATACCGAGGGTGGTGGGTTCAAACCCAGCCCCAGACAAACTGCAACAATAAAATAGTCGGGTGTTGGGGTGGCACCTGTAGTCCCAGCTACTTGGGAGGCTGAGGCAAGAGAATCATCTAAGTCCAAGAGCTGGAGGTTGCAGTGAGCTGTGACACCAAGGATTCTACCGAGGGTGACAAAGTGAGACTCTGTCTCTAAAAAAAAAAAGCTGTTGTTAATATTCCCTAGGCACATAGAATCCCTATGGGACAGGAGTTATATAACCTTTTCTATTTGGAATGTCTATTTGTACCCTCTTTCTTTTTTTGTGGTTTTTGGCTGGGGCTAGATTTGAACCCGCCACCCTCGGCATATGGGACTGGCGCCCTACTCCTTGAGCCACAGACGCCGCCCCTCTTTCTTTTTTCTTTATTCGTACATAGATTTTCTTTTTCATTAGTCTTTCCAAAAGAACTAATTTTTGGCTTATGATTTTGTTTATTGTGTGATTACATTATTTTTCATGGATTTCTATTCTGTCTTACTTCATTTCTTCTGTACTTATTTTATTTTTTTCATTTCTTCTGTATTTTGCCAATTTGATTCTGTTATTTTTCTACCTTCTTGAGTTTTATAGGTTATTAATATTTTTCTTTTGTAATGTAATTATATAAGTGTTACTGTAAAGATTGATTTAGCTGCACCCAACAATTTTATTTTATTTTTATTTTATTTATTTATTTTTGAGAGTCTTAGTATATCACCCTTGGTAGAGTGCCGTAACATCACAGCTCACAGCAACCTCAAACTCTTGGGCTTTAGTGATTCTCTTGCCTCAGCCTCCCAAATAACTGGGACTATAGATGCTCACCACAGGCCTGGCTATTTTTTTGTTGCAGTTGTCATTGTTATTTAGCAGGCATGGGCTGGGTTTGAACCCACCTGCCTCAGTGTACATGGCTGGTGCCCTAACCACTGAGCTATGGGTGCTGAGCCTTATTTTATTTTTATTGTTTGGGGTTTATTGAGGGTACAAAGAATTACATTACACTGATTGCATTTGTTAGATAAAGTCCCTCTTATACTTGTGTCCCTCCCCCAAGAGGTGTGGCATGGACTGTGACCTCCATCCCCCTCCCTCCACTCCTCTCCCTACTCCCTCATTTCCCTACCCCACCCCCACCTTTTATTAGGTCATCTACTGCCTAAATATTAGAATCAAGTACATTGGATTCTTGCTTATCTATTCTTGTGATGCTTTACTAAGAAGAATGTGTTCCACCTCAATCTAGGTTAATACAAACAATGTAAAACCTCCATCTTTTTTAGTGGCTAAATGGTATTCCATGGTATACATTTACCACAGCTTGTCAACCCATTCCCAGTTGGTTGGTGGGCATTTAGGTTGTTTCCACATTTTTCCAATTGTAAATTGAGCTGCGATAAACACTCTAGTGCAAATGTCCTTATGATAAAAAGATGTTTTTTTCTGGGTAGATGCCCAGTGATGGCATTGTGGGATCAAATGGGAGGTGTAATTTGAGTTGAGAATTCTCCATACTTCCTTCCCAAAAGGTTGTATTAGTTTGCAGTCCCACCTGCAATGTAAAAGTGTTCCCTTCTCTCCACACCCACGTCAGCATCTGCAGCTTTGAAACTTTGTGATGTGGGCCACTCTCACTGGGGTTAGGTAATATCTCAGGGTGGTTTTGATTTGCATTTCTCTGATGATTAAGCAATTTTGAGTTCTGATGTTGATGTGGAAAATGAATTACATTTCATATGGTGTGGCTGAGCATTGTGGCTCATGCCTATAGTCCCAGCTACCTAGGAGGCTGAGGCAAGAGAATCACTTAAGCCCAAGAATTAGAGGTTGCTGTGAGCTACCAAGGGCGACAAAGTGAGACTCTGTCTCAAAAAAAAAAAAACTGTGTAGGATTCATTGGCTTTTATGATTCTATGGATTGTGATCATTAATTCTCAAAAATTCTCAGGTATTATCTTTTCAAATATTGCTTCTATCCCATTTTCTCACTCCCTTTCTTCCTAAACACTGATTAGATATGTTAAAACTTGTCAGTTTCCACCCTATACCTGACTTCTCTTGTACATTTCCCATTTCTTCATGTTTTTGTGATACATTCTGAATAATTTCTTTAAATGAAATTCTCAGGTCCCTAATTTCCTGGCCTAATATTAAACTGTTTATTTTTAGTTTATATATTTTTCATTTCTACAAGTTCTATTTCATTCTTATCAAACCTGCTTGTTTAATAGATCTATAAAATCTCTTGTTCTTTGTTCATAATTTTAGTTTTTCCTTGTAGTTCTCTAAAAAGAATAAACTTGTCTATTTTTAATTCTGGGTCTGATTTTTCCAATTTGTGAAATCTTTGAAAGTCTAGTGTTTTTGTCTGTTTGCTTATGTATTTTGTGATTATTTGACCTTGGATCCTTTATTTTTTTTTCTGCCAGAAATAACAGTTTTATTTTATTTTAAGACAGAGTCTCCCTGTGCCACCCAGGCTTGAGTACCATGGAGTTAACATAGGTCACAGCTGCCTCAAATTCCTGGGCTCCAGGGACCTCCTGCCTTATATCCAGGACTATAGGTGCATTCATCACACCAGTCTAATTTTTCTGTTTTTTAAAATTTATTATTTTTAGAGACAGAGTCTCACTTTGTCACCCTTGGTAGAGTGCTGTGGTGTCACAGCTCACAGCAACCTCCAGCTCTTGGGCTTAAGCAATTCTCTTGCCTCAGCCTCCTGAGTAGCTGGGACCACAGGTGCCTGCCACAGTGCCCGGCTCTTTTTTTGTTGCAGTTTGGCCAGGGCTGGGTTCGAACCTGCCACCCTCGGTATATGGGGCCAGTGCCCTGCTCACTGAGCCACAGGCACTGCCCTATTTGTTTATATATTTTTTAATTAAATCATAACTTTGTTGACCTTGGATCTTATCCATGTGAATTCTTGTGAATTCTTTCCTGCCTGGGCCCCCAGTGAGTCATTCTACTGTTGAGTGCCAGGGCACTATCAGCCAGAGACTAGTTTATTCTATTTGTTTATTTATTTATTTATTTATTTATTTATTTTATTGTTGGGGATTCATTGAGGGTACAATAAGCCACGTTACACTGGTTGCATTTGTTAGGTCAAGTCCCTCTTGCAATCATGTCTTGCCCCCAGAAGGTGTGGCACATACCAAGGCCCCTATTCTATTTATTTATTTGTTTATTTATTTATTTTTTTGAGACAGAGCCTCAAGCTGTCGGCCTGGGTAGAGTGCTGTGGCATCACAGCTCACAGCAATCTCCAACTCCTGGGCTTAAGTTATTCTCTTGCCTCTGCCTCTCAAGTAGCTGCCACAATGCCTGCCACAACGCCCAGCTATTTTTTGGTTGCAGCCGTCATTGTTGTTTGGCGGGCCTGGGCTGGATTTGAACCTGCCAGCTCAGGTGTATGTGGCTGGCACCTTAGCCGCTTGAGACACAGGTGCTGAGCTGACTAGTTTATTCTAAATTCTCAATTTGAGGTTTTGCTGACCACTTGGGCTGAAAATTCTCCTGAGGGCTGTGTTGTGATCATCCATGGGAATATTTTCCTAGTCCTGGGGAAGAGGGGTGATGTCTTTATCTTTGCAGTCTGGAGGAATGGAGGGTGTATTTCTTTTCCTCATTTCCTTTCTACTACACCAAAAAAAAAAAGCTCCTTGCTGCTGTGCTTGGGGTGGGGCGGGGGCGGCTGTCTCCCAGGTCCCCAGTTTGGGCAGGCTCTGAACTTCCTCTTCCAGTGCCTGCAGGCCCTGGAACCAAAACTGGAGTTCATTGCCAGATGTCCTCAAGGCAAAGCCAGATTATGTTCTCCGGTTCCAACTTTCACTTAAGTTTTGACTGTTGAATATCTGCTTTCACCTGCCAAAATCTTGCTGCATGTAAAAATATCTCCCCCCATATTTTATCTGCAGTTTTAGTTGTTTTCAGCTGGAGTTTCTGCAGCAGTATCTGTATTATCCTATTGCACAAACATAAATTTTGGAAGACTGCTGGAAAAATAGTCAATAAACATTAGTTTCTTATGAGAATGGCATTTAAAAGTACAGTTGGCCTCTGTATCAACAGATTCAAACAACTTAAGATTGAAAATAAAAATAAAAAATTACAATAAAAATAACGCAAACTAAAAATACTGTATAAGATATATTGTTATAATATAAAAATACAGCTACTTACATAGGATTTATATTGTATTAGGTATTACAAATAAAGTAGAGATGATTTAAAGCACTCAGGGAGATGTGCATAGATTACATGCAAATACTACACCGTTTATATCAGGGATTTGAACAGTTGTGGATTGTGGTATCTGTCCAGGTCCTGGAATCATTTTCCTTTGGATACTGAAAATGACTATGTATATTAATTTTTAATAGATAATAATGTGATGTTTCTTACTGCCTGTCTTTCCAGTGATAGTGGTCCATGACAGTAATAACCATCATTTGCAAATAAGAAAGGCTGGGTATCAATTATGCAAACACTAATCTGCAGGACAGCCTGCTCCAGGTTGGCCTCTGTGGAGTGGGCACTAGCTGTAGGCTGCAAGTCTGACAGGACCATGGTTCTCACCAACTCTGAGCCTGTGCATTTGTCCTTTTAAATACCTCCAAGAGGGTCACATTTGTAACAAAGTGGAACATTTCCATTTTATGTCTAAAAAGATTTTCGATATTTGCACCTGGAATAAATGTTCAGACTTCGAAAAAATTAAATTGGGGTTGTGGAAAAACGTTATCAGCTGCCAGAGTTGCATAAAGAGGGGTAGAATAGCCTGATGTTTACCGCACATCTAAAAAGTACCGATTTCTTCATCAAGAGGAGCACACCTCTTTTCATTATTTCCTGATTCCGTTTGCCTGCCAGTAAACATGATAAACATACAACCAGAGCAGAGTGCAGTTACTCAGCATGAAGCCCGATGGAGGCAGCCCCAGTGCACTGCTACAAGCTGGGTATGAGTAACAGACGCATCTGCCCAGCCTTGTTTGGTGTTTTTCCCTTTCAGACCAAAAGCTACTTTTATTTTTTATTATTTTTAAAATTTTTTAATTTATTTTTTAGAAACTTTAACTTGAATTTATTTATTTTCTTCTGTATTAAATCGTAACTGTGTACCTTGATGCATTTATGGGATACAGTGTACTGATTTTACATACAATGTGAAATGCTTACACTGAACTGATTAACACATCCATCACCTTGCTTACTTATTTGTTGTGGTAAGACAATTATACTCTTTTCTTAATAGTTTTGAAATATACCATTGCATTATGCACAGTAGGTGAGGTGCCCTCAAACCCCCTCCCCCTCCCAGCCTCGACCCCCCCCCTTTTCCTCCTCTTCCCTCCCACTTTCTGGGCTATAGTTATGTTTTACCATTCTATGAATGTGTAGGTGATTATATATTGATTTTATAAAAAGCTACTTTTAAAATTAGTCATATCAAACAAGGGCATCCGTAAAGTGGCTTTTGCTGCCAAGAAAAGCCCCAGGGCCCTTGGCCCTGCGCAGCCCTCTTCTCTTGTCACTAGCCAGGCCTGCCTGGCCCCTGTGCACCTCTGCCTGAGCTCAGCCACACACACACACACACACCAGTGGCCCCCTTGGCCGTCCTTGGCCCCTGCGTGCCTCTGCCTGAGCTCAGCCACACACACACACACACACCAGTGGCCCCCTTGGCCGTCCTTGGCCCCTGCGTGCCTCTGCCTGAGCTCAGACACACACACACACACACACACACACACACACTGATGGGCTCTTCCTGGCTCAGCCCACCTGCCTGTTTCCCCAGCCCCACAGGCTCACAGTGGGGTGCAGCACCCCCATGCTGGACACCCCCCCTTCCACTGTTCCAGGACCTCAACACGGTCACTTGCCTCCCTGCATCCCCTGTGACACCTTGGCGCAGGTGGCTCACTGCGGAGTGACCCTGGGGAACTTACTGTTCCAAGACGGGGCTGGGAGGCCTGGGTCCCTTCCCCACCTCTGGACACACTGACTTGTCACCTCCCACAGAGGCGGCCTCCTGCTGGGGGGCGGAGGCTTGCTTTAGCCTCCGGCTCTGCACCCTGCTCTGGGGTCACGCTCAGTCACAAACCGAGTTGCTGGCTAAGGAAGGAGAGCAAGGCAGTAAAGCGAAGCTGAGGGGAGGAGGCTCCCAGGGCTGCCACTCTGCACCACGCACAGGACAGGTTTACACGGCGAGCTGTGAGAGGATGAGAGAACGCACTTGGATGGCCATGGCTGCCATCTGAGAATCAATTGCTTTTAGAGGAGAAGGGGATAGAAATTCATGCCAGGAAGATGTGTGCAGGTGGGGTTGCAGGGAGCCCACCTACATGTGGCGGAAGAGGGTAGAGGGCCGAGGAGGGCCCTGGGCTGATGCCCCCCTGCACAGGGGACAGGAGAATACCGCATGGACAGAACAGTGAGATCCCCATCGCAAACACCCCCACCTGACCCTGAGGAAGCGGCAGCCGGCAGCCACTGGTGTGGTCTGTTGGGCTCTGCAAATGCCCCAAAGCAGCAACTCCCTAACACGAAGTAGTGGAAAACAAGCCTATAGCTTGACCCCGTGTGACTTCTAGCCTTCTCCAGTTGAACTGGGCTGCAGGCTCTGCCAGTGTCCCTATCTACTCCCTCACCCTCCTGCACTGGGTGTGAGCGCCTCTATCCACTTCCTCATCCTCTGCGCTCACAGCAACAAGCTGAGCTCACTCTGTGCAGCTTAGACTGCACTCAGTGTAAAGCAGAGCAGAACGTGGCTTCCCACCATCAGGGAGGCAGTGACTCAGGTGGAGTCAATCCAGCGACTCGGAGTAGCCTGGAAGGTTTGCAGGGACACTGTGTTTACAGTGGATGGTGTGAAACGAGGATTCACCAGAGCCCAAAGAGAGCAGCAGTTGGAACAGTTGTGGATGGAGGATTTTCAGAGGCTAGACTGGTGGCTCCCCACAGTTTTAAAAGCCAAGTGCACATCTTTACTTAGATTTGAATAAATTCACATTTTGGAAAACACAAAACTTAGGGTTGGGATGCGTTTTAAAAGAAGAAGATGCAAACTGTAAAGCATCTGAATGGAATTCACTTTGGCCCTTTTGGGTTTGAAAGCCTCTCTGTTGTTCTCAAACAAGCACAGGGATGGCATATGCACACACACACCACACACACACACACATATCACACATGCACACATAGTCACATGTGCACACACATTCACACATATGCACACTCATACAATTACACACGTGGACTCACACTTGCATACTCACTGTCACCCCAGGGAAACACTCACACACCCCTCTGCCAGTCCAGGAGCAGACAGCAGCCCCCAGGCATTGCGCCATGTTTCACTCTCTAGCAGAGTTCGGAGAGGACAGCCATCAAAGAAATTGTGACAAATAATGAAATGCATGGTTACCAGTGTGTGACCGGCAAGGACTGAGTTTGGGGCCTGAGTTACAGAGGGTGGGGAAGGTCTTTCCAGGGGATATAAGGCCTTGGTGCCTCAACTCGCAGCAAGTGTTGGGATTTGAATGTAACTTGATAGCGCTGGACGCCCCAGTAGCCTTGGCCCATTCAGTTTCTCCCTCCTTTTCCTCTTGCCTGTAGTTCTCACAATAACCATAGAACACTCTGGGAGCGCAGTGTCCCGAGATAGGGAGGAACCGGGCAGAATTGCCAGGGCCGTGTTCCTGCCCTTCCTAGGGAGCATGCCATCTCAAGCTGGGGAGAAACTGCCCAGGACAGCCCCGGCTTTGCTCCTTTCCCCCTGGAATGCAGGATGGCCTTCTAAGCTTATCCAGTGACTCATGTATCCCCTGAGGTACATAACCCAGGGCCAGCTGCCTTTCCAGATCTCTCAGCTATGGTAGGAGTGGGGCACACAGCAGGGAATCCATTCACCCCGGGCACTCACACTGGAGCCCAGGCCTCTTTGGTCCCTCACTACTGAAGAAGCTAAGGAAATTTTACCCCAAAATATGACGACTTGACATACAGAATATTTTTAATTAAAGCCTACTCACAATCAGAAAGTCTTGGAATGGCTTTCCCTCTATTTACATAAAATCTGACTGACCTGGGCTCAGTGCCTGTAGCTCAGCAGATAGGGCACCAGCCACATACACCAGAGCTGGCAGGTTTGAATCCAGCCTGGGCCTGCCAAAGAACAATGACAACTACAACCAAAAAACAGCTGGGCATAGTGGCAGGCGCCTGTAGTCCCAGCTACTTGGGAGACTGAGGCAAGAGAATTGCTTAAGTCCACGTTTGAGGTTGCTGTGAGCTGTGACATCATTGCACTCTACCCAGGGTGACAGCTTGAGACTCTGTCTCAAAAAAAAAAAAAAAAAATCCAACTAATCTGTTCAGGATATCTCAGGGGGGGCAACAGACTTGCTTTCCTCCCCTTGAATGCTGGCAGACGTGGTTCGAATCATTTAAAACACCATATACCTGTCTCAGTCTGTTCCCCCATCTATTCGTTCTCCCCAGCAACTACTTGCTGCACCCTTACTCCACATTCTCCCTCCTCCCTTCAAAAAGGCACCACCACTGAGACATTGGGTAATTGGGTAACCACTCTTGTGTCCTCCCTCCCCCTAGCATGGTATTTGGAAATAAACATTTCTCTTATTAATCTGCCCGGCGAGTTGATCTTTCAGTGGACTTTCAGGGGGAAAAGGGCAGGTTCCACTATGATCCCTAACTGCTTACCTGTAAGCAATAAATCACGGTGACGTAACTTGTCGCCTATTCTGTCTCACTGGGTTCCAGGAGTTGGTCGCAGTGCAGCCTAGGATGCAGGGGGCTGGACCATCTGGGCCCCTGTTCCTGGAGGTCGGCAAAGTGATGGTCTCAGCTGTCTTCCACGCAGCGGGCGTTCTCCCTTGGGACTGGAGGGAGAACACAGCTGGGTGGCAGCTGGGTAGGGGCCAGATACAGCAGTTAAACTGCCCGTGGGCTTTGATCTCATGAGTTCCCCTCACTCAAAATCTCATCCAAGCCTCGTATTTTTCTGCAAATAGCAGCATCCTCCCACTGTGCTGTGGGGTTGATGGTCCTAAAAGCTGGGCATCTAGCGCTTACTGGCATGACAACTAGTCAACAGAGTCAGGAAGTATCCTATGTCTCAGGGAGAATTATTTGAGAATGATCAACACCTGCTTAAAAGATGCCCAGTAGATGATTCAGTCTGCCTTCATTTGTGAACCAAATATGCGTCCAGCTGTCCAGCACAAGCCGTTTAGCTTTCTGCCCTCATGCGGCTTTGCCCACTGAGGCATATTAGGTGTGTGAACATGTGTCTTAGTCCTGCTTGTGCTGCTGTTACAGAATACCATAGACTGAGTGATTTATGAAGGAAAGAAATGTATTTCTTACAGTTCTAGAGGCTGAGAACTCAAAGGTCCGGGGCCTGGCATTTGGTGTCATCCCACAGCAGAAGGCAAAGGACAAGAGAACACTGGCTCAGAGAGGGGGAAGGGCTCATCCCTGTGTTAGTTATCCTGCTCAGATAACTAACCTGCTCCTGCGATATCAGTATTAATCCGCTCATGAGTGCAGAGCCCTGGTAACTCATCACCTCTCAAAGGCCCTACCTCTTAACCCTGTGGCACTGGGAGTTTAGTTTCCAACATACGATCTTTGAGGGACACGTCCCAACATAGCAGAGTGTTTAGAGCTAATCTTTTGTGTCTATGTGCACAAAGCAGCTTCAGAAGCATGCAAATATATATTTAAGTATCTGTAAATTATATTTAAGAATGGATAATTGGCTCGGTGCCTGTGGCTCAAGAGGCTAGGGCGCCAGCCACATACACCTAAGCTGGCGGGTTCGAATCCAGCCCGGGCCCACCAAACAACAATGACGGCTGCAACCAAAAGATAGCCAGGTGTTGTGGCAGGTGCCTATAGTCCCAGCTACTTGGGAGGCTGAGTCAGGAGAATCACTTGAGCCCAGGAGTTTGAGGTTGCTGTGAGCTGTGATGCCACAGCACTCTACCCAGGGCAACAGCTTGAGGCTCTGTCTCAAAAAAAAAAAAAGAAAGAAATGGATAATTGTGACAACATGTGAAATTAATGGAACTGAATTAGGAAACTTGCAGAAATAAGGGCCTTGGAATGAGCAGTCACAGTTTGCCACTTTGGAGCCATTCAGGGTTTTAAGTTATGAAAGATTTCATTTTTTAATTTTTGTTCTCCCCTGAAATTCCTAGGTTATCAGACACTGCTCTTGGAGAGTCTGAGGGCTTACTTGGAGGTGGCAGCCATGTGCTAGCTGTGAGGAGAGGGCAAGTGAGCACCCCTTGCAGGCCAAGGGAACAAATTGTTGGTCATTCATTCCGTCCTCTACCCGTGGCTCTGGAGGGCCAGACGCTTGAAGCTGGGCACTCAGTCAGACAGGTTGTGGGCTAGTTCCCTGTGAGTTCCCTCTCACAGGCTGGGGGCAGTCAGACAACCCTTCTGGACTCCTCCTTCAGAGAGCCAGGCCAAGGCAGACAGAAATAGAGGGGAGAAGGAAACAATCTTTCCTCCTCTGCCCTGGCTGGAGACACATTTCCCTCAAATGATATGGAGGTGATCACATTTCTAGAATTAAAGCTCTTTCCAAAACAAAATCTACTTCTTAATAAACCTATTTGCTAAAAGGCTTTTGAAAGGTAGAGGTTGATTTTTTTAAAATGATAGACAACCTCTGAGAAGAAAATATGGGAGTGGGGTTGGGGCCGCTGGGGAGACAGGCATCCACATGCCTCCATTTGCACCCAGACACACCTCCCTCTGTGGCAGGAGGGAGGCATCCATTGCTGAGAAAAGACTGCAGCTAAATCTCCAGAGAAAGACTGTGCATCCTGATATGCCAACACAAGTGCTTCTTAAAGGAAATGCATTTAGACACGGAACGGTATTAAAGCATCTATCTTTCTTGCTAGCAGCACAATCTGCCACCAGGAAGGTTTTAAACGCTCTTTTTTACAGTGCCTTCCTGAATTTTTCAGTGATTAATCATGCATAATGCTCTAAATCCCACATGGACAACTAGCTGAAAACTCTCCAGAGATTACTGCATTTGGGAACTGGAAAGTCAAGTCCTCTTGTGCCTTCAGAGAGTGAGAAAAGAGGGGCATTTTTGCCTGTTTTTAATGAGAGTGTCACTTACCAAGCAAATCTGTGATCTTTGCCACATCCTTTCATAAGCAAGGGTGTTGATATCTCGTAAATATTAGACTATGGGACCTAAGGTGGGTAATTCCTTGCCTGGACTGGTGCTAAGGTATTCTCAAATGGGAAGGCTGAGTGTGGGATCTGTCTGCTAAGTTGGACTGGGCTCAGGTGAAGGGTCAAAGCCGATGACTCACACAATCTGCCGGCTCTGTGAGGATGATGACAGTGGTGATGATTAACGCTTTGGATTATGCACTGGTTTCTGTCTCCTGCTGTCTTAGACAACTTTCACATACAGTGTATATCAAATAATTATCATCTTCATGACAGGGCAGAGTGGAGAAGGGAAAGTATCTTCCCTTCATCCTTCCAGGCTGTCTGACCAGGCTATGAATTAAATGGACATGCAACAGATGACAGGAGAAAAACCATTTAAATTATGCTTATAGGCACAGGAGTCCCACATAAATACGAGACTTAAAGCAGCAGCCAGATGTGTGAACCTGGGGGTTGGGGTGGGTGTACAGTAGGGAGGGGAGGCACCAGAGGTGTATAAACACCACCGTGTCATGCAGATAAAAGATCAAAGTTGTCTGGAAGTAGCTCTCTTCTGGGTATGGATGCCCTTACTAAGTTTCCTTTATAGATGTTTATAAATTTCCTATCAAAGGGGGAGTTTTTCAAAGCTATTCTTGTGTCTGCAGTTTCTCAAAATAGCCAGTTCAAAATCTAATTTTCCAAAGAGGCACATTATTGGGGTGGTGTATTCTGGTCTCCTGAAGTCATATTTTGGGGTGGTACGTTCTGAGCCCCCACAGTAGGAATTAGTACACCAGTTTTACAGTTTATACAGCTAACATGGAAGTAACCCAAGGTCCCAATTATACACCCTCCTCCCCACCCCCAGTCCACTTCTCTGCCACTAGTGATTTAACATCCCTGCTGACTCACACACAGCACAGGTACTTCACAGACATTCTTGGCAGCTTTCAACAGCTCCTTAAAACCAAACTGAAGTTTCTGCTGTGGTCTACCTCCAGCTCTTCAAGGGGCCCTGAGTGTAAACCAAGCTAGGCCACCATCTTTCAACGTCCAGCTGGTGGGGTTTGCGGTCAGTCCTGTCTGGCCATCCTGGTGTCACTATAGGGGCCAGAGCCATACCGTTTCTTAGCCCTACTTCCTACACACATCACTTCTGTCTTTCTTTTCCAGTATTTTGGCTCAGTACCAGTTCCTGGCATATTTTGGCATTGTCCAACTTTTCACTGTTTTTGGTGATCTCCCTCTCTCCATCTCCCTCCTTTCTCCTCTCCCAGATGCTAAATGGCTGGGATCAGCTGGTGGTATGATGGATGCTTAATGCTGGGCAGGTGGGCTTTTCAGTCTGTTCTGCCAAGTATAGGCAGGACCTCCATGGAATCCTTTCTTGAGACCACCACAGTCTTTTGGGTTTTGGATATCTTTTAGCAATCTGCTTAATGGAGACCCAGCTCCATAGTTTCCCCTTTCATTATATCTGATCCCAAGCTTCCTTTCATGGGGTTCAGCCAGGACTGCCCTCCCCCGACCAGTACACCTGCAAGCATCAACTGCACCTACCTCCGTGTGTTACGGGATGAAGCGGGTCTGGCCTTGTGTCACTGTCAGCCAAGATGCAGAGACAGGGATAAGTCACCAAGCTTTATTTGTTAGGAGTCTGGTAATTCTTGAGAACAGTGAGAATAGCCTCTCCAAAACTGTTTTATTCTATAACAGTTTTATACATAAAAGTTCAAAGCAGGCTCCGCACCTGTAGCTCAGTAGTTAGGGTGTCAGCCACATATCCCGGGGCTGGCGGGTTCAAACCCGGCCCAGGCCTGCTAAGCAACAATGACAACTACAACAAAAAAATAGCTGGGCGTTGTGGAGGGTGACTGTAGTCTCAGCTACTTGGGAGGCTGAGACAAGAGGATCACTTAAGTCCAAGAATTTGAAGTTGCTGTGAGCTGTGACACCATAGCACTCTACTGAGGGGGACATAGTGAGACTCTGTCTCAAAAAAAAAAAAAAGTTCAAAGCAAAGATCACATTAACCCTTATTTTAAATAATAATCAACATAACTCAGTGACCTATTACAACATGCCAATTCAAAAGTTACTCTCCTAAGTCAACCCACAGACAGTACTCAAGATAGGCATTTCTGGGGTGGGAGCTAAATTACAAAACAATCAGAATGGGAGACAGGGTGACCAGCTCTGTCATGCTGGCCCTATCCTGACAAGCTTTACCTTATATTCACTATGGGTGCTCTCACATGGTTTGGGGGGCATGCTGGCTGTCTATTGCTGTATGACAAATGGTCACAGACACAGAGGCTGAAAACAATAGACATTTTTATCTCTTAGCTGTGAAAGAAGTCTGGGATGGCTTGGCTGAGTTCTCGGCTTAGGACATCACAAAGGTCAATAAAGGTGTCCTGGGCTTTTATCTGGAGGCGCTGGGAGAGAATTCAGTCTCCAGCTCACTCAAGCTGTTGGCAGATTCTGTTCCTCGCAGCTGTAGGACTGAGGTCCCTCTGTCCTTGCTGGCCATCAGCTGAGGCCTCTCTCTGCTCTTCCTTCTCTCCTGATCTCCGTGTGTAAACCAGCAAGGGTGCATCACACCCTTTTCATGCTTTGAAATTCTGACTTCTGACAGTGAAAGAAAATTCTAATCTTAAAGGGCCAGTATGGTGAAATTAGACCCACCCAGGTAATCTCCCTTTTGCAATAAACATATAATACACTATGATCTCAGGAGTAACACCAGCGAGGGAATTCTATTCACAGCAGGAGACAGTCGTGTGTCTAGAGCACAGCTTCCTTAAGGGACCACTCAGGAGTCCAAAGTCTGGCTTTGTCTAACTAAGGTATTTTCTCTCCCTTTCCACCCAAGTCCTGTCACACACTGACACTGTGGGATTGATGGAAATGATGTTCTGGAACACCCTCAGTAGTTGTCTTTTTAAAATTATTTTTCAGACTTTTCCTTTTCCTAACTTCCTTAACTATCTGTAAGGTTATCTATATTTTCGTCACTCACTCTCCTTGATCAGAACTTGTCCTTTTTCTAAACCCTTATCAATTTCCATCTATCTTCAAAACAAGCAGAGTTGCTCCCAGATCTTTTCAGCTAAGCCTTCCCATGGAGTGCCCTTTGAGGAGTGAATACGATGATCTCTAGAGAGTGTCATGGTGGCCTATTCTCTCGGTCCTTGTCTCTGCAGTAGGAGTCAGGGACAAGTCTACGTGGCTGTAAGCACAGGAGTCAGGGACAAGTCTACGTGGCTATAAGAAGGAGAACCAATAATAATTCAGTGCCTTAAGTTCAAACATGTTTGTTTTTTTCTCACATAAAATATGCACAGTCATCCCTCGAGGAGGGTTGTATCCATGGAGAATTGGTTTCAGGAAATCCATAGATGCTCAGAATGGCATAGTATCTTCACATAACCTATGCACATCCCTCTATGTACTTACTCCAAGTCACATCGAGATTACTTTAATACCTGACGCAATGTCAATGCCATGTAAATAGTTGTCACACTATCATTTAGGAGTAAGGACAAGAAAAAAAGTCTGTGCATGTTCAGTACAGGCACAATTATTTCTTTCTCAAAAATTTTCCATCCATGAATTTGTTGGTCAAATCCATGGAGGCAGAATCCATAGGTATGTAGGGCTGACTATATAAGCTCCTGGTTCTATGTGGCCATTCATGGAGCAAAGTTCCTTCCCTCTTATTTTTGTCCTGTCTGGAGTTTTCTCTTCCTGTGTTTGGTTGAAGCAGAATTTCTGATACACCCATGTCCCAGCAATCAGGGAGCAGGCAGAGCATGAAGGAATGCCATAGGGTCCGTGTGGTTTTTGCTTTTGTGTTTTTTATGTAATTGCATATAAGAATACTGCTTTATAGTTAGGAAATGCAGATTTATCGTAGTACCATTTAATGTGCTTTGGATTCTGGCCCAGCATTATACAGTTGACCTTTGAACAACTTGAGGGTTAGGGACACCGACTCCTTGTGCAGTTAAAACTTTGTAACGTTTGACTCCTCAAAAACCTTGACTGCTGATAGCTCCCTGGTGACGGGAAGCCTTCTCAATAACATAAATGATTAGCACATATTTTGTATGATATATGTATTATACACTATCTTCCTACAATAAAGTAAGCCAGGGAAAAGAAATTGTTTTTAAGAAATCATATGAGGGAGGGGAGTGGGGCCTTGGTGTGTGCCACACCTTCTGGGGGCAAGACATGATTGCAAGAGGGACTTTACCTAACAATTGCAATCAGTGTAACCTGGCTTATTGTACCTTCAATGAATCCCCAACCATTTAAAAAAAAAAAAAAAGAAATCATATGGAAGAGAAAATATGCTTATGTTCATTAAGTGCAAGTGGGTCACTGTATAGGGCTTCATCCTCATCATCTCCACACTGAGGAGGCTGAAGAGAGAGTCAGAGGAGGGGGTGGTCTTGCTGTCGGGGGCGGGGGGCAGAGGTGGAAGAGGCAGAGAAGGTGGAAGGGGAACCGGGAAAGATTTATTGAAAAAGGTCCAAGTACAAGTGGAACCGCCCAGTTCAAAGTCCTGTTCAAGGGTCAATCGTAGATGAGAAAAATTGCTTCTGCTGACTCCTGATGTTTAGTAAGCTTTGTCTAGTGTTGTGCTTCCAGGAGGAGATGAAATAAGGGCCTTTCCTTGGGCAATACATCGAATGTGCTGTTGCCAAGCTCTGTTTGCCTCTGTCTACTGCCATCTGCAGCAGCCGTCTACTTACAGGAACGGCACCTCTGAAATATAATTTACTTCATGGAGTTTTGCTGTCTGTCCAGAGAAAGAAAGTTGAAGAAAATGTTGCCTTCACACTAACAAAGAGGAAAAAATTCAGGTAATTTGTACTATCATGGCTCTGGTAACTGTGTTGGAGGTTGTTGTTTTTAAGCAAACCAGAGATCTCAGCACACAGAGAAATCTAGATTAATTAACTTGTAAGAAAGTGTGTGCTTTTCCCAGGTGTGAAGGACCCAAGACTGTTTTCAACTCTGGGGACAAATTGAAATGAAGAACAAACTTGCAATGGGATGAGCATTAGAATAAATAAACAACCAAAATGTTAGCAAATATTTAAAATCCTGGCATGAATTTGTCATGATGGATTAGAAACCTGGGCAATATGAGCCTAGCTGTAGCCATATCTATCCAGAGCCTGCAAGGAGACCAACACACGTGTAGCCAATTGATTTGCAACAAAGCTACAAAGGCAATTCAAAGAGGAAAGGAGGTTCTTTCCTACAAATGAGGATGGAACATTTGGATAGATACAAAAATGTGGTTTAAGGTGGATTATGGGTACAAATAATAAATAAAAACATAAAGTCTTAAGGAAAACATAGATCTCCAAGACAGAACACAGAGTGCACTAACCATTTACAGAAATAATAGATTGGACATGATTACAATTAAATATTTCTGCTCTCCCAAAGATACCACTAAAACAATGAAAAAAAAAAAAAAAAAAGACAAGCCAAATACTGGTAGAAAATATTTGCAGTACCTACACAAGACAGAACACACACAGGTACATGCACATACACACACATCCTTCTCTTTTTAAAACAGTCACTTCCTAAATACTAAGTCAGTACATAGTCTCAGGGCAAAAACGCCTTCAGCAACTGTGTGTCTCATTACGCTGCCTCTAGTGCTCATTTCCACCAGGGTTCCCCACGCTTGTTTGCCACAGCTTGAGTTTGAGCGCAGATGACTCTTTGAGAGCAACCGACAACATTTCCAATCTACATAATGTCTCCGTTTTTCTTTCACATTGTTAAAAATAGTCTCATAAACCAGAAAATCCAGCAGGGGAGTGTAGCATTCCGGTTTCTAGGATATTACACATTTCTTGGGGGAAACGGATTCTTTTTTTATTCCTTATTCCTGCTCAGTATTGACCACAGAATAGAAAGAGCGTCTTAAAATGCCATCGTGCCTCTGATTAAATGTTCCTCTCTCTGTGGCTGCTTTGTAGCATATGTGGGTCAGACTGAATATTCTTTGAAATATTCACAGCAGTCGGGTAGGAAATCACTATTATTACTAATATTTATGAAAATAATTGAGTGCAACATTATTCTTATAAAAGCAGCTATTTTCAGGGAGTAAAGCCTGTTTCCCTCTATGTTATTCAAAATGCTAAGGTATTATGGATATAATGTTACGTGCTTAATAATGGTACACACCAAGAGTGTATAAAACACCTATAAAATTAAATATACATATGTAAAATTACTTGTTTCTCCCCAAATTACCAAGAAAATCATTGAATATCCTTCAGAAATACATAAGATTTTCATACTAAGAACACATTAGAAGATTGAGAGACAATGGGGTCATATTCCTCAAAAGTAAGACTGCTTATTTTTGAGAAATCCCTTCCCTATTTGGCTGTCAGAGCTGTTAAATTCCTTTTTAGTCTTTTATCCTTCTGGATCAACAATGCTTGGCTGTATGGGCTTTCAGGACAAGCTTGAAAATAACACAGGAAGGCTGAACCAAGAAGCCAAGTCAAGGACGTGCCTAACACTTGCCCAACACAGAAGATGAGCTGTAGTTTCTCCGTATTTTTGGTGCACACCTCTTTCCCGTCTCCCCAAACACACCCGAGTACAAGAGTATGGGTGATGAGTTCAAAGAGGTAGCAATGGCTGCCTTGTATCTTTGGACTCAAAGTCCTCTCCCAGGCTTTGCAGGGAGGTTTCCCACCTATGCAGCCCGCTGCATTTGGGCACCCGTGCTCATTTCACACCTCTGCCACTGCCTGCCTGGGGCCAGGCCTGGCCTCATAGAGCGTCTGCAGAGGGGAGGTGTTAGCCAGGCATCAACAAGCAGACCCAGGAGAGCAAGATCTGTGGGCAGGAGGCTCACCAGTCTCCAACAGTCCTCTCCTGAGGCCCATCAGGTTTGAGGAAAACAACTGCTTAAAACCCAGCTCCAACAAGCTTCCGTGAGGTAGAGTCGGGGGAGTCTGATCCTTTGGGCATGGCAGTTGAAGATTTTCATTCCTTAGTTTTAGGAGAAACATGCAATTTTTATACTGCATTCAAAGATATCTTGGTACGCCATACAATCTATGTAGCAGACTTAAAGTACTTTCAATAGCTATGTTCACATTTTGCCCTTTGGTTATGTGGCTGGAGGTAAGACTTACCCTGACAACCACCGCTATCCCACTTCCTTCTGTCCTTGTTTAGTCATCATCTCCTATGACGTCTATAGAAGTTAAAGACTTCTCCACACCTTACTTTCCTCACTTTTGCATCTCACAGGGTTTCAGAGAATTCAGAGAAAATACACATTTCAAACAGTTGACACAAAAGAAGAATTTAAAATATCTCATTAGGCCATGTGTGGTGGCTCACGCCTATAATCCTGGCACTCTGGGAGGCTGAGGCAGGTGGATTGCTTAAGCTCAGGAGTTTGAGACAAGCCTGAGCAAGAGAGAGACCCTCATTTTTACTAAAAATAGAAAAACTAGCTTGGGCATCCTTCCCTGGTGGGTGCCAGGTACTCAGGAGGCTGAGGCAGGAGGATCACTTGAGCCCAAGAATTTGAACTCTCCGTCAGCTCCTCTGACTCCATAGTGAAGGGCCCCAGCTTCTCCCGCAGCTCACCAAAGTGTTTTATACACTCTTGGTGTTGGGCTATGATGATGCCACGGGATTCTACCCAGGGTGACAGAGTGAGACTTTGTCTCAAAAATAACTAAGGCAAATTAAAAAAAAAAAAACAACCCAGTAATATTATTTATTTTATATTAATTACATTTTGAAATAATATTTGGGGCATATTAGGTTAAATTAAATGTTTTAATTAATTTATCCTGATAGATTAAAATTAATCAATTTTGCTGAATGTGAAACACTTGGCACAGGCACAACCATGGCTTAACTGCTCAGTGAGGTGAGAGTCCTGCTGCCAGCAGGGGACTCCTTGCAGAGGCAACATACAGATATGTCCTGTTCCAAAGGCAGCCTTTATTCTGGGGCCAGCATGTGGTAGCGAGAAGAGCACGGGAATTAGAGTCACACAGCCCTGCCCACATCTTGCCTCACCAGCTCTAGAAATGTTATTTCACCTTTCTGACTCTTGATAGTCTCACATTTAAAATGGGTATAATAATCCCTGTCTCAAATGGTAGCAGACTGTGGTGACTTTGCAATGTACTGGCTTTGGCTAAGTCGAACTACATGCCCCAGAATTCTTGTCCCCATATGTGGGCCTCAAAAAACATTTTGCATGGATTTGCAGAGTGGAACTAACACAACAGTGTGTTGCTGTCACATTGGGGAGACTGGTGCAGGGGCACACCGTATCCACAAGTGGCCGCAGTGGAGCCTGCCCTGCTCACCTTCCCCTGACTCTCCATCAGCTCCTCCGACTCCACAGTGAAGGGCCCCAGCTTCTTCCACAGCTCACCAACATCGTCAAAACTGGACATACTGACACAGACATGTATTGATAGGTTTAAAAAGTGCCTCTCCTGAAAAACCAAAGTGTTGCCAATTGTTGTAAATACTCCCATCATGGCTGATTTCAAGTTTCCATCATGATGGAAAGTTAGGAAGAGATCTGGACAACAGAATCCTGTGACCTGACAGCGAGAGCTCCGGCATACTACCACTGACAAGCATCTAAGTCCTTCTCATGGGTTATAATGTGGGCCAAGACTCCACCTTGTTATTGCTCATCCCCACTTTATAACCAGCTTTCCTTCCCAACCACCTGCCCTGCAAATTGCAAGTTGCAGATTTAGATGCAAAGGCACCAGCCTCTCAGACACTGTTTAGACAGGTCTCATAAAATAATTGACATGAACATGCATGCACACACACACATATAATGTATATGTGTGTACATGTGTGTGTTTCTAATTGACTTTCCTTATCTTATAGAATCTTGAACTCTGCAGGATGTGGGAAGTTTAACTGAGCTAATTTATGTGAAGTGTCCAGCAGTGTTTGGCACACTGCAAACACTAAATGTTGACTTCCTTAATGAACAATTGGCAAATATTTAAAATTTAGTAGTGTGGGCATTTTCTTTCCTGATATCACAGAACTATATATAGAATTATGTTCCTTTTCTTTTCTAGAGAAATGGATCATACAGCCCAATACTATTCAATAGAAATATAAGGCAAGCCACATATGTAATAAAAAAAATTTCTAGTACCATATTAAAAAAGTAAAATTAACTAATTTTAACAGGTTACATTAATGATAACGTATTTAATTGAACCCAGTATAATTCAAATATTATTTCAACATCTAGTCAATATAAAATAATATTAATGAGATATTTAAAATTTCTTCTTGTACCAACTACAGTAGAACCTCTGTAGGTTGACCACCCCAGGTTGAACAAACTGTTCAACACTCAGAGGTGGTCAGCATAAGGAACTAGGCCTGCTGATATGTAATGGGGTACATTTCCTGTCTATGAAGATTAGGTCAACTTTAGGAGGTGGTCAGTGTAGGGAGGTGGTCAGTTATGGAGGTTCTGCTGTATTTGAAATGTGGTGTGTGTTTTCCACTCACAGCACATCTCAATTTTAAGCAGTAACATTCAAGAACCACACTGTGGCTGGTGGCCATGACATTGGAGAGTGTAGTATATAGACTCATATTATCATTTTTAATTAACTGTATCTTTGAAAGATACGTGCTTGTTCTTAGCATAGACTCCAGAAAACATAGTAACAATTCAATCCTAGGGGTGCTAGAGTAATTAGCAACTAGAACTGAGTTAATCTGGCTCCAGGAGGGCTGCCTTGTACAACATCCATGGACCTTGGACACCAGGACACAGAATATGTGAAGTCCTCTCATCTTTCCAACCACCCTGCAGTTTATGTGTTTACTGATCACAAGGCACATCAGGTTCCACAGGCCAGAAGGACAGAGCCATGGACACCAAAGTGGTAGCACCCTGGCCTGAACCCCTATTAACGTCAACCACACACAACAGCAGGCCATGATGAACTGGGGAACTTACATCTTACTTGCAGAGTAAAAGTGGAAGACAGCCTTCCTCTCTGTCTGGTCTCTCATTTTCAGTTAAGTTGATGCAGAAATCCCACCTCCAACAGTGAGCACAGCAGCCCCTCCATGCAGAGCCCTCTGCGAAGCTCACTAACTCGCACGGAATCCCTCGCGGTGGGCGAAAGCCTGCATGTCATAACTGATTACGTAAAGAAGACTGCACGCTTCAGGGTTTCCTCTCCCCTCCGTCCAGCAATGGATTTAATTGAGCTGGAGCTTCCCGTGACTTGAAGGCTGGAGGTCGGGGCTCCCTACTACCCTGTCTGCTTCAGGCATCGTTGCCCAACACGAAGCCCCTTCACCTCCACGGAGGCATTTGTGGGTCCTTCTGCTAAGCATGGTCAAGTCTGATCCCTGGAGGTGCCCTCTGGCCTTGACTATGAGGCTTTTTGGACCTTGGCCTTTGGCCTCAGACTTGATTCTCAAGGCAATGCAGGGAAACGTCTGCTTCCTTAGGGAGAGCAGTGGGACTCCACCGGCCAGGGAGTGTGGTGCTGCTGAGGTGGAAATGGGGAGTCAGAAGGACCCGTCTGTCCCCAACTGTCTTGTTTCTTCCTAAACTCTCTCCATCTCTCTTTCTAGCTTAGAAGATCCGCAGCGAGAATTTTTGTAAAACTTCTCTTTATGTCTCTCTTCTTTATGTCTTTGGGTTTACTTATTTATTTTAAAACTTAAAAGCCAAGAATGTCTTACTTCTATGTCCAGAACTGGCCACAACTGTTGCCCTGGGGCCATTGCTGCCTCGGTCCAGCTGACTGTGCTGTGGGGAGGAAGCCAGTACGAGTCACTGAGAACGACAGTGCAGGGGTATGAAATGAGCCGATTAGTTCATGTTCACCAACAAATGCTGTGCAAACAACCAAAGTTACGTTGGCTTTCCAAGATCTCAAAGCCAACCCAGTCATGGCAGCACACAAATATATTTCCCCCACAAGATCTTTCAGTAAACCACATTATAATGATTGGTGTTCAGCACATCTTAGAGAGCAGTTTCAAGAAAACATGACAAGATCTATAATGAGATGACTTATTTAGCTCGGGCAAAAAGAAAAGAGGCTTATCAGAATGCTTCCATCTTATTTATTTATTTATTTATTTATTTTTGAGACAGAGCATCAAGCTGTCGTGCTGGGTATAGTGCTGTGGCACCACAGCTCACAGCAACCTCAAACTCTTGGGCTTAAGCAATTCTTTTGCCCCAGTCTCCCAAGTAGCTGGAACTACAGGAGCCCACCACAATTCCCAGTTGTTTTTGTTGTTGTGGCAATTGTCATTGTTGTTCTACCTGGCCCGGGGCAGGTTTGAACCTGACAGCCTCGCTGTATGAGGCCGGCACCCTCCCCACTGAGCTATGGTCACCACCAGAATGCTTCCATCTTAATTGAAATTAACGTGGATTTAAATAAAAGAGGATTCTCCTCAGGTTTCACATGAGCATGAGATTCTCCTGAGAACACTTGCTGGCTGAGATTAGGCAGAGAAACCCTCAATTCTCTGGGTATTTTACACCCTCCTGATACAGCAAGGCTTCAGGGAGTGACTGCATATGGCATTTAGGTTGAGGCTTGCCTGGGTGGGCAGCCAGTGTACTGTTGTTTCCTAAATGCTTGTTTGGTTTTGTGACTATCACAGATCTTGAGCTTTAGAAATACTAGAAATTCTGTAGGCTGTCTGTGGTGCCCCTTTGGAAGACCAAATAGAATTGATTACCAGCTGGGACAAAATAAAATAAGTTTGGCTTCCAGAAATGTTACTGATTTGATCCCATAACTGTTTTCAGAAGGGATGTCACTGTCTGTGCAATATCTATTCAGTGGACCTCAACCTTTGTGTGAGGGGAAATGTGGGCTGGCGTTTGGAGGAACAACAGGAAACCAGACACTCCTATTGGAACCATTTAGGGTGTCTGGATGTGGGCCAATTCCAGACTTAGAAGGCATGGTGTTTTGCAAAGAGGGTTTGCACAGGGAGTTTGCAGAGGGACCTGGGAGCAGAACAGAGTCCACCTGGAGAATGACATCATCCTGGCAGAGTTTTCTCAACTTGCTACCCCTCTGCAAAACTTCTGTGCTTACCCAGGCTTCATCCTTTAGGGGGTTGGTTTCAACCTGGAGGAGTGGACTATTTAGTTCCCTTGGTTGTTTGCTGTTCTGAGGATTCTACGGAGGTATCACCTATCACCACACTTCCTCTCTGAAAAGATGGGGCCGTTGTATCTCTCTTGAGAAAACATAACTCTGAAGTGTAGTTCTCCTCCTCCATCATCCTTAGCCTCTCAGAGGACCGGGGACATTATTACGGGTGTGGCCCTACTTACCCATGTGGGTTGCCCTGCCCTTGGCTTCTCTGGGCTGCAGTCACCTCTCACTGCTGCTTGGGAAGAGACCAGTGAGGCCAAGCTATTGGCAAGTGGGACCCGCCTCTTCAGGTGGGCTTCATGGTGCTGTGTGGCCTTGTTCCCTCTTGTCCTTCTCCCATTGCCACATGACAGCATCTGCAGTCATCAGTCCCCTACCTTCCGTCTGGGCTCTAGCACCTCAGTAGGTGTCCTTGCCTGCTGAGGACAGAGGTGGTGCACAGAGCTGGTTCTCTGCAGAGGCCGGTCTGAGCATGTGCCTTCTCCTGTCCCACCCCCCGCAGGAGGCCCGATGCCTGCACCTTGGCCCCCTCCACACCCCTCTTCACTACTGTTCTTCTGAGCTCCAGCCACACACAACTCCTTCGATGCCCTGAGGCACAGGTTTCCCTCCTGGACACTCCTCCTCTCTGGACCCAACCCCGTGCATGTTGGTAACTCTCAGCCTTGTATCTCAACTCAGCCAGGCCAGACCAGGTCAGACCAGGTCACTCTAGGGCTCCTGGAGAGACTGTTTGGAGCACCTGCTACTGTGGCCACGTTGCATCTCTGTGGTCTCTTCACACTTCTGTGTCAAGAGCCTGGGTTTACCAAAATGTCGTTGGGGGCGTGGCCCAGGACCTTGTTTGCTCCTGACGGAGTGGTTTGTGCTCAGCTCCTAGTGGGCCCACCGTAACCGTCCATCACGTTAGCGTAAGCAGAATGAGCTATAAATCCCAGCACACCCACCCCTACTCCAGTCCTGGATAGTGCTTGGAATAGATATATTGGTTTGATCATAAGCAATTTGTCTAAATCAATTGTGCCAGTGTAGTGAATACTGATGAAAACATTAATATTAAAGGGATCACATATGATATCATAGGATGTGCCAAAGTCACTTGCAATAAATTATTTGGCATTATATTATTAGGACCTTAAAAGAATCCTCTTCTCCCATTAAATATAATAGTTCCTATTAGGAGCATTCCAGACCCTGAGATATCTGATGCATGTTTATTGATGGCGGTGATGACAGCATCTTTAGTACGGAGGTAATTAATTTTCACAGTGACAAGTCAGAGGCTTGCTGATGAATGAGCAAGTGAGGCCGGCATGATGCTGAAAGGCCTTCTGAATGGAAGCAATTATTTCAGAGCAGTTTTACTATTAAGTGGTTTTATTGGATTTCAAATTTTTTTAATTAGTAATTCCTGTGGGGGTACAAGCCACAGCTATGTAGAGCAGGGTGTCTGATTGAAAACTTACAGCAGCTGTGGCTAAGCTAGAGCTCTATCTTATTGTGGGGGGCTCAAGGACTCCCTTCCAATGCTGCACTGTTCTCTGGTCTCTGAGGCAATGCACAAGGCCTTTCTGGAACTTTGTGTTTTTCTCAGATGACACTGTAGGACTAGACAGGGGGTTGACATGTCAATGACTTGGGTAATAGATGCCTGCTTTCCGTTTTCCTTTTCTAGTGGTAATCTTGGCAAGGGGGGTGTGGGTAGCTCCTCTCAGACTCAGATTCCCATGAGTGCTTTCCCTAAATGCAAGATTCAGTCCAGCCCTCAGGGCGCCCCACTGGCTGGGCTTCACTGTGCATGCTCCACTCACACTAGCTTCCCACAGGCAGGTCCAGCTGTCCTGCCTTCAGATTCTTGGCCCACTCTGTCCAGCAGCTCTTTGTTATTTCTCGGTAAGATTCTAAGGGAGGCCAGGCCTGCAAATCTTTTGCAAATGGTGGAGAGAAAAAGCAGCCTGAGGCAGGGAAGGTAACTGTGTTTGGAGTATACAGACCAGGTCAAAAAAATTCCCAATCAGGCACAAGCAGAACACAGTTGAGTGAATCTTTCCAGGATCTTAATTGTTTATGCAGTAATGGGTGGCATTTATCTGCTATAATTTGTCATTTAAAAAATCAAACTGTTTCAATGCAGTTGTGGAAAACCACATTTAGGAAAGAGTAACAGAATGATCACTGAAGCAAATGTTATTGGAAACCACCAAGCAAGAATTTACAGGAAAATGAAAGATAAGCTGTCCCCTCAGCCTACTCTGTGGAGTGTTCCCTGGAAAGTTCAAGCTGCCAATGAGAAGCCAAGTTGAAATGCAAGGCCAGGTAATCAAGCACCTTCTCATGCAAGGAAATATAGGTGATGTAAAGGTGTTAGGATGGAAGGCACCTGGGAGAGGGGGCTCAAGTGGCCATGTGTGCTGAACCTAAACACCAGCCACCCAGCAAAAAGCAGGCATGTTCCGTATGAAAATTACAGATCCAATTATAAAATACTTCCCCCTTTTCCCCTTTCTGTAAAACATATTTTGCAATAAAAAGTAATCAATCTGGCTTGGCGTCTGTAGCTCAGTGGTTAGGGCACCAGCCACATGCACAGGAGCTGACGGGTTCAAACCTGGCCCAGGCCTGCTAAACAATGACAACAACAACAACAACAACAACAACAACAAATAGCTGGTCATTGTGGCAGGCATCTGTAGTCCCAGCTACTTGGGAGGCTGAGGCAAGAGAATCGCTTAAGCCTAAGAGTTTGAGGTTGCTGTGAGCTGTGACGCTACAGCATTCTACTGAGGGCGACATAGTGAGACTCTGTCTCAAAAAAAAAAAGCAATCAATCCTAGCATCATCTGCCACATATTTTAAGAAATAGAGGTGCTTCTAGCATTCTTCCCTCCTTCCCTCCCTCCCTCAGTTCTGTACCTCTTTCCATTTATTTTTGTATAACTCTCCCTCTCTTTCTCCGTCCAGCCCTCTCTCCCTCTCTCTGTTTGTCCATCCTTCCACCTACCCACTAGCATACACTCAACAATTTTATATACGTGGAAAGACAAAGAGAGTTTCACTCTGTTGCCCAGGCTAGAGTGCAGTGGTGTTGTCATAGCTCACAGCAACTTCAAATTCCTGAGCTCAGGTGATCCTCCTTGACTACTGGTGCCCACCACAGCGCCCGCCTCATTTTTCTCTTTAGTAGAGACACTTTGCTCAGGCTGGTCTGGAGCTCTTGAGCTCTCCTGCCTCAGCCTCCCAAAGTGCCGGAATCACAGGCATGAGCCACTTTACCTGGCCTGACAAATGTATTTTTATTGCCTGTGATGTTCTAGGGACAATGCCAGTTCTTTTCTTTTGAGACAGTCTCACTTTGTTGCCCTGGTTAGAATGCCATAGACTCATCATATAGCTTTCAGCAACCTAAAGTCTTTGGTTCAAGCAATCCTCTTGCCTCGGCCTCCCTGAGTAGCTGGGACTATAGGCACCCACCACCACACCTGGCTATTTTTTTCTACTTTAGTAGAGACAGGATCTCACTCTTGTTCGGGCTGGCCTTGAGTTCCTAAGCTCAAGGGATTTCGCTCTTGCTCAGGCTGGTCTCAAACTCCTGAGCTCAAGGGACCCACCTGCCTTGGCCTCCCAGAGTGCTAGGATTATAGGCATGAGCCACTGTGCCAGCCTAGACAATGCTAGATTCTGTGGATATTGCAGGTATAAGAGCATCTTTTACACGTGATCTCTGTTTCTCGTGTTCACAGTCTCAGCTGGACATAGGTGACTAAACATTAGAGTTCTTCATCGTGAGTGCAAGATGTCCCTCCTTAGCAGAGATTGGCAGCTGGAAGGGTAGAGGCCCCAGCTGGTGCTACCATTGCTGCTGCTGCTGCTAATAGCTCACCTGCCTACCACCCAGGAGGCACCTTGCCATTTCAAAGACTTCATATTTGGTAACTTACTTAGTCCCATAACAAGCTGGTAAAGTTCATACTGTTTTTTCCCTTTACAGAGCAGGAAACTGAGTAGCAGAAAGAATGAGTGACCTACCTGAGGCACCCTGAGTAATAGCAGAGGCTGGAGCACAGGGTGGGCGCAGACAGTGTTCCTAGCAGGTTGCTTTCTTTCCCTCTGACTATGCCGCCAGCCACACCCTCTCCGTCAAGGAATTGGAGGTCTGTGTGCTCACTCCAGTGAAACGCTGTTTACACCAAGGAGCTCAGGCTGTGCTGAGGAGGAAATAAAATACCTGCAGTGTGGTAGTTGTCCCCAACTCATTTTGTTTCCTGATGCTGGCAGTGGAAGAGGCTGCTGAAGTTCTGACTCATGAGGCAAGGCATTCAGAGAACTCTTGGCACTTCCAGCTACCAGCAAACACTGGGCTGGATTTTCCAATAGCAACACCTGGTGAGAACAGCCCAGGTGCAGAGTGGTGTGGCCTGAAAGCCAAGCAAACCCTGGGGTGCAGGATGAAGACTGATGCCCTTGAACTCTGCCCAAGCCCTGTGATCTGGAAAACAGTGAAGGTTGAGAAGCCTGTCTCCCACCCATTAGTGTTTTGAGAAATGGCTCACTGTGAACAGCACCCTTTTAGAGCAGGAGCACCTGTTTTAGCACATTCCCCCCCCCCCCACGGAAATAAAGGAAAATCTTGAGTGCCTGCGGTGGAAGTTCTGGGCACCTGGCCAATCTTGAAATGGGGATGGGAATAACAATGGTTTTCCAGGTAAGGCGGCCATGAGGCGTTTTGGTTCCCTATGGAAAGTTAACATGTGTTCTCCTGTCTTTTACAGAGACCCCAGTAGGATGGAAAATGTAGGTGAAGAAGAACTGAGGAATTGGACTTACATCTCCATTGTGCCTTCTAAATCTCCCCTGAGTGGTCTGTCACACTCATCTGAACATTCCTTTCTAACCATCTGGGAATCTCTGAATCCTTCCCAGTCCCGCCCCTCTGCTTCAGGATTCCCCACCCCTTGGGGCTGGTCAACGTATAATTTCCATGTACTGATTTGCAAATTTGCCTTCCTAAAATGCACACGTGTCTTCATAAACCCAGACTTCAAAGCCATGGTGGGATCTGGATCTTCAGTGCTTGCCATCTGCACTCCTCGTCTGGTGCCTACAATAAAACCTTCTCCTCCTCCTGCAACTCTTGGTCGAGCAGACCCCTCTTTGGTTCAATAACACTTCCCTGTAGGCTTCAGGTAACTCACAATGCCCCCTTGTTTATGACAAGGCCAGATGTAGACCCTCCAGATTCCAATTCTTTGCTTTCTAAGTGATTAGCTGAACTGTTTTGTTCCTACTGACCAGTCAGAACAAAATACTTGTTAACCGAATGTTGGCTCAGCTTCTGCCCCTCTCCCCCCAAGCCTGTGTGCTCACACAGCCCTTCCTTAACAGCCTCTCCTGACAGCAGGACAGTCTCAGACCCTCCCTGCTTCATTGCCAGAACAAATGTGCCATCCCGTCCTTTCATCCTACCTCCTTCCCCACCTGGGTCTTTCTAGGCCCCTTCACTCCTCCCTATAAAAGGAAAACGCTTTTGCCTAGCTCTGACCAATGTAAGCATCACTGCACCCCTCCTCCTCCCATCCCCACCTTCTCCCTCTCTCAAAACCCTTCTGTAGCTGGAATTTCTCTGCAGGTCCTTGATCTTGAGGTTCAAAGAATGAAACCACAGACCGCTCCAGTTAGTGAAAGGACAGTTTATTGAAAGCTAAAGAAATAGATAAGGGAAAGAAAGGGGAACAGAGCCTCCGGCAACGGAGGAGGGCGCAAGTGGACAGCCCTTTTGGGCCTTCTGTCTAGGGGTTTAAATCCTGATTTTCCTATCCTGAGGGCAGGAGGTTTGAGGAAGTATGTCACAATTGGTCAGAGGTCTGAGGGCAGAAAATAATCCTAAAATTAGCAAAGGAATGCAGTCCTAGCCTCAGGCGAGGAACTAGGGTATGTGCTCCCTACTCCAGGAGGATCTCCCAGAGGAGATACCACCGTCAGGCTGCTCTTTTTCGTGACCTTGCTTGGGCCCAGAGAATGCAGCCTGGAAAAGGCCTGTTTATGCCTAGAGATGGGTGTCTGTGATGAGACTGATTTCTGAGCTCACTCAGGCCTAGAAAATGAGGGAACCCTGTATCATTCTCCAATAAAGTCTCTCCTTGCCAAGTCTGGATTTGTTTTTTATTTGATAGGACAATTCCCTCGCAGCAGCTCCTGGATTAGCACCAGGGGTCTACCTGTCTACAAGAGCTACAGAGCTGCTCTGGTGAGAGTCTGGCTGTGGGAACTGTTATTGGTGGGTGGGGTTTAGAGCAAAGGAAGAGAGAAAGAGAGAGAGAAAAGCAAAGGCGTATTTTTTTCACTTAATTTTTTGTTTTTAATTATTATGGCTATGTAACAGTGGTGTATATTTACAGGACTCATGTAGGCATGGAACACGCAATATCAAATCAAGGTAACCTGGGTATCCATTACCTCAAGCATTTGTCAATTTCTTTGTGTTAGGAACATTCCAATTCCACTCTTTCAGTTATTTTAAAGCATACCCTAACTTATTTCTGCCTATAGTTACTTTGGTCACTTGGTTCTGCTATCAAAGATTATTCATTCTGGGCCAGGTGTGGTGGCTCACACCTGTAATTCTAGCATTCTGGGAGTCTGAAGCAGGTAGATCACTTAAGCTCCAGGAGTTCAAGACCAACCCGAGCAAGAGAGAGACACCGTCTCTACTAAAAAATAGAAAAACAAACCAGTTATTGATACACGGTTCCCCCATTCAGGGCCAGACAGGGATCCCAGTTTCCTAGGCCTGGGCAATTTCTTGTAAGCCTGGCCTCATCTGAAGTGAAGCCAAGAGCTGTAAGGTCTTGCATTCCTTTGCTAATACACTCATCTACATTGGAAAGCTGTCTTCTGTCTACCAAGTCCTGGCCAAGTATAATTCTCAAGACCATATACCCCTAGACAAAAGACCCAGGTGGAGACTCCCCACTTGGGTCTTTCCCTCTGCCAAAAGCTCTGGTGCTTTTTATTTCTTCTGTATTCCTTTCTAATAAATCTTTTCTTACCACTGATCTGTGGTCTGTGGGTTCATTCTTTGAATCTCTGCAAGGACCTACTACCCAAAGAAATTCCACCATCAGGATGTGGTGGTGGGTACCCGAAGTCCCAGCTTGGGAAGCTGAGGCAGGAGGATCACTTGAGCCCAAGAGATTGAGGTTGCTGTGAGCTATGATGATGCCTTGGCACTCTACCCAGGGCGATAAAGTGAGATTCTATCTAAAAAAAAAAAAAAAATTGTTCATTTTGCCTAATTAGCTGAGGATTTCATTCTTTTTGTGGCTGAATAATATTCTAGTGTGTATGTGTACATTTTCTTTATCCATTCATCTGCTGACAGACACTTAGGTTGACTTCACGTCTTGTCTATTGTGAATAGTACTGCAATAAACATGGGAGGGCAGGTATCTTTTCAATATAATGATTTCCTTTCTTTTAGATATATACCTAGCAGTAGGATTACTAAAAAACAATAAAGAAAATATTACAAAATAATTGTAATAAAAAGTAATATAAAGAGTTGATCAAAGAAGACATAGCTAAAAAATATAGGAAAAAGGTGATAGAGGCATGTCAACAGTTGATTTATAAAAGTAGTGTTATTTTTCCAAATCTTGTGTTTGTGGAAATTTCTGCCTGTTAAAATAAGTGATCTGTTGTGATTTCATTTCACAATATACATAAATATTCATCTGATTTTTCATTTGCAAAAAAAAAAAAAAAAAACCAAACAGCAAAAAGGACACATTCTGGCAGACAATATCATATATTCTAAATGGAGTTTTGAGGTCTTTAATATAGAGAGACTTTTTATATAATAAGCCTTTCCTCTAATTTTATTGGGATGGTTTAAAGAGAGCCCCTTTCTGTCTGAGGCTCTGATAAGGGCACCCACAGCCACAGGTCACACAGCCGGAGGAGACACTGAACCCCTTATTTCCAGACAGGCTTCTGGCCCAAGCCTGCTCACTGTCTCTACCTCACAGTTTCCCATCCACGAGAGCATCACCTTAACTCCTCTGTTTGGGGACAAAGGTCTCTCCTCATACCTGTAGGTCCAGATGACTCCCCATTTCCACTGAGTCCTCATCAATCATCCATTTGAACTTCTCTCATCTTTTCCCCTGCCCAGAGGCTGGGGATGGTCATCCTTCATCCCCTGTGACAATGGCTTCCTGCTGGGACATGTGGGGTCTATCGGGTGGGAGAGGGAGGAACTGGGAATTGCTCACATTTATAAATAACACCCAAATCAGCCTTCCTGATACAACTGTTGTCTATGGATAATAATGTGCATTTATTTATTTGTTAGTTTTAAATTCCAGACATCCACTTAGCAGACATTCACTGTCCACCAGCAGGTTCCAAGTGAGTACAGAGATGGGCTCACATAGAGAAGAGGAGAGAGAGGTGCCCATTCCATTTGTGAGAACATCTGCTGGCCACTATGGACAAAATTCAGTGGGAGCTCAGAGGATAAAGCCACTAATTTTTCCTTGGGGAGTCCATACAGTCTTAAAAAAGATATACATGGATGACAGCTGAGCTGGGCCATGAGGGGAGAGGGGCGGAGCGTGCACACACCTTCCTAGAGTCAGCACCTTTGGAGAGAAGAATAACTGGCCCAAGTGGCTGGAGGGAGGGTAAACAGAGGTGGTACTAGGTAGGTGATGGGGGGTCAGACTGCAGCCTTTGTCTTGGGTGCAGTGGGGGTGGGAGCATCTAAAGGATCTGAGAGGGGGCTCCTGTGTCTCAGGATCATACATTTGGCCATAGTGTACACAGAAGATTACAAGGAGAAACTGTAGGTTGAGAAATGACCATGAAGCTACTAAGAGGAACTGGGGAAAGGCAGAAACTTGGTCTTCTGAAATTAGAGTGCTGGTCCAGGGTAGAGGATAGGAGGGGATGGACAGAGCTTGGCCCCTTTCTCACAGCCAACTCTCTCTTGCCGCCTACTCCCCGCCCTTCACAAAGACTCCTCTCCAGCTGTTTTCTTGGGCCACCTGAGAACAATGGCAGCTCAAGGGCCTGAAAGATGCACAAAGCCGTGGGGAGGAAGATGAGCTCGAATTGCCTGCAGGACACCAGGCTGAGGCGCTCATCACAGGGAGCAGGGAGGTGAGGAATGAAGGCATCGCCTTGACATTGCTGAAAAAGACAAAAACGTTGGAGCCTTGAGATGGGGTGAGATTTGGGCATGATGTTGAAGATGAGAAGGCTGGGTTTAGAAACCTGTATTCACATACAGCAAGAAAAGAATGGATAAGTTTTTGAGTTTTATTTCAGTTTCTTTTCTCTGTTTCTTCTCATTAGGATGCTAATGAACAAAGGAGTCCCCTGGAAAAAGGGGATAAATTAAGTTTATCAGAAATTTATGAGTTAAAACATCAGTATCAAAGCAACAGTGGTATATGTACACCATGGAATACTATTCAGCCACAAAAAGATAGAGACTTTGCAACTTGTGTATTAACCTGGATGGAGTTGAAACACATTCTTCTTAGTATAGTATCACAATGTGTAGTTGATCTAATATATGCCCACATAAGAGGAAAACTCAATTCAATTCAAACTGGGGCAAAGGGGAGGGTGAAGGGAATTGGTGAGCTTCCACTTAATGGGCACAATGTAAGGGTATAAGGCACACCTTCTGTGTGCAGGACACAACTATAAGAGGGACTCTACCTAGAAAATGCAAATATTGTAACCTACTTGTTTGTACCCTCACATTAACCTAAGGGAAAAATAAAATAAAATCAGTAGCAGACTAAAGGAAGCTTTGGGTAATGGGCTATGGGAAAATTCAAACTAAACTGCTCCAGCTCCACTGTTAGCAGGCTTTCTGAAGTTTAGTATTTGACTTAGGAACATTTACCTATTATCTATTATCAATAGATTTACCTATTCTCTATTACGATAGAGAGAAGAGACACAGATTTATTGGAAGTACCAGGAAGATATTACATACAAGGAAGGGACTATTATTTATAATATATTCCAGTGGTTATACATCCAGAAGCTATCATTACAATGAGATTCATTATCCTTTTAATTGTGATAATTTCTCAAGTACTCATGAACTTTCTCATATATAAGAAAATTTAATTAAGTTAATAGCTATACCTTGTTCATCATTCAAAAAAAAAAATGATAGCTAAGGTAAAGTAAATTAAAGAAAAAGAAATGTATGCTGGACTTGCTCACATTTGCAGGGCCAGTTGGAAACGATGAATGGCCATATAGAATCTTGAGGTCCACCAGCACAACTGTTGGAGGTGGTTCAGCTGTGGGACTTCTTATATACAGTTTATTTAAACTAATCTACACATAGAATGCTTTACATACATTTAATTCAAACGAGACTAACATCCTCAATATTTATTTTTTGTGTGAAATTTTCCGTCTGGTGTGAATGAAACTTCAAAAAAACTCAGTATTATTTAAATTGATGTATATTGCATAAAGGATAAGGGTAATTTATCTATAGAGACTGATGTGTTATCAATGAACCCTTCATGTTCCCTAACTTTCTATCTTTATATTCTTTTGGTCTGTCATGAAGAAATGATTTATAAATATAAGGTATTAATCTGTCTTTGATTCCAAACAATTTCTTATTTCACACCTACCATCATGAGGCAATCATCAAAAAGCACTGGAAACATGAAGATGTGTGGGGCAAATGTCAGCATGTAAGAGGTATTATTGTAGCATCCGGAGATCTCTGAATTCAATTTAACAAGCACCTGTTGGGTGTCTGCCGTGGAGAAAGCACACCTGCCCTGAGGAGGATGTCGGGAACGTTGTTGCAATGTGGACAGAAACTTTAGACCATCCCATAACACGGACAGAAGCTTTAGACTATCCCACTGACCTGTTTGATGAAGCAACTTTAGGGCTTCAGAGGATCGACTTCAATTTTGACCAACGTCCTATTGTGGGTAAAATGCTATCATACGGCATTTTATGAGAAATCTGTCAGTGTTGACTGATGTGGCAAACTTCATGTTGTCTTATCTTAGGAAATGGCCACAGCCAGCCCAGACTGCAGCAAGCACCACCCTGATCAGTCTGCAGACATCAGCATGGAAGCAAGGCCTTCCACCAACAAAAATACTGGGATTCCCTGAAGACTAAGGTACTTGTTAGCAACTTTTAGCAATAAAGTGTTTTTTAACTAAGGTGTGTACATTGTTTTATTAGACACAACTCTATTGTACACTTAATGGGCTACAGTATATAGTGTCAATTTTGATAGGCTCTGGGAGACCAAAGAAATTCACGTGACTTGCTTTATGGGGTTATTTACTTTGTTGCAGTGGTCAGGAACTGAACCTGCAATATCTCCAAGGTAGGCCTGTAGTCTAACTTATTAGCTACAGTTATCTTGTTCCACTAACTCCAACGTGACGATGACACCTGGTGGGATAGAAGAACTGAGTGTTTTCTTATGCATTACTCCCCGTGATCCCCTTAGGAAGCCTGTGTGTGGACTGTGTCTCCCTAGCACTAACGGGGGTGAGCAGGGCTGTCCCAGTGCTCCTGGGATGTTTCTTACTGAGTATGGCAAGCGGTGTGTGTTCACTCAACAGCCCTGTCAGAGAGTGTTAATTTAGAGGCAACTGTGCTTCCAATTTATTCAATTTTTGTGCTAATTTGAAGTACAAGACTGTAGTTCTACTTGTCCCCAGCTTAAGTAATTTTTAAAACTGTACAGAGACAAAAAATTCTATTGCTAGAATTCCTGCGTATTTTTATAAGCTTTTGTGAGATTTTCCTGGCTTCTCTGTGTGGCCTCTGCTGTCCACATGACGTGTTGTCCTTTGCGTTATTTCTCTTGAGCACCAGGCTGTCTCTGGGTGCCTCTCTGTCCTGTATCAGAGTGCATGGTTGAGCAGGGGAGGTGTTCCCTCCCTGCCGTCTCAGCCCGGCCCAGGAGCCCTCAGAGCAGCACATCCTCATCCTTACCTCCTAAAGTAAACAGACTTTCCACACAGGGAACTAGCCCACTAGGCTATGTCCAACCACTGAGTCTTGCTGAGTCTTAGACCTGTGTGTGCTCATTATACAGATTATTGTGCAACATAATGAAATATGATATAATCCCTCGAAAGGCAAACGTGAAAAGACAATCATTTCTGTGAAAAATCAGTTGAATCCTTTTAGCCAAAGTAAGTAAGTGTCAAAGGCAGGGAAAACTTTCAAAAATCTGGAAGGATGCTACACTCCAGTTCATGTGCTGTGCAAGTATCGTTAGATCTTTCACACACTTCAAAGGTCCAAGACTGATGATCAGAGTTGAAATACTACGGGCATCATCTGCATACCACGGAGTACTATTCAGCCATAAGAGAAGATGGAGACTTTGCATCTTTTGTGTTTACCTGAATGGAATTAAAGCACATTCTTCTCAGCAAAGTATCTCAAGAATGGAAAAACAAGTATCCGATGTACTCAATACTAATATGAAATCAATACATAAGCAACTACATGTCCACATGAAAGAAAACACAAGTATATTCTAGTGAGGGGGAGGAAGGAAAGAGGAAAGAGGAGGAGGGAGGGTAATTAGCAACATCTCACCCAATTTGCACAATGTGCCAGTATTCAGCACACCCCCTGGGTGAAGGGCTCAACTGCAACTTGAACTTTACCTCAGAAACGAAAACAATGTAACCTAAACATTTGTACCCTCATATTAATCTGAAATTTAAAAAAGAGAGAAATACTACAGGTATGTTTAATGCAAGAGAAACAAAGAATTATAACCATACTCAAATTAAGGATCTTGGTTGACAGCACACAATTTGTGAATAAATCCATATTTGTACATTTAAACAACATTTTTTTTCTTGGTATTGGTCATTTAATTAATATATTTAATAAATTTATAAATGACCATTAATGAAAAGACCATATTAATAAATACGTGATATGCTTTTCAATATTCCTTCTTTATGTAAGGAAATTTTACTGACTTAACATTTGTATGACATTTTTCTTTTTCTTTTATTCCACCTCTATCCTCTAGGCTGTTATTACTATCTCCTGAAATTTCATTCATGGACTTCCTTTGTCTATCTTTAATATTCGTCACTTTGTTTTACCACTTCTTTCACTTACTTCTGATTGTTTTTTAAATTTCCACTTTTTGGCTTTCTGTTTATTTAAGGCATTGCTTATTGTGTTTATTTCCTTATGTTTCTATAATTTATTTCTTGTTTATAAAACACTGGGTTTCTTTTATTTCTAACTTTTTCCTGAGTTCACTTATATGCCTATACTTAGCAATTTTTCTTTTATGTTATTCTTTTATGTTGTTTTGCCATATCATAAGTAGATTTTCATTTTTAGGTCATTTTCACTGTATTTTGGATCATTTTGAGCTAGAATATCACAGTTTTCTATGAAATGTCTTTTTGGTATTTTATAATATAAAAACTTTATGTAGAATTTGACCTCAATATTTTTGTTTCCTATTTTGATATGAGGGTTTTTTTTTCTCCTGAAATGTTTTGAAAGTATATCTCAATACTTTTAGTAACTTCTTACTTGATTAGATTTTAAAATGTACCCAGTGAAATACTGACCCCCATGGAGCCTTCCAGAGGCATGCTGGTGGGTCTGGCAGTAGAAGTGTGCTGTGTCTTGGCCACTGTGTAGCAGCTACCTCTAACCTTCCAGGGCTATTCAAAAGCCCTCAGAAATGACACTGGGGCATCCGCATTTTCTCAAAACCTCTCTTGCCTACATATCCCCCATTTGCTTTAATAATCTGCAGATACCTTCTGGAAAACCCTGCAAGGATAATTCTGAAACAGCTCTCATTTCACTGTTCAAACCTTATTTACTATTAATGTTTGCTATCCTTCATTTTCATGTTTGAGGCTTCCCCATCTCCTACTCCTTCTAAATCCACCCTTAAAGAGAGATTCATCTCCATAATATTCTGTCTGTGACATCAAGCTCATTTCCCAAATGTTAAATTGGGACATGGCCATGCAAATAGCTTAACTTCAAGAAGGATCTAAACAGCAAAAACCAGAGAAGACATTAAAGCACAATGAAATCAAATAAATCCTCGTTTCAAACAAGATGACCTAAAATAGCATGTGATAGAAATGTTGAACTACAGGTTATGATTTGGCTTCAAATAACATCTGAAAAAAATGCTGACTTCTAAATGGAGTCCTAGAAATTTTTAAGACAGGACTAGAGACACCAGTTTTAACACTTGCCAAATAAGTCTTAGGGTGATGGGAAACATGTTGAAATTTGCTTCCTGGTCTGAGAATGAAATGAAAAGTCAGCTCTGTGGGCACTGCAGGGACTGTTTATACACGGCGCACACCTTCCAGACTGGAAGAGGGCTTGCGTTCAGGATTTGGGGACGGGAGTATTTTTCTTATAGGACAATGTAACATTGATTCTAAGCTTACCTGGAAGAGGACTATTTGTGGAAACTTTTGGCTTATTTTGTGGGTAAGAAAAAAATTACACCACATTCTTCTAAGACTTGTCAACTCTACTGCACTGGGCCACGTGGCTGAAACAGCTTCCTGCTCCCTCACAGGGTTCAGCCCCCTACCCCCCACCCAGCTCAGCAGGTGCACGGGGTGCAGCTGGGGGCTCACGAAGTAGGTGTGGAGGTTACCGCTCCTATCCTTCTCAGGTCTCAGGACCACTTCTGCTTCACAGAGGGTGGACAAGCCACCAAGAGGACACATGGTTCACAGATGTGGAGCTTTATCCAGCCTCCTCCATCTCACACACAGCTTCTCCCTCACAGGAAGCTACGTGGTCAGTATGTTTCTGAACCTTATTAAGAAAGAGCAAGCTGTGTCATGTCACTTTGCAGTATGCGAGTGACGGTGCTGGAAGAGCCAAGTGCTACTCTGCACCTGGAACACTAGTGACAGAAATGAGATAAATGGACAAAGACGATGTGGTATCAGGGAGCAGCACTCAGTGATGAGAAAGAAAGAAATCATGTTCCACAGCAACTTGGATGGAACTGGCCAGTATCCTAAGTGAACCAAGTCAGGAACAGAAAAGTAAATGCCACATGTTCTCATGTATAAGTAGGAGCTACACTGTGACTACACAAAGGTACATGGAGTGGTATACATGGGTTACTATGAAAGTTTTGAGACAGACTGTTTTTCAGTATATTATTTCACTTCCAAGAAACATAGTCGACAGTGTCCTCTGTGAGTCCCCCAGGCCACCTGCTGGGCTTCTCAGTGTTGCTGGGAGTCATTTGTTTCTGTCTACTTGGATTCATGTTTCTTAATTTTTGTGGATCTCAAAACTTTCATAATGACCAGTGAACATTGGAGAGGGAGGAAGGTGGGAGAGGGTGAGGGGTGGAAAATTACCTATGGGTACAATGTACACTACTCAGCTGAGGGCACACCAAAAGCCAAGAGGCCACCACTGTACAATATAAACATGTGATGGAATTCAACTTGTACCCCTAGATACATTAAAATAAAAAAGAAAACGAAAATATCACTTAAAAAAATAAGATAGGATGGCAGTCTAGGATTTACTAAACAAAGCATTGACTTTATGTGTCCTATGCCCCGTTATCTTATATGTTGAGTATTGCAGGTATTTCACTATGGAGAGCAGCTCAGTTCAAGGGAACTCATCAGCACTGAGCAGGGAAAGCTGCACGGGGATCTCTGTGTGAGGTGCAGTGTCGGAGGAGGTGAAGTCCTTTCTGTTTCACTCTTGACTCTCACAAAGTCCTGATCTACTTCTGAACGATGAGCTTTTGTGTGTTTACAAGTAAATCTGTGCAGAGCATAGGTGTTTGTTTTGCATCTTGGGACACTAGACATATTACTAGGAAATGACATGAACGGAGTTAAAGAAGGCCCTCACTTCACTGGGTACTTCTAGAAGTTGACATCAGAATTCAAGGACTTCAAAGAAAATACTTCTGGGTTTTGCAAATCCCATCTCCTATAAATCTATAATTTTTCTGGGACCTTCTATTCCTTGGATAGATCCAATTCTCTAATTCTTCCATCTGTACTTCCATAAACACACAGACACTCATAAGTTATGTGATGTTCTCTGTCCTCCATGTCTACTTTTGCCTCTTTATTTCTCATTAAAATCGGATAAAAAGTAGTGAGACAGTCTATACTGGTATTCAAGATTTTATCATTTTGTCTTAGAAAGTAACGGTGCATGAATCCTATGTACTCAATCTTGATATGAGGACAATTAATGACAATTAAGGTTATGGGGGGGGAAGCAGAAAGAGGGATGGAGGGCAGGGCCTTAGTGTGTGTCACACTTTATGGGGGCAAGACATGATTGCAAGAGGGACTTTACCTAACAATTGTGATCAGTCTAACTGGCTTATTGTACCCTCAATGAATCCCCAACAATAAAAAAAAAAAAAAAGAAAGTAACGGTTAGGGATGGAGCACTTATCAATTATAAATCTGTACCTTCATCATGAAGCAGACTCAGACGTACCCACAATGGAATTGTTTCTGTGCTTCAGAAATGCCCTCTATACAAATTCAGCTTCAATTGTATCCTTATATTTCACCAAATTTTCAATAAAAAGAATGGACCTGGGAGTGAACAACACAACTGGATACAAGTTATTTTAATTCATTCACTCTCTGATTTAGGCTATGGTCAGTCTAGTGGCAAATACATTCATGTGAACTTTAGTTCTTCATCTTCTAAATCTTAAAAACAGAACTGAGGATTTCGTACCTATAATTTACAGTACAAATGTAAGGTAAGTCTTATACCAAAACATCTTTCTTCTGACCTTAAGAAGTTGTTTGTGCTTTGGGAGGGAGAATGACTAAAATAGTCTTCTTTGCTGCAGAGAAGGATCTATACTGAAAAAAAAAATTGTGTCCTAGATTTTTTTTAATGTTACAAGGATAAATCAAATGCCAAGAATTTTTGTGGAATATATAACTTTTTGTTTTATGCAACTGTGCTGTTAGCATTTGCTAATGAATATGGAAAATGAAAAATATATATACATAAAATTATTATAACAAAGTTAAATAAAAACTTCAACAAATGTTTATCTATAAAACACAAGTGATAGTATATTTAGTGAATTGGAGAAACTAAAACCCAGATTTTACAATCTTAAATTTCTTTTACTCCATTCTTTTTAAGGTGAAATTATTCTTTATTTTGTCAAGATTTTTGTCATTTTTCCCCATGACTCACTGATATATTGTGGCCATCTTCTGCCTTCTAGTTAGCTTATCAGCGCCTTGTATACAGAGACAAAGAATTGTTGCTATTGTTTTTAAGCATACTTTGTTTTTCTGGTAATAGTCATCAACAAAATATAACAGCACAAACATCACCATTTCTTGGCATCAATCTCCCTTATTAAGCCTCTTAGAATTAACACTTCTCATGGATGCTTAATAATACTGATTAGAAACTAATTTTTATAGTTAAATCACACATGAGCCCTTGATTTTAATTTGCATAAGAAGAAGATATAGGTTGCAAGACACATAATTCCATTAAAGTAACTTATACTAAAGAAAAGAATTAGAGTTACAGGGTCTCTCCTGGAGCCCATGTGTTCTGGGGATCAATCAGATTCTTCAGGGAAGAATCACCCACAAGGAGCGGTCTGCTGCCAGTTACTCCTTCCAGCTCCTCTCTGCTTGACTGTGTGGTTTTTCTTTCCTCAGAGGCTTTTTCTCCTCTAGAGTCCAAAGCACAGCGTGGCGTCCACACACGAGGGTGAACATGGCCTCTGGCTGGTCCCTCTGGGTTGGGTGCTGACCTAAGATCATGCACTCTTGACGGGTGGGGGCAAGCGGTGCTGGTGTCCAGTTGTGCGGTCCCCGATGCTTCCCCCACAGCAGGGAGAAAGGCCATCTCTTGGACAGAAGCGCTCACAGTCCCAGGACGTGTAAAGAGAGCCCAGCAACCACTCCAAAGTGCCCACGCCAAGGGGCTTGGCCAGAGGCTTCCAAAAGCTGCCTTTGATTCTAAAATTCTACAATCCTTTAACACGCAACTCATTTCTTTATTATTTCTATATTCCTTCGTTATTAAAGTGAAATTTACAAAACATACACTTTAGAGTGTACACTTCTGTGGTGTTTCATACATTGTCGGAGTTGTGCAACCACCAATTCTGTCAGTTTCAAAATATGTCCCTTACTCCAAAAGAAAACACCTTACCCATTAAGTGGTCATTCCCCACCCCTCCCTTCCCTGAGGCTCTCGTGAACACCGATTTGTGTTCTGTTGCTCTGATTTACCTATCCTGGGCATTTCATATGGATGGAACCATACAGTATATGATCTTTGAGGCTGCCTCCTTTCTCCTAGCTAATGTTCCAGGCTTATTCATGCTATAGCCTGCGTCCCCCTCAGGGATGAGGACAACTCTACTGTGGGCTATTTCCCTCTTCATCTTTTAGTGACATTTGGGCCGTTTCCCCCTTTCGGTAACAGCATAGTGCTGTTGTGAACGTCTGTGTACATGTATTTGTTTGAGGATTCTTGTCAAACAAATTCTGTTTTTAGTTCTTTTGTAAATCTGGTGATTCACCTAAGAGTGAAAAAGGGTCATATGGTAATTCCATGTTTAACTTGCTCAAGACCTGCCAAACTGTTTTCCACAGTGGCTGAACATTGGACGGTCTAGTCATCCTAATAAGGAATACCTCATGGTGGGTTTTGTTTTGTTTTGTTTTGTTTTGTTTGAGACAGAGCTTCAAGCTGTGGCCCTGGGTAGAGTGCCGTGGCATCACAGCTCACAGTAACCTCCTCTTTATAGATTCTCGATATTTGAAGTTTATCAGATACATGATTTGCTAATATTTTCTCCTATTCTGTTTGGAAAAAGACATTCTATTGTCTTTTTATTTTCTTTATAATTTTCTTTGATAAGGAATTTTTTTTTTGATAAGGAGTTTTTAACTTGAATAAAATACAATTTGCTTATTTTTTCTTTCTTTTTCTTTTTTCTTTCCTTTTTTTGAGACAGAGTCTCGCTATGTTGCCCTTGGTAAAGTGCCATGGCATCACAGCTCACAGCAACCTCAAACTCTTAGGCTCAAGTGATTCTCTTGCCTCAGCCTCCCAAGTAACTGGGACTACAGGTGCCCACCATACCTGGCTATTTTTGTTTTTTTATTGTAGTTGTCATTATTTAGCAGGCCCAGGCCGGGCTCGAACCCATCAGCCCTGTGTATGTGGCTGAGCTACGGGTGCCAAGCATATTTTTTTTCTGTTTTTGTTTATATTTTTGGTGTCATTTTAAGAATTCATTGCCAAATGTAAGATTGTAAAGATTTACATCCATTATTCTTCAAGAAGTTTTATAGTTACACTTTCTTACCCTCAGTTCTTAGGTCCATTTTGGGTTAATTTTATATATAGTGTGAGGTAAGAGTCTAACTTCATTCTTTTATGTGTCAATATCCAGTTGGCCTGGCAGTATTTGTTACAGAGACTATTTCATAAATTAATGGATTTATTTCTGCACTCTCATTGTGTTCCATTGGTTCCTAAGCAGTTTTGAATATTGTAGTTTTGTTAAGTTTTGAAATCAAGAAATGTGAGTCTTCCAACTTTGTTCTTCTTTGACAATATTATTTTGGCTATTTGGGGCCCCTTGAAATTCCAAATGAATTTGAGGATTTTCCATTTTTGCAAAATGAAAAATTGTTCTTCTTCCATTTCTTCCAGGAATGTTATGTAGTTTTCAGGGTGACTACAATTGTACTTAGTTAAATCTATTTCTACCTGTTGTATTTGTTTAGATGCTATTGTGAATAACATTGGCTTTTATATTCCCTTTTCAGATTGTTCACTAGTATAAATCTCACATCCTATAATACTGCTGATTCTGTTTATTAGCTTTAATAGATTTTTGTGGATTCTTTGGACTGTTCTACATTTATGACTATGTCATCTATGAATAAGGACAGTTTTACTTCTTCCTTTTCTTTTTTTTTTTTTTGTTTTTTTATTTTTATTTTTATTTTTTTGGCCGGGGCTGGGTTTGAACCCGCCACCTCCGGCATATGGGACCGGCGCCCTACTCCTTGAGCCACAGGCGCCGCCCTACTTCTTCCTTTTCAATTTAGATACGTATTATTTATTTATTTTATTGCATAATTGCTCTGCCTAGAACTTCCAGTACAATGTTGGCTACAAATGATGAAAGTGTGGGCATCTATATCTTGTTCCTGACTTAAGAGGGAATTTCTGACTTTCATGTAAGTATGACGTTCACTGGGGCTTTTTACAAATGCACTTTTCAGGTGGAGGAAATTCCCTTCTACCTAGGTTGTTAGATGCTTTTATCATGAAAGGCTACTGGATTTTGTGAAATGCTTTTTCTGTCTCTACTGATACGATCATATGATTCTTCACCGTTTTTCTGTTAACATGGTATATTACACAAACTGATTTTCATAAGAGCCACTCTTGAATTTCTGGGATAAATCCACTTGGTTATGGTGCAAAACCCATTTAAGATGGAACTGGTATTCAGTCTGCTAGTTTTGCATTTATATTCGTACAGTATTTTGGTCCATATGAAAAATCCAGCAAAAAGAAAATGCTGTTTTTGCCTGGCTTTGGTATCAGGGCTAATGCTGGCCTGATAGTTAGAAAGTATTCCCTCCTTTAATTTTTTGAAAGTGTTTGAGAAATATTGGTTTAATTCTTCTTTAAATATTTGATAGAATTCACTAGCGACGTCTTCCGGTCCTTTTTCAGATTATAATTCTTGAGGCAGTTTTGGTCATTTTTGTGTCTGTAGGAATTTTTCCATTTCATCTAGGGTATATAATTTGTTACATGACTCTTCATAATGTTCTCTTAGAACTCTCTTCATTTCTGCCAGGTCAGTCATAATCTCCTGTCTTCCATTTGAGTCTTCAATCTTCTCTCTTTCTCTCTCTCTCCTCAATTTAGCTAAACGTTAATGGATTTTGTTTTTTCAAAGAACCAACTCTAGGTTTTACTGATTTTTATTTTTTGCTCCAGTTTTTTTTTTTTTTTTTTTTCCTGGCTCTGATCTTCATTATTCCTTTCCTTCTACTGGTTTTAAGTTTAGTTCACTTTTCTTGATTTCCTCAAGGTAGAAACTTAGGTCATAATTTCATGTCTTTTTTTCCATGTAAACATTTACAACTCTAAATTTTCTTTGAGCACTGCTTTTGCTGTATCTGAAGCATTTGGATCAATCCATACAAGATGTTTTTGATGATGGGCTGCTCATTTTGCCAGGATTTTATAGCCAGGACTTGAGTGTGAGGGCGCATGTAGTGAGAATAAAATGGAGTTGTTCAGGCTGGAGCTGAGACAACACAGCTCGTCTGGTTGGTTTAGGTCCTAAGTGACCTTCACCTCATGTCTCCCATTCTTGCTGTTTTGTAAATTCAGCTTTAACCTTAAAGTGTGCATCTTGAGTAGTTTAGGGCAATTCATTTAGGAGATTAACCTATTGAATTGGAATGCTATTTTGGGTCTTGGTTTATGCCGATTATTGTTTATTATGGTCATAAGTTATGCCCATTAGTGTTGTTTAAGATAAAGGTTAACATGGTTTTTACTTTGCACTTGCATGTATAAAAATGTGATTTTGTAAATGGAAGAAAAGAACAGTTTTGAAGACACAACTCTCACTGTTTTCCAGAATCCCAGCTTTCTGACAAAGTTTGGTGGACATATCCTGCCTCTGTACACTGGCTGACAGTGCCAGGCGGCCAGACCCTCTTCATCCGGCCACATGTGTACACTACTCTTGTGTTTGTCTCAGGAAATCACAGAAAAATAGGAAGAGTGGTTTCTGGAAGGTTCATATATTCCTAGAGTTCTTACTTACATATATATTAAGGTTGTGATATTTATAAAGTAAGTTTAAAAAAGAATTCCATTTTTAAATACACTTAGTAGAAGAAATAAAGGTCACATAAAAATATCCCAGGAAACTGGACATTGAAATGTAAAATATTTCAACCCCCAAACCTTTCAATGACTCTTAGGGCCCCATTCTTTTTCAAAACAAAGAAGGATCTTTAACACATGGTTCTTTTTCATGCCTTCCCCTCCCTCCTCCTGTTTATTTTCTAGCAATTCCTGCTGTGCTATCCTGTTCAGCTGCTGGTTTCCAGGCCTCTGGGTCTCTGTTCCTGCAGTTTCCTTGCCTGAAGCACCCTGTCCTCTTTCTTTGCTTGGTAAACATTTCTTATCTTTAAAGATTCATTTCAGGCACGATTTTCTTCAGGGAACTCTAGATATTTTTAAGTACAGCTTGTGCTTTTGTTTGCACTGTGAAAATCTTTTTTACACTGAATTATATTGAAATGATCTGTTTCTGTGTTGGTTTCTTCCTCCCCCCCCAGACTGAATCCTCCTAAGTCTGAACTCACTGTGCTCATCTTTCTCCCCACAGTGCCTTGTAAAAGACCTGGCACATCACATATGCCCAGTAAGTATATGTTGAATTAAATGAAATGTGGGCATATATTTAATTGCTTAGTGATATGGTGGACCTCCGGGGTAATGGAGATTAGGAACAAAGCTAAGAGGCTGCTGAGAGCTGAAGTGTTAGGAGTCACCAAGGAAACAGGACTTGGACTGTTTGAACCAAGTAGGATTTGGAGGGGGAGGAAAGAAAAAGCTCAGTCCAGACCAGGGTACTTACAACTAGAGGGTGACAGCAAATGAGAATAGACTTGGTTGGTCTGGGAAATGATGAGACTGGCTTCATGAGACCGTAATGAGGCTTAGGGGTGAATGGAGAATGCCCTGTGGTACAGGTGGGCTGATGAGGATAGAGCATTCAGACCCGCCACCCTCCTGCGGCACTTCCACCCACCTCTCCCTGCTTGGCAAGTAGTTCAGAATCCTCAAGAAGGTTACCAACACCCTGCAGACGGTGCTTTTCCCTGACCGCCAGTCCCAGGAAGGCTTTGTTCTCACTGTACACTGTCTGGATAGGTCTAGCGGAAGTGGGGGAGACACGCAGAGCCCCAGAAGAGGCCTGGGTGGGGTCAGGGAGCCCTGGGCTGAACCATGGCACCCAAATTCCCCTTGAGGCTACAGTTGTTTGGTCCTCTGCTATTTCATGGGATACTAATTACATCCTAAGGCTCTGGATCTCTAATGAGCCTGTGCCTGGGAGATTCAACCTGGACTTGATTCTTTTTAAAGATTGTATTTCTTAAACAGAGCACCTTTATTGTACAATGTAAGATAATAATTTTTCATTTAACTTGTAATATTCCTTTGTGGATCAACCTATCATTATGCCTGATTATCCCACCACATTATGAGCTTCGTTAAAAGGAGGAAAAAAAAGCTTGTCTTTCTGATGGTATAAAAAAAGAAAGAAAAGAAAAGAAAAAAATGAAATAAACCAACTGAATATAAGTGATGCCATATATAAAAGGGGCTATGGGTTACCATGGCAACCAAAGTTCTAAAAATGACAGAAAGAAAAAGAACATCAGGTTGTTGTGACAAATGACACTTGAAGTGACAGTTTTCTTGTGGTGCTTGCTTTTAATTAATGCAGCTCTGTGAGAAACATTATTATTGAATAATAGATTAATGTGGTAAATCAGGAACCTCGCTGGCAGACTTGTTTTTCCAATGCTGGGATAGCGAATAGGAGAGCGTGCAGAACCTCTGGGAGCGCAACTCCACGCCGTGAGGGGGCCAGACTGATGGCAGTTGTCCAAAATCACCCCGGGGGGAACACTTCTGCACTGCTGGTGGGAATGCAAGCTAGTACATTCCTTTCAGAAGGAAGTTTGGAGAACACTCAGGGATCTAAATGTAGACCTGCCGTTTGATCCTGCAATTCCTCTTCTAGATGTATATCCAAAGGACCAAAAATCATTTGGCAATAAAGATATTTGCACCAGATAGTTCATTGCAGCTCAATTCATAATAGCCAAGTCATGGAAGAAGCCCAAGTGCCCATCAACCCATAAATGGATTAATAAACTATGGTATATGTATACCATGGAATACTAGGCAGCATTAAAAAAAAAGGAGACTTTACCTCTTTTATGTTTATATGGATGGTGCTGGAAAATATTCTTCTTAGTAAAGTATCTCAGAAATGAAAAAAAAAATCCAGTGTACTCATTATTACTGTGAAACCAATTTATAATCACTCACACTTTCATACGAAAGATGAATCACACCTATAGCTCAGGATGAAGGAGGGAAGGGGAGAAGGAGGGGAAGGGAGGGCGGTGGGTCGATAGAAGGAGGGTGAATGGTGGGACCACACCTATGGAGCATATTGCAAGTACAAGTTGGATCTATCAGGTGTAGAACACAAATGTCTTAACACTGTAATTGGGTAAATGAGGTGAAGGCTATGTTGATTAGTAGGATGTAAGCACTTCAATTTGTACAAATAATCAACACATTGAATCCCACAATGGCATAAATGTATTCATGATCCATGTACAAATGACTTAATAGAAAAATGATTTAAAAAAAACAAAACAATTAAAAAAAAAATCACACCAGGAGCGTCTGTGGCGTGTGCTTTTGGGAGCGCAGAAACAGCTATCTCCAGCTGCAGCAATCAAAACCAGGCTGAAAAATACGACATTCACCACAAAGGAAAGCAGCTGTGTGGCATCAAAACTGTCACTGTGAGAAGACAATCTAACAGGTCATTTTCACCACTGGTGGCTTTTTATGTGTTTCCATGTCTGTGATGTAAGATGAAAACCCATATGTTGCTCCTTCAGTGACCTATTTCAGCAGAGAGAGTCCTCAGTAGGGCACGTTCTCAACGCCCCACCCACACCAGGAGTTCAAGCAGGCACCTGCTGCTCAGGGACAGCCCGACTCTAGAATGCACAAGCGATGCCTCACGGAGACGTGAAAAAGAACCACGGACTCTCTGTGTAGCTCTGGAAGTCGAGGACAATGCACGGGACATAGCACCATCCCCAGGTCATAAACCTGAGATGAGAAGTCAGGTGTCCCCTCTGCATGGCCCCAGGCCTGGCCTCCCGGAAATGGGCCAAGCGAATTCCTGGCGTGTTTATTTATTTATTACTTACTTTCCTAAAGCCTCAGAACAATTCTGTAAGGGCATAGATACAAAGGAAAGCACTTGTAAGGGAGAACAGCAAAAATTGCAAGTGGCTAGGTGGTGGATTTCCTAGTAGGTTTGAGCAGGTTTTTCAAACCCTTATCACCTGTTTGTCCTCCACCTCCCTCCCACAGGGATTGCACCATCCAGTCTGCTGTGTCTTTACACACTCCCTGCATTCAGTGGTGGTTGTTAATAGCTTAACTTGCCTAAGACTGTGAGCTCCTGGAGGCAGAGGGAATAGTCTTTCTTCCAGCTCATTTTTTGACACATAAAAGGGGCTGAGTACATTTTTTAAATGAAGGAATGAAGAGATGAAACAAAAGCTGCATGCCTAGGTGACTCCAGCAGAGTTTCACTGAATTCTACTTACGTGAATTAATTTATTCATCATTCATCCAAAGTGTAGGGACTGCCCTTGCCTCAGTGACTAGGCAGGTGCAGTCAGTTCAGATAGGGAGACCTATCCATGGGGCTACAGGGGCAACAAAGCAACAAGACTGCAGGGCAGAAACACTAGACTGGAGATGATGGCAGCAGAACTTGGAGGATAGAAATTCTTGGAACTGGGGGCTTCAAGAAAAATTTCCAGGAGAAAATGAAATTTGATTGGAAGCTTAAGGAGAAAGAGTTAGAGGGAAGGTGGGAGTGGGGAGGAGGGAGGGAGATAGGGAAGCTCCCACCTAATGGGCACAATGTAAAGGTACAGGGCACCTCCTGGGTGTGGGACCGAACTGTAAAGGGACCCTACCTAACATACCTAATACATGTACACTGTTTGCACCCTCATATTAACCTGAAAGAAAAAAAGAAGAAGAGTGAACTGGCCAGAAAAAGAGAGAAGATTGTTTTAGATGAAAGAGGTGCACACCAGGACAGGGCATCTCTGAGCCTGCTGGAAATGAAGCCTGCCCAGAAAGCAGGTGTGTGCAGGGGTGGGGTGGGGAGCAGCAGGAAGAGGCTGGGGCAGCCTGAGCCCCCAGCTCAAAAAGGGCCTTGCGGCTCACAGGGGGGCCAGACAGCAGAGCTGGAGACGAAATAAGCAGTGTTAACACACTTTAATATAGTTTTTTTTTTCATGACAATATGGCTATATAAATATATATATATTTTTTTACATCTAAACATGGTGAGTTCCAATACTTAATTGTTTAAAAAAAATGTTTAAGTTGGAAGTGCAGCATGCAGAATTATTTTTCTTTCTTTTTCTTTTTTGCAGCTTTTGGCCAGGGCTGGGTTTGAACCCACCACCTCCGGCATATGGGGCCGGCACCCTACTCCTTTGAGCCACAGGCACCACCCGCAGAATTATTTTTCCCTGAACTATTTGTAAGTCACCAATCCCGTGCATTCTATCCCAGATTCTTATCAACTAGAACATTCTTCCGTCTGACTTCAATTTAACACAGCTTCACCAGGAAAATGATGACATTAACATTAATAAATGATCTTCAGATCTTCAAACTTTAATTTTTTACCAATAGTCCCCAAATATGCCTTTTTCACAAAAGGGTCAGGTTCACAACCGCTTGTTGCATTTACCGTGCATTGTGGTGTCTGGTTAGCTTCCTCCATCTGCAACTGTTCCTCAGTCTCTCCTGGTCTGTGATGATGTTGACACTTTTGAAGATCTCAGGAGAGTTCATGTAAATAATGTCCCTCCTTTTGGGTTTGTGTGAGAGTTCCTCATCAATAGAATCTGATTATTGATTTTTTTTTCTTTTTTCTTTTTCTTTTTTTGAGACAGAGTTTCACTATGTTGCCCTCGGTAGAGTGCGTGGCATCACAGCTCACAGCAACCTCAAACTCCTGGGATTAAGTGATTCTCTTTACTCAGCCTCCCTAGTAACTGGGACTACAGGCACCCACCACAATGCCCAGCTGTTTTTTGTTGCAGTTGTCATTGTTGTTTAGCTGGCCCTGGCCAGGTTTGAACCTGCTACCATCAGTGTATGTGGCTGGCACCGTAACCACTGTGCTATGGGTGCCGAGCCTGATTATAGATTTTTGACAGGAATAACACTGATGGAATGCTGTATTTTTTCCACTAGATCATACAGGTGGGTGCATAATTTTGATTTGCAGTATTACTGATAAAGTTCATGCTAACCATTTGATTAAGTTGCCAGCTAGGATTCTTTACTGAAAAGCGGCTCTTTTATTCCTTTGTAATTAGTAAGTATTTTTTTGTGGAAATATTTTTGTTGGTCATATGGCATTTCGACACATCTGAGAGGCACTGACAACCTTCTATTCTGGCCTACTATGATGATGATGTCTCCCTGTGGAGCAGAGGGAAAGTTTGTTTGGTATCCAGCATAATAAAGATAATGTCTTTGGAATAAAATTTTGGCAATTTGCTAAGATTCCATAAACTTTTGGGACTTTCTGAGCTCAGGATTCCTCAGCTGTAATCTGAATTCACCATGTGTGCTACCTGGGCTACCTCATGTTGTCACATGGGATTTTGGGGACAAGGGGAACTGAGATAAGCAGAGTCAGTAAAGTCCTTTGTCTCTGACCCAGCTATCTGTGTCTTCAGCTGGCATCCATAAAGCTATGAGCAGCTAACTCGTCAGACTGCAAGGGAAAAATCTCTGCCTTCCTGAAAACTTTAAAACTATGTTAATATATGTTCTTTAGCAAAATTTCAATTGTTTCATTTATTTATAGCTGTATGGGCTCATGGCTTCCTATTTTTACAAAAACTCATAATTTAGTATTATTGTTATTTCTTTTGTTGCCCCTGATTTTGATGGCTTTTTATCATCCTCCTTCTTTAAGAACTTTCTTGGTTTATCAACAAAAAGATATTTTAACTAATCTTGTACTTTTTCTTCTCCTGCCCCCGATTTAGTCCTTTCTCTAAGGAGTTCTGGTTCCATTTAGTGGAGCCTGGTATTTGGAAGCAAAGAATCAGCCAACTATGAAGTTAGAAGAGAAATTTCCAAATTAATGCCCTCACCTCTGATGTCAACTGCAAGTTAAGGGGATGTGCAAATTACCCTCAGTCTTGATAATTTACTGGAAGGACTCACCAACCTCACTGGACATTATTATACTCATGGTGTGGTTTATTACAGGGAGAGAATGAAAATTGAAATCAGCTAGGGAAGAAAGTGCAGGAAAAGTATGAAATGCAGAGCTCCTAGGTTCCTCTTGCCAGGAAGTCAGGATGTGTCATGATACTAGTATCTATGTATGGCAGTTCACATGAGGACTGCCCGTAAGGGAAGGTCACCTGTGCCTCAGTGTCCAGAGGTTTTTTTTTTTTTGAGACAGAGTGTCACTGTGTCACCCTTGGTAGAGTGCTATGGTGTCACAGCTCACAGCAACCTCAAACTCTTGGGCTTAAGTGATTCTCTTGCCTCAGCCTCCCAAGTAGCTAGGACTACAGATGCCTGTTATAATGCCTTGCTATTTTTTTTTGTAGTTGTCATTGTTGTTGGGCAGGCCCAGGCAGGGTTCGAACCTGCTAGCCCCGGTGCATGTGGCTGGAGCCCTAGCCACTGAGCTACAGTTACTGAGCCCAGTGTCCTGAGTTTTAATTGAAGCTTCATCAAGTAGGCATGATCAGTTGACTTATTGCCCAGTCTCAGTGTCCAGGTGGATCGACACAGTGTGACTCAAAGCCTTCACCCTGAGTCACACTGTTGTTCTTTCTAGCATGGTCAGTCACACTTTAAGATTAGATGTGGTCAGTCCCTGCCCTAAAGCACATTTCTAGGCTACTCAGTGTGAACCAAGGCCCCTAGGAAAATAAACGCAATCCTGTTGAGCATAATATTCTCAGGACCCAGAGAGTACCTCTCACAAGCTGGGGGATGAAGGCCAGACCTTTTCTTTGGGCAAAGTCAAATTCATCACTCCATGTGGGCACTTTGTGTGTTCCCTTTGCGTGACTGGAGACGTGAATGAACAGCAGCTTTGCCGTGGGTGCAAACTTGCTCCTGTAATTATTAAGTCAAGAAACTGACTACACGGGATAGGATGGCGTGTAGCAAAATTCTTTATTTAGGGTTTTGATTTTATGCCCTTCTAGTCATGTACACACTTAATCTATTATCTGTTAGTTTCACCATTACCTCATTTTATCTATCTGAAATTAACTTGAAATATCCTGTTACCATATCAACACAATCACTTTTGCAGTAAACATCTTCTTCTAGACACTGACTAATCTCTGGGAAGGTGTGTAAACAAAATCATAAAGAAGAAAGTAGCCACAGGGGAACAGAGTTAATGGAAGAGTATCTTCAAGCATTCACTCAGTTTATGCAGTATGAAGTAACGACTGTGTCTTTTCCTCAGGGCAGAGCACCTATAGACTCTGACAATATGTTGTTAACATACGTCAACCCTCTGGCCCATATCTCTGAGGAAGGGTGGCATGCCCTTTGATCTCAGGCTTCACAGGGTGCACAGCTTCAGAGAATGGGCTTGTGGAATTTTTAACTCCAGGCAAGCCAACTCTGAGTGTGTTCCAGGGGGGCCCAGGTCCCTTAAGCCTCTGGAAAAAAAGCAAGCCATTTTAAACTCACACTGAGTTCACTTTGTGTGCTTGATGTAGGATATGTTTATTTCTAAATATTATCCTACAGTTCCCTGGGTGTGGGTAGGGGGATAATGCTCTCAGACTCTCCCAGGAGCAGAGCTAGGGACATTTGTACACACACATACAAATTTACATATTTATTAATTGCTCTATTATCTACCTATTTAATCTATCATCTATCTATACTGAATACTATGAGTTCACACCCATACTTCTAATACCAGTGCAATGCCACAGAGTTTATTAGTTTTTTCCCTTTCCTATATTTGTAACTTTCTTTTCTAACTGTAAGAAACATCATGACCCTTGATATATGTACTTACTTATTTGTTCAATCCTACTATATTAATCATTTTCCCACCTCTCCCCCCCTCTCCCACCATTCTCTTCCTTACAGGCATAATCACCATTCTAACTCTGTTTGGTCTCTATGATTGGTCACTCCTCTGGAAGGAAGCTCTCCCTAACACATTTGTACCCCCAATCGCCATGATGGGCCACTCCCTATGTGGACACCATTCTCACATTCATTGCACTTATGCCCTGGCACTCCATACGGAGCGAAAAAGGAACAGAGGGGAAGAGATATATATTAATTTGTTAGTGAGGCCTTTTATCAGTATGAAAAATAATACTTATTCATTGAACAGCATTTGGAACATACAGAAAAGCGTAGAGAAGAAATTGAAAGTCATCCACAATTCTACTGTGCAGAGATTTCCATTAACATTTTTCATTTTCTATTTTTCCCTTTTCTAAAACCATTTAAAAATAGTTGATAACATAATCTGTATAATCTATACAACAAAACCCACAGATAAATTCAAAGTTGTTTGAGACCACAGCTGATATAATGAAGCTAAGTACTGAAGAAGAGTACTACATGTCAGTAGGTTATAAACTTATTGGAATATCCAGAAAAATGTACCTGAAAATCCCACCACTTTGATCATGGGAGTATTGTGCTCCAGGGGTGATGTCTCCCTCTCATGTAGTCCTCCCCTCTGGGTCATGGCTGTTGAGCAACGGCTGCTTGCTATTGCAGGTCATGGGTCTCTTATTTACATGGTGTTGTACTCATTTGCCACCTGGAAGAAAAACTCAAACCCCACTTCAGGTATAAATCAGATGGTGATTATTACACCTGCGCAGGGTACCGCACTCCTGCACAGGTGGGTCACTGCCCCAAAGGGCAAACAGCCCAGAAGTGAGGAACAGGCTGACTTTTATACCATTTTTGTTGCCATGCAAGCAAGCAAAAACAAAAGCAGAATGTGGCAGTTAGTTAGCTCAGGGTGGGGTTATAGTTGGGCGGGGGCTGGTTGGCTCAGGGGGTTACATCGTGGCAGCTAGCATGGGGACAAACTTGGCTTGGGAAATTTTGCTTGAGTAAGCTTTCCACCATTGTTTAGCCCTTGCTGGGGGGTTGGGGTAAGTTTTCCACCATTGTTTAGCCATTGCTAGGGGGTTGGCGGGACTCGGAGAACTCCCCTGTCCTATTCTGAAACCTGTTTTTGAAATTAACCAGGGGAGCATGTGGGGGACTAAGGCTGAAACAGGCTAAGACAAACCTGGGTCTTTTAGGGGGCTGCTCTTTATCACATTGGCAGTGGTGACTGAGGGAATGGGGGATGAGTGGGTTTAGAGGAGCAAAGACAGGGCCAGAGGAGGGCCAATCATGCTGTGATGGTCATCTCACTACCTGCTGGAGACTCCTTCTCTGGGGAATAACTCAGAGGCCCATTATTCATGCTTGGATGATGCCCGGTCTCTGGTTGTAGAGATAAAAAGTACTTTCTGGAGACTGTAAAGAGTCATAGTTTCTGACCATGATGTGTCCATTTAAGGAGTCTTTATAGAGTATTAGGGGTGTGTCGGTGATGCCCTTCCAATCCAAATTCTCTCAATTGAATGTTTAAGAAAACCAAGTGGAGGCCGAGATTGTTTAGGTGAACATGTTTTTGGGGGTGATGCCTGTGGCTCAGTGAGTAGGGCGCCGGCCCCATATACCAAGGGTGGTGGGTTCAAACCCGGCCCCAGCCGAACTGCAACAACAACAAAAATAATAGGTGTTGTGGTGGGCACCTGTGGTCCCAGCTACTGGGGAGGCTGAGGCAAGAGAATAGCTTAAACCCAAGAGTTTGAGGTTGCTGTGAGCTGTGATGCCATGGCCCTCTACCAAGGGTGACAAAGTGAGACTCTGTCTCAAAAAAAAAAAAAAAGAAAGAAAAGGTTTTGAGACGAGAATTGATGCCATAGTAGTGAGAAAGGGGAGGAAGAGAGCCCTTTGGGGAGCCCTTTGGGGAGCCCTTGTCCTTAAGGGAATACCATGATGGATTAGACGTCAATTAGGAGTAAAAACGAAAGCAACAAAGACTCAGGTTTTCCAGCATGGATGTGGGTGAAATAGCAAAGGAACGCATTATCATTATTTCTACTTTTCTTTCTCTAGCAACTACTCCTTGAAAAAGCATCCATCTTAAAGAGTAAGAATTGGGTCATTTCTCTGGACTGTCCACAGCACCAGGACGGGCTGAACCCCTTAGAATGTAGTCATTACCTACTTCTTGGGTGAGCTTCTGTTCTACAGTGAGCTCTGGCATGGATATTTAGCTCCATTGTGGTTGATAACTGTCTTTGGGCGTATTAAACAGGACACCATGTGGTCACTGGGATTCCCACCCTCTACCTGGCCCTGCCTGAAAGACAATGTGTGCTTTCAGGGCTTTACTCCTGTGAAGTCAAACCAAAGGCAGAGTGTCAGCAAGGCCATGGAGTTTGAACTTCATGCCCAGGATACACTTCTGCTTTTGAATCCTCTCTTGGGTAGTATAGTTATTTATATCTAAATGTATATATAATATTGACATGTTTTTTAAATAATTCATAGGAAGTCTTAATACATTACCATGAATGATTTATTTTTACTTAAAAAAACACTAAGCATAGTGAAACAAGTATAAGTCTATAAGGAAAAGTGTGATATGCAAACAACGATAGTGAACTGGCTGGTGAGTACCTAGGGCTTTTGCAGTTTATGCAAATATTAGAAAAATAGGTGACAGCCAATTCTATCCCACTTGGGGTTATATGTCACAAGATAATTCCTGTTGCTTTGCTCCTCCCTCAGAGAACCTTAAGAAGAACTCACATCTTTTAATAAAAAAAAGCTTCAAAGGTGAATCGCTTTTTTGTTATTTATAAGCAAATGGCTTTATCAACAAAAATGAAGCTCTCTCTATTGAAGCTGCAAATAAAGGCCATTGTTCCTACCTGCACAAGGCTCTCACAGACTGGTATGACAGGGAGATCAGAGCCCAGCAACAGGGCAGTGACACAATACCAAGAAACTGAGGGTAATGTAGTTATTGAGTTTGGGCATTGCGTTTCCAACTCTCAACATCCTAGTAGCCAAAGCAAAAAGGAAAAATGGATAGGTTCTGTGGATTTCACTGCCTACTAGAAGGAAAGTGATTCTGTCCACAGAACAAGTATTTCCAGACCTTCACTCATTCATCCTTTCAGCAAGTAGTCACTGTACACTTAAAATGAGCCAGGAAAAGAGTTATGCTTGGAAGATATTTGCAAACAAGACAAACACCTGCTCAGATGTGATACCTTGTCTTAAGGACGACCACTGTTATTTCTCCTCTTTGTGCAAGCACCTGCCTCTCCTCTGTTGAGAGGTGAAGTGTATTTCACCCCCTCATGACCAAAGCTGGGCTATCTGGGACTATACTGACCAATAGAATATAGCAGTAATGACACTAGGCCAGTTTTGAACCCACCTTTTTTTTTTTTTTTTTGCAGTTTTTTGGCTGGGGCTGGGTTTGAACCCGCCACCTCCGGCATATGGGGCCGGCACCCTACTCCTTTGAGCCACATGGCCTCCGGAGCCCAACTTTTTAAGAGAGGTGGCAATTCCTGCTTCCATTCATTTGGAAGCCAGCCACCATGGAAGTAATATAATTAGCTGGAGACCAGCACGCTTGAGAAGTCTGCAGCATGTGAGAAGCCCTAGAGAATAAGATACCACATGGTGGGGTACCAGACTCAGCCTAGCCTAAGGGGGGAATCCAGCCAAGTGAGTGACTGTGGCAGCTGTCATGGGAAATAGAAAAACCACACTGCTGAGCCTTTCCTGAGTCACCAGCAGAGCAATGGGGTTATTTTTGGAGTAGTTTGTTATGTAAGCTCCAAACCAGTAACTGGCAGTTGCAGAGAAGGCTAGCAGATAAACAAGCAGTAACAAAAGGAATGATAAATATTGGGCTTGTTTGCTCTGCTTGGTATCCCGGGTGGTTGTAATCTCACAGACATTTCCAGTTCATCTGGCCAGCTGGCTTCCGATTGGGTTCCATCAATTGGAGGCACTGACAGGAAGCTGGAAGGCAGGATGAGGGGCACATTTTCTTCTCTTTTCTAAAGCAGTGACTGACTCCGGGTTCCAGTGTTTTCAGCATTTCCAACAGGAGTTGTGCACTAGCTTTAGTAGTTCCGGAAGTTGAGGGTTTCTACAATTGGGTGGCATCCTTCAACAATCACCGTCCCAAGTGGCTGAGCGCCTGCACTGCAAGCAGCCTCGCTGGTTCCAACAGTGTCATCTGCGGGTTCCAACAATGCTAAGTGGCTCAGTGCTGGGGGTCCCACCTTCTCCCTCTTTGGTCCTCTACCCCTTGGTCTATTAGAAATATCTAAAGCTTATTCTGTCTTCCTGACTAGATATCCATGGACACGGTGTTTATAACCAGTGGTGCCCTGGGGCAATAGATAACTTTTTAAGACGGTTGTCTTTCCTTGAGCATAAACACCTGTGGAAAATGAGATAGTCGTGGTTCACACATGTAGGGGACAAAATATTTATTGAAATTATAATCTGGCCCCGTCTCCGCAGTCCCGGCATCTAGCCGTCCCCGACCCGCAGCCCCGGTTCCTGCCAGGCCCGCCCCCCGCTCGGAGCTCCAGCGTCCGCAGTTGCCGCCGCCCACCCCGGGGAGCCGCAGGACAGGTGCTCGGCGTGCAGGCGCGCTGCAGCCCGAGAGGTAAATTTCCTCTGCGGACAAGCAAACGTGTCTGGAAGGGTGTTTTGGAGAGTCGTTGTGGTTTATAAAGGGATCCAAAAACGCTAAAGAACTTCTTCCAAGGGAGTGAAATCCCTCCGGCGAGCTAATGCATCCGGAGACTTGTATACCCTGAGATTCTCCAACAGAGAAGAAGGGGACTTGGACTCAGTCTGGAGCACAATACAAAGATATGGATTCGGATCATTCGGGTCAAGGAGCTGACCAACTGCAAAAAGTGATTGACACCATCAAAACCAACCGTGATGACAGAAGAATCATCATGTGTGCTTATAACTCAATAGATCCTCCCATGGTGCTGCCTCTTGGGCAGGCCCTCTGCCAGTTCTTCGTGGTGACCGGTGAGCTGTGCTGCCAGCTGTACCAGCGGTCAGGAGACGTGGGCCTGGGTGTGTGGCTCCCTGCTCACCTACATGATGGTGCACACCGCGAGTCCAAAGCCAGGTGACTTTGTACATACCTTGGAGATGCACATATTACCTGAATCACGTTCAGCTTCAGAGAGAGCCAAGACCTTTCCCAAGCTCGAAATACGTCTGAAAGTTGGACAATTGATAATTTCAAAGCTGAAGACTTTAAGATTGAAGATTACAATCCACATCCAACCATTAAAATGAAAATGGTTGTTTAGAGTGCTTTGGAAGGCGTTCTGAACACATTCCCAGTCTTTAGGGGTGGAGAGTATTGTCAGTCTTGAGGGGTTGGGCCCAATGCCCAGGTGAAAGTTCTGTGGCTCAAAGGAGTAAGGCGCAAGCCCCATAAGCCTGAGATGGAAGGTTCAAACCCAGCCCCCGCCAGAAACTGCAAAAAAAAAAAAGGAACTTGGTCAAAATCTGTCAGTAACCCGTTAGTTACTAACTCTTAAGGATATTAAGTTCTAAAGGATGTTGCCACTGGCAAATGTAAACATGTTTCTTTTAGTAATAACAGGCCTTGGATTTGTCTTATTCACTGAGGGTTTATGAAAATGCTGAGATTATAAACAAAGTGAGAAGAGTGAAGATTTAACATGTTTTGAACAAAAACATGTACATGTATTTCAATCTCTTATCTTTATGAAGGTCAGTGAATTTTAAGAATTCTATAAGCTATTGCTTTAAATTTGAGTGAGCTGAGGAACACCATCGATCATATATAGTGTAGTTATGGACACTTAAATTTGTTTTATATTGTTACAATAAAGAAGTATTCTGCAGGGCAGTGCCTGTGGCTCAAAGGAGTAGGGTGCCGGCCCCACATGCCGGAGGTGGCAGGTTCAAACCCAGCCCCGGCCCCAAACCACACACACACACAAAAATATATAATCTGGTATTACATGAGATAAAAGGTCTACTGAAGATAAGGTATTAGAACCAAGAGATTGCTACAATAAACTCTTGTGATGGTAGGCTATTTCTCACTGTATAGGAGTTTACAGAAAGAAAAGGAATTACTCAGGGCTTTAAATTCTCAGCTCAATATATTGTCAGAGGACTAGGGACCTTGCATGATGGCTCTTAGCTGCAAAAAATGAGATACACGGAAACTCAAGCCCATGATTTGATTCCACAAATCACAGAATTACAATATAAATTAGATCCATTCATAGAATAGAATGAATAAATGAATAGATTAATTCATCACTTAAGTGAAAAGATGGGGCACTGATTTAGAAAGAATGAGACCTCCAAGAAATGGAATGAGAATATTTGAGTTGTCTCAGATCAATGTCAGAATTATGAAACCACAAATGTCCTCAATTGTTTTTTTTCCCCCCAGTGGAAGCAGTCTCTACCTCCTCTGTCTGAGTATGACAACCTTCCTTTGCATAAAGCCTTGATTAGTGCCTTTCAGACTTGATGTGCATGAAGTCCACCTCAGGATCTTGATAAAATGAACACCATTTGACTTGGTGGTCTTGGGAGTGGCCTGAGAGCTGCATTTCTAGCAAGCGTCTAGGTGTTGCTGCCGGTTCATGAACCACATTTTGCACATCAAGGGACTCAATATAGGCCTGACCCATAGCAGTTGAAGGGACATCAGTTCTACACCAGTACTATTCTCGCTACCCTCCAACGTTTCCCCATCCAAAACTAGAAAAGTCTAAAGGGTCAAGTGGAAAGTCTAACCCAGTATTGGATAATATATACATTGAAATAAGTGTCAGCTCATGGCAAATTATATCAGAAGGAACTTAAGGAATATGCGTGCTAATGGGTTCTAGGCTTGTTAGACCAAAGAAGCAGAAGGTACCAACAGATTGGGCAGGGCTGGTCAGTATGGATTCCATGCGGTAGTCTGAGTGTCTGGGAGCAGCTCTAACTCCCAATTTGCCTCATGAGTTGACTGAAATCTGAACTCAGCAATGGCCTACCATCACTGAGGCCGCAATGCCACGCATCCATGGTGGAGGGTAAATGATGCCTTTAATGTTGGAGTGGGATTTATCAAGGGCAACCCAGAAACCCACCCACTCTCTACACTCCTCAGAGGAGGCCCCCAAATGCTTTCTTCTTTAAGACATTAAGTGGCTCAGTCGGTAAGGCGCGGGCCCCATATACCAAGGGTGACGGGTTCAAACCCTGCCCCGGCCAAACTGCAACCAGGAAATAGCCGGGCGTTGTGGCGGGCGCCTGTAGTCCCAGCTACTCGGGAGGCTGAGGCAAGAGAATTGCTTAAGCCCAGGAGTTGGAGGTTGCTGTGAGCTGTGTGAGGCCACGGCACTCTACCGAGGGCCATAAAGTGAGACCCTGTCTCTACAAAAAGAAAAAAAAAAAAAAAAGAAATGTATCGACTGGGAGAGTAACATCGGCCAAGAGAGCAGCAGCTGCCAAAGACTCTTTTGTTTCAGTCTTCATGAGCCAGTGTTGGTGAGAAGAACCTGAGGGCTTCCTAATTCAGTAGGAATCATGGAATACCAGAGTGGCAGAGGCTAAGTAGCAAAAAGCTGCTGGGCATAATTGGGTTCAGTCACTGTTGAGCAGCAGAGAGCTTTGGGAGTGCTGTCCTGAGAGTGAAATCAATGGGTGGTCTACCAAACTATTATGTGCTACCTGCAATTTAAAAACTCTCACTTCGGCTCAGTGCTTGTAGTACAGTGGTTATGGCACCAGCCACATACACCAAAGTTGGTGGGTTCAAACCCAGACTGGGCCAGCTAAACAACAATGACAACTGAAACAAAAAATAGCCGGGCCTTGTGGCGGGCGCCTGTAGTCCCAGCTACTTGGGAGGCTGAGGCAAGAGAATCACTTAAGCCCAAGAGCTTGAGGTTGCTGTGAGCTGTGATGCCACAGCACTCTACCAAGGGCGACATACACTCTATCTCAAAATAAATAAATAAATAAATAAGTAAAAATAAAAATAAAAACTCTCGCTTTGATGGCCAGAAACCAGGCTTGAGTCACTACAATGGAGATTTTGCCAAGTCACTTCACAATCCAGAGTCCCACTAGAGCAGTGGTTCTCAACCTACCTAATGCCTCCTAATGCCGCCACCCTTCAGTATAGTTCCTCAAGTTGTGGTGACCCCCAACCAGAACATTATTTTCGTTGCTACTTCATAACTGTCATTTTGCTACTGTTATGAATCGTAATGTAAATATATGATATGCACGATGTATTTTCATTGTTACGAAGGGGTGGCGACCCACAGGTTGCGAACTGTTGCACTAGAGGAAGGCGAGACTGGTCTGCCTGAGGAAGGACTCTTGCACACTGCTGCAATATGTTGTAAATATACTCCCCTACCCTTTCTCTGGAAGACTTGTGGCTTGTTTTTACGATTAATCAGTTTTGATTTGACACCGATCCTTTCCTATAGGAAAGAAGCTCTTGTTATTTATTCCTTCTACTCTTCCAACACTTTTGTGGGATCTTTGGAGTTTAGGAGATAAATGAAATTTTGGCCTACGTATTTTAACATGGTTCCAGTGGGCCTGAGAACCCACATGATTCTGTTATGTACAATGTGAATATACATACTTGAAAATGGACATTATTGAACTGCTCCCTGAAGCTTGGAGTGAGGACTACTAAGACCAGTGCTGTCCCTGGGACTTCCCCTTCTTACCAAAGGTAAACCCAAAGTGATGCTACATCCCAGGGAGAATTAAAGAGATTAGTAGGCTGGGCAAGGTGGCTCATGCCTATAATCCCAGCACTCTGGGAGGCCGAGGAGTGTCTCTGGGAGGCTGAGGTGGGTAGATTGCCTGACCTCACAGGTTTGGTACCAGCCTGAGCCAGAGTGAGACCCCCGTCTCCAAAAATAGCGGGGCATTGTGGTGGGCGCCTGTAGTCCCAGCTACTCGGGAGGCTGAGGCAAGAGGATCACTTGAGCCCAAGAATTTGAGGTTGCTGTGAGCTATGATGCTACAGTACTCTATCAAGGGTGACAAAGTGAGACTCTGTCTCAAAAAAAAAAGGAGAGATTAGTGCCACCAACAAAGACTTGAAAGATGCAGAGGGTGACTTAACACGTGGCTGATCACTCAGCTACTTCACTTGTGCAAAAGGCAAACAGATCTTGAGAATAACTTGAAACATGCACATTTACACCCTCCTTCACCTTGCTAATTCATTCTGCAGGTCTCAGTTGAAGTATCATTTTTCCAAGCACTTTTTCTGATGAATGGAGTAAGTTATGCACCTTCTTTCCATCCTCAAGAAAATCAGAAAGAGTAAGAGCATACTGGTAGAAGACATCACAAGATATCAAGAAAACAGATATTTCCAACAGGAAATTTGGTACATGGAATTAGTCACAAATTTTTTGAAGGGGCTAGAGAAGCAAAATCACAATTAGATTATTCAGATATGGGTAACTGCTGATGCCACCATTCACTTGGCGCTGAAATAACAGCAAGGGAGGGTGGCATTACCTTCAGGGAGAAGCCCACTGTGTGGCCACTGTGGGGCACTGCCACTGCCACTGGAACCACACTATGGTCAAGCCCACTTTTGCTCTGCTCATATGCCCAGAGTCACTGGAGCCCACAGCTGCCCACTCCTGCCACTGTTAGTGGCTCACACTGACAGCAGTCCCTGCCAGAATCTCCACTGCTGCTGGAGTCTGCATTTGCTGGCAGCCATCAGGGAATGTCCACTGCTACCAAAGACACTATCAGAGGCATAAAAAGTCATTCTTCTTCTTCTTTTTTTTTTGACATACAGCAGAGTTGTTCTGTGAGTTGACCATCAAGGGACTCTAACACACTGGACAGCATATAGTAGTGGTCACCATAAGGAACTAGGCCTACTGTGCTAATACTTACCGTGTTCCGGTCTGTAGACATTAGGTCAACTTATGGAGGCAGTCAGTGGAGGGAGGTGGTCAGCTATGGAGGTTCTACTGTATTTCAATTTTCCAACAGAAACTCCCCTGGGTAAGTGTTACCTAGAAGGGTACTGGAGAGGGAGCCTGAAAGTGGAATTTGCAGAAATCCAGCCTTCTTAAAAACAAACAGAAAAAGGAGAATATGAAGCATATGAAAGCAGGTAAGAGCAAATGAGAAAACAGTGAGGACAGTCCACCCTTTTGGCCATTGAGGATCTGTCCCCAGCCTCCATTGGTTTTTCACTTCTGTACAACACAGTGCTGATGGCAGCAGGATGGGTTTCCTGGAACAAGTAAAACATTTTCACACTTTCTTTGAAGGTGAGAGGAAAGTCCTAGCTATCTGTATCATGGCAACCTCTCTGGATCCGGCTGCCAGTGTCATTCTGGCTGAAGCCAGCAGCATCTTTGAGTGGTGTAGAGGGACTGGTGATGGAGCAAACGCAACCAGTCTGATGGTCTTTACAGGGGCTGCTTTTCAGAACTGAATCTTAAAAGGAACATCACAGGTTACATAATAGATAATGTCTAAAGCAATAATTTGCAATAAATAAACAAATAAAAAACCTTCTCAAGTGATCTTTTTGGTGAAATCTTAATATCGCATCCAATACAGACTGAGAATGTCGTATTATACTTAATTTTAGTCAAGGAATTGAAGTGACTTCCCTGCATGAAGGGTACAATTTCACCCCAAATAAATTCTTATCCCTACCTGCAACACATGCTATTGATTTGTTAATGGTCTTGGTTTCCATGGGTCCAGGTTCCTACCTTTCTGTGACTTATATTGTCTAAATCAACTTAAAGTCATCACAAAGGGAGGACCCCAGGTTGGTCATGTGACCTGGTCAGTCTCATTGTGGGCACAAGCACTGCCTCAAATAATAGAACTTTTGAAGAAGGTCCTGCCTCACACTGTAGGTCAACTGACTGATCACAACCAGTTACAGATTCCTTTGTTCCTTCTTCACGCCCACTGCCTCACTTAACTAGCCTTAAAAAAAAAAATGTATGTGGGCCTATGCACAGAAAGAAATATTTTAGTCCCATTCTGGAAATGGCTTTGAAGCTGCTAAGGTTTCAAGACCCTCTCTACCTCTAAAAATTTGAGTTTGTTAGGAGTGCTGACCTCAGTCTAAGCAGGTGTGTGATTGTATCCAGAGCCTGATTCCTCAGTTTCCTGCGGAAGTCGTGCAGGTGAATGGGTCTGGTTTCTGCCCTCACCCTGTTCATCCCTGTGCAAACCTCTGTTAAAGCCGCATTTCCACCCAGAGACCTGCCGGGTCCTTGTATGTCCCCTGGTGACTCCGGTTCTCCTGTTTCTGCCTTCAGCTCCCTCTGTGAGTGGGGAGCTCTTCCTTTCCCTTCCCTTCTCATTCCTCGTTCTGCTCATCATCTCGTTATCCGCGGGCCAGAAACACTTAGTAGGGGCACAGAGAACAGCCAATGGGCCAGAATATAGGGGTTCCTATTTTTATAATAGAGTTTAGCCACTAAATACTGTGCTGTGAAATTTTAAATGAATTGGTGAGCAAAACAATGGTGATCACAGGGCAGTTTTTTGATTTACAAATTACCCTGTGGATCTTTCGGTATTAATGTGGCCCCCGACAATTGCCGTTTTTGAACAATGTGTTTATTTGGCAGAGAGCAGAAATTTACGATTTCCTACCTGGGATTTAAAATGACTGACAGTTCCCACACCGGGAGTCGAACCCGGGCCGCCTGGGTGAAAACCAGGAATCCTAACCGCTAGACCATGTGGGAAACGACAGCGAATTGTTGCAATGGTAGCAATTTGAATCATTCCTATCAGCTTCCGCTTGGGGCCTTCGGCCCCGCCTCCGGCACCAGGCTCCCTCTGCGCCTGCGCGGGTTTGGGTGCTTCTCGGCACCCAACGGCACTAGATTCCTCCCCGGACTCCCGCTAGCGCTCGCGCCTGGAGGCACAGCTCCACTTTCTGAGGCCGGACCGGGCTCAGGCCCGGATCTCCGCCCCCACAACGGCCTGGGGTTCCCAAAGTCTCTGTCCCAAGGCTCTGCAGTGCGATTTGGGGAAGCTGTGGTTTGAATGGATCCAAATGTCGGAGACAGAGAATCAGCAGGGATGGGCAGGTCCCCGGGTCTCGGCTTCCCCGGGTTGTCGCCGAGGGTAACTGACCGGTAAACCAGACTTTCCCAGTCATGGTATTTTAGATCCTTGATCGTTTTAACTGAGATTTTGCATTTGTATTAATTCTGACTTTGTGAACCAAAGTTGGATGGATGAACCCCCGAGTAGGCCATGGGGCATATTTTGGAACAGAAGCCCTTCAAGATTGCTGGCTTTAAAATCTTGTTTAGGGACGGCCTTAAATTGTTATAACAAAAATAAAGCACCCAAACCACGAAAGAAAAATCCACTTACTGCACCCTGACAACAACTCTTCCATGACAAAAACAAAAACATAAAACCCCAAACACTCCCCTCCCCACACCCCAACAAAAGAAAAGGGCAAAGCCAAACCACTGGCTGGGATATGAACATGTACAACCCGGGTAAGGGAAGAAAGAGGCGGGCGTCGTAGAGAGGAAACTACAAGCGCGAGACCAACGCTGCACTGTCGCCGCGGGTGCCCGACGCGAGCAGGCGGTGTGTGGGACAGGAAACTCATGGCTTAAAAGTATTTGAAAAAGATCTCAAACTCATTAGTTCACCGCTGGCGTTTGGCCAAAAAGCAAAAGTGTAAAAATGTCATGTATGTGGAGAAAAGGAAGTTCTTAAAACTTGTAAGACTTGGTCGGGGAGGGAGATGGTCAGGGTTTCTTCAAAATGCTTATGACTGAGCAATTCCATTTAAAATTTTTTGTAAAACCAGTATTGTTCTGAAACTGCTTCTCATGCACGGAACATAAATAAATGCTGCTCTGGCCGCACCTGTGACAGGCATGCCCTAAGGGGCAGCGACGTTACCACACTGGAGAGGGCAGAATCACCCAGAACAGAAATCTTGCAAGGGTGGAGGGATTCAGAGATTTCATCTCTAAGAATTTCAAGTTCCTCAGAACTCCAAACATTTGTGAGATGACGTCACTATAAATAATGTCCACAGCCAGCCACAAGCGGGAATGAAATGAGGGTGGAAAAGTTGACTATCCTTATCATACGACTGAGCATTCACCAAAAGCCCGCAGGGGCAGAGGCCAAGGATAGGAACAGAGGATTAAGAGAAGAGGAATTCTGATGTGTCAGTAACTGGGTTAGGTTGAGAGCACAATCTCACTGGTACCACAGCGACACAATTTGAAACAGTGGTCAAATATCCAGCCTTAAGGAGGAAGTGAGATGGGAAACTCAGACGATGGAAATAGCTACAGTGCCTTTGAGGGAGGGGCAACCTGACAATGTATCTGTCACATTGTGGAAGGTATACCTTTAATCCAGAGATTTCCACTAAGCATTGCCCCTATCTTAGGGAAAACAGTCTGGGAGGCAGTGCCCTGCATAGCAAGCAGCAGAAACTGGGAAACCTTGGGGCCTCTGCACCCTACTCTGCAGCTCCCACACCAGAACAAGGCCATTTACCTTCCTGACAAATGAATAGGGGTGGCTGGCTTTGCCCTGCTGAGCCATGCAGCAGCTGCTGGGGACTGCCTGCACGATCAGAGACTATCTATCCCTGTCTGTCTCAGTGCAACCATGACAAGCGTGGGGGGCGCTGTGTTGGGGCCAGGCCCAGCTGCTTAGGGAAAGTGGTCCTTTCTCACTCTGCTCACCCACTGCCCCAGTGCTGGGGATTCTGAGGAGGAGCCAGGGCCACCAGATGGGTGGAGAGCAGGTTCCTCAATCACTGGGTGGAAGCCCCTTGCGAAGCATACTCTGGGTTGTTACAGCTAGAAATCAAATTTTATGGCAGTAAGTCACTGAAATTCAGGGCTTGTTTGTTAGCAGTGCTCTGATAGGTTCTTGTAATAAGGGCAAACACATGGAAAGGAAAAAACAATTGTAGTAGACAAGTACATTCCTTGGCAATGACTTGGAGGAAGGATTGGGGGGAAAGCATGGTAGAAACTGATGTATTATATTAACACAACAGGAAGGGTTGAATATTTTGCTTTATCTTACAGAGTAGTGAACCAGGATGTTTCTCTCTCTCTTTTTTTTTTATTGTGTATCAATTCTTTTTTTTATTAAATCATAGCTATGTACATTGATATGATCATGATGCTTCTCTTCAGTTTATAATATTCATTCAGTAATTAAAAGGAAAATAGGAATAAATATCTCACATTTTTTAATTGGGTACTTGATAGCATCTTAATAATTTAGAATTTAGATTTAACAACATTTATATCTGAAAGAAAAATGGGAATTTTTAAGGTCAGAAACTCAAAAAAATATCCAGGAGTTCAACATGACTTGTCACAAATCATCCAAGATAGATTTAGTGAAATCCTTTCAAGAGATCATCTTGTATTGGCTCCATTAGTAAGAATGGTATTGGAATATTCTGACATGAATGAAATACTAGAAAGCTGTTTTTATTTTCCAAAAAGGAATGAAAAATTCAATGGCAACATATATTCTGAACACAAAGTTATTAAACTCCATTATTTGTCTAAGAGTTGTGATTTGGGTGGCATAATATTACTGATAATCAATTGCTTCTTAACGTGAGTAACCTGAAGGTTAAAATAGAGAGAATAATTTGAATTGTGGGTTTTGAATTTTTTTTTTTGCAAAGAAATTTTACTGTATTTATTTGAAATGATGTTTATATTTTAATTTTTTTTTCTTTATTGTTGGGGATTCATTGAGGGTACAATAAGCCAGGTTACACTGATTGCAATTGTTAGGTAAACTCCCTCTTGCAATCATGTCTTGCCCCCATAAAGTGTGACACACACCAAAGCCCCACCCCCTCCCTCAGTCCCTCTTTCTGCTTCCCCCACATAACCTTAATTGTCATTAATTGTCCTCATATCAAAATTGAGTACATAGGATTCATGCTTCTCCATTCTTGTGATGCTTTACTAAGAATAATGTCTTCCACTTCCATCCAGGTTAATACGAAGGATGTAAAGTCTCCATTTTTTTTTAATGGCTGAATAGTATTCCATGGTATACATATACCACAGCTTGTTAATCCATTCCTGGGTTGGTGGGCATTTAGGCTGTTTCCACATTTTGGCAATTGTAAATTGAGCTGCAATAAACAGTCTAGTACAAGTGCCCTTATTATAAAAGGATTTTTTTCCTTCTGGGTAGATGCCTAGTAATGGGATTGCAGGATCAAATGGGAGGTCTAACTTGAGTGCTTTGAGGTTTCTCCATACTTCCTTCCAGAAAGGTTGTACTAGTTTGCAGTCCCACCAGCAGTGTAAAAGTGTTCCCTTCTCTCCACATCCATGCCAGCATCTGCAGTTTTGAGATTTTTGTGATGTGGGCCATTCTCACCGGGGTTAGATGATATCTCAGGGTTGTTTTGATTTGCATTTCTCTAATATATAGAGATGATGAACATTTTTTCACGTGTTTGTTAGCCATTCGTCTGTCGTCTTTAGAGAAAGTTCTATTCATGTCTCTTGCCAATTGATATATGGGATTGTTGGCTTTTTTCCTGTGGATTAATTTGAGTTCTCTATAGATCCTAGTTATCAAGCTTTTGTCTGATTGAAAATATGCAAATATCCTTTCCCATTGTGTAGGTTGTCTCTTTGCTTTGGTTATTGTCTTCTTAGCTGTACAGAAGCTTTTCAGTTTAATGAAGTCCCATTTGTTTATTTTTGTTGTTGCAATTGCCATGGCAGTCTTCTTCATGAAGTCTTTCCCCAGGCCAATATCTTCCAGTGTTTTTCCTATGCTTTCTTTGAGGATTTTTATTGTTTCATACCTTAAATTTAAGTCCTTTATCCATCTTGAATCAATTTTTGTGAATGGGGAAAGGTGTGGGTCCAGTTTCAGTCTTTTACATGTAGACATTCAGTTCTCCCAACACCATTTATTGAATAGGGAGTCTTTCTCACAAGGTATGTTCTTGTTTAGTTTATCGAAGATTACGTGGTTGTAAGATGTTAGTTTCATTTCTTGGTTTTCAATTCGATTCCAAGTGTCTATGTCTCTGTTTTTGTGCCAGTACCAGGCTGTCTTGACCACTATGGCTTTGTAGTACAGACTAAAATCTGGTATGCTGATGCCCCCAGTTTATTTTTATTACTAAGAACTGCCTTAGCTATATGGGGTTTTTTCTGGTTCCATACAAAACGCAGAATCATTTTTTCCAAATCTTGAAAGTACAATGTTGGTATTTTGATAGGAATGGCATTGAATAGGTAGATTGCTTTGGGAAGTATAGACATTTTAACAATGTTGATTCTTCCCATCCATGAGCATGGTATGTTCTTCCATTTGTTAATATCCTCTGCTATTTCCTTTCTGAGGATTTCATAGTTTTCTTTATAGAGGATCTTCACCTCCTTTGTTAGGTATATTCCTAGGTATTTCATTTTCTTTGAAACTATGGTGAAGGGGGTTGTGTCCTTAATTAGCTTTTCATCTTGACTGTTATTGGTATATACACAGGCTACTGACTTGTGAACATTGATTTTATATACTGAAACATTACTGTATTTTTTGATGCTTTCTAGGAGTCTTGTGGTTGAGTCTTTGGGGTTCTCTAAGTATAAGATCATGTCATCAGCAAAGAGGGAGAGTTTGACCTCCTCTGCTCCCATTTGGATTCCCTTTATTTCCTTGTCTTGCCTAATTGTATTGGCTAGAACTTCCAGCACTATGTTGAAGGTGACAGAGGACAACCTTGTCTGGTTCTAGTTCTAAGAGGAAAAGCTTTCAGTTTTACTCCATTCAGTAAAATATTGGTTGTGGGTTTGTCATAGATAGCTTCAATCAGTTTTAGAAATGTGCCACCTATGCCTATACTCTTCAGTGTTCTCATTAGAAAAGGATGCTGGATTTTATGAAATGCTTTTTCTGCATCTATTGAGAGGATCATGTGATCTTTATTTTTGTCTCTGTTAATATGGTAGATAACGTTTATGGACTTGCATATGTTAACCCAGCCTTGCATCCCTGGGATGAAGTCTACTTGATCATGATGAATGACTTTTTTGATGATAAGCTATAATCTACTGGATAGGATTTTTTTGAGAATTTTTGCATCTTTGTTCATGAGTGAGATTGGTCTGAAATTCTCCTTCTTGTTTGGGTCTTTTCCTGGTTTTGGTATCAGGTTGATGTTTGCTTCATAGAATGTGTTGGGGAAGATTCCTTCTTCCTCAATTTTTTGGAATAATTTCTGCAGTACAGGAATAAGCTCTTCCTTGAAGGTTTGATAGAATTCTGAAGTGAAGCCATCTGGACCAGGGCATTTTTTGGTTGGAAGATTTTTTATTGTTTCTTTGATCTCAGTGCTTGAAATTGGTCTGTTCAGGAGCTCTATTTCTTCCTGGCTAAGTCTAGGGAGAGGGTGTGATTCCAAATATTGATCCATTTCCATCACATTGTCAAATTTCTGGGCATAGAGTTTCTGGTAGTATTCAGAGATGATCTCTTGTATCTCTGTGGGATCAGTTGTTATTTCCCCTTTATCATTTCTGATTGAGGTTACTAGAGATTTTACTTTTCTATTCCTCGTTAGTCTGGCCAATGGTTTATCTATTTTATTTATTTTTTCAAAAAACCAACTCCTTGTTTCATTAATTTTCTGAATGATTCTTTTGTTTTCAATTTCATTGATCTCTGATTTGATTTTGGATATTTCTTTTCTTCTACTGAGTTTAGGCTTAGATTGTTCTTCTTTTTCCAATTCCATAAGATCTCTTGTGAGATTGTTGATGTGCTCTGTTTCTGTTTTTTGAATGTAGGCATCTAAAGCGATGAATTTCCCTCTCAAAACTGCTTTTGCAGTATCCCACAGGTTTTGGTAGCTTGTGTCTTCATTGTTGTTATGCTCAAGGAAGTTAATGATTTCCTGTTTTATTTCTTCCTTCACCCATCTGTTATTCAACAGAAGATTGTTTAATTTCCATGCCTTTGGGTGGGGTCGAGCATTTTTGTTAGAGTTGAGTTACACCTTTAGTGCCTTATGGTCTGAGAAGATACAAGGTAAAATTTCAATTCTTTTGATTCTGTTGATATTTGTTTTGTGTCCCAGGATATGATCAATTTTGGAGAATGTTCCATGGGGTGATGAGAAGAATGTATATTCTTTATCTTTGGGGTGAAGTGTTCTATATGCGTCTATCAAGCACAGTTGTTCTAGGGTCTCATTTAAATCTCTTATATCTTTGTTTAATTTCTGTTTAGAGGATCTGTCCAGCTCTGTAAGAGGAGTGTTAAAGTCCCCTGTTAGTATGGTATTATCAGGTATCATATTGCTCAGACTGAGTAAGGTCTGTTTCAAGAATCTGGGAGCATTTAAATTGGGTGCATAAATATTTAGAATTGAAACATGTTCCTGTTGTATTTTTCCCTTGACCAATATAAAGTGACCATCTTTGTCTTTTTTGACTTTAGTTGCTTTAAATCCACATGTATCTGAAAATAAGATTGCAACTCCTCTTTTCTTCTGAATTCCATTTGCCTGAAAAATTGTCTTCCAACCCTTGACTTGGAGCTTTAATTTGTCTTTTGAAGCCAAGTGTGTTTCTTGCATACAGCAAATGGATAGCTTTTGTTTTTTAATCCAGTCAGCCAACTATGTCTCTTCAGTGGGGAATTCAAGCCATTAACATTTATTGAAATAATTGAGAAGTGTGGTAGCATTCTATTCGTCTTATTTGGTGAGAGTCCATTGCTTAGTTTCATCTTTTGCATCAGTGTGGAGGTTAGGTTCTGTCCTTTAATTTCTGAGTTCTTACTTTGCTGCTGATTCATTGTGGTGGTCAGTGTGCAGAACAGGTTGAAGTATTTCCTGTAGAGCTGGTCTTGATGTGGCGAATTTCCTCAATGTTTGTAGATCTGTAAATGATTTGATTTCTCCATCAATTTTTAAGCTTAGCTTAGCAGGGTACAGAATTCTGGGCTGAAAATTGTTCTGTTTAAGTAAATTAAAGGTAGATGACCATTGTCTTCTTGCTTGGAAAGTTTCATTCGAGAAGTCTGTGGTCACTCTGATGGAATTGCCCCTGTAGGTCAACTGGTGCTTACTCCTGGCAGCTTGCAGAATCTTTTCTTTTGTCTTGACTTTGGACAGGTTCATCACAATGTGTCTAGGAGAAGCTTGGTTAGAGTTGAGGCCACCTGGGGTCCGATATCCCTCTGAAAGCAGTGTGTCAGAATCTTTGCTGATATTTGGGAAATTTTCTTTTATTATATTCTCTAGTACGGCTTCCATTCCTCTGGGGCATTCTTCTTCCCCTTCTGGAATTCCTATAACTCGTATGTTGGAATGCTTCATAAAGTCCCTTAATTCTGACAGTGAACATTCTGCTTTCTCTCTCTTCTTTTCTGCCTCTTTTACTATCTGAGTTATCTCAAGAACTTTGTATTCTACCTCTGAAATTCTTTCTTCTGCATGGTTTAACCTGTTGCTGATACTTTCCATTGCTTCTTTAAGTTCCCTAATTGACTGTTTCATTTCCTTCAGCTCTGCTATATCCTTTTTATATTCTTCATATTATTATCTCTTATTTGATTCTGTTTTTGGATTTCCTTTTGCTTATTTTCCACTTTATTAGCAGTTTCCTTCATCGTTTCCATCATTTCTTTCATTGTTTTCATCATGTGTATTCTAAATTCCCTTTCTGTCATTCCTAACATTTCTTTATAGGTGGAATCATCTGCAGTAGCTACCTCATGGTCCCTTGGCAGGGTTGTTATGGACTGGTTCTTCATGTTGCCTGGAGTTTTCTGCTGATTCTTCCTCATGAGTGATTTCTTTTATCTATTTCCTTGCCCTAATTTTCCTTTCACTTCCTCTTGCTCTTTAAGTTCTCGTGCCTGTGGACTAAGGGTTACAGGACCAGAAGGGTGAGATGGTTGAAGAGCAAAAAGGGGATGAAAGAAAGGAGGACCAAGTGATAAGAAAAGAAAAGAAAAATAGAGAAAGGAGAGGGGGTGGGTGAAAGGAATATTGAGAAAAAGAAGAGAGGCACAGAAAGAGGGAGACAGAGCAATATAGGTGTACAGTAGGGTACTTTGACAAAACCTTAAAATAACCCCACCTTCTGTGGGTGCCCAGTTGGGTGGTTCCCTTGAAGTCAGCAGCTCTTTGCTAACCTGATCAGACACAGTACCCCACCTCTACCAAGTAGAGAGGTAAGACAAAAATGCTATAAATCAAACTAAAACAAGCAAACAGAAAACTTTACGGGATAAAATTGGGTGAAAAACCAAATAATAGCAGTAGAAACACTAGCAAAAATGAAGTTCTAGTTATTGAAAAAGGCAGCAATGGGAAATTATAATTAAACTAGAAAATTTGAGAAAGAAAAAGGATCTGTATGGAAAAAGTTGAAATTAAAAAACAAAACAACATCAACAACATCAAAATAAACAAAAAAACAACCAAACCCCCCCCCCCCAAAAAAGAAAAAACACAGCCAAAAACAAAGCAGTATGTATATGCTATTGAATATTGTCTGGGCAACACGTGGTCTTCTGGGGTATGAGATGTTAATCACAGTTCTGATGCGACTGGAGGCTGCTGATTTCTCAAACCCCAGCAGGTAGACACCCTAAATCTCTCTTCAGCCCACTTAAAAGGCACTTTGAACTTGTAAACTTGCTGAGCAGAAGTAAACTTTCCTGAGCTTTCCCAGGAAAGTGCTTGTCGCTGGAATCACTGCTGAAGTGGCTATCCAGTTACCCAGTGTGCCAAAAGTAGTCTCACTCTGCCCCTGAGGGTTAGGGCTGCAAGGCGGCTCAGACCCCACCCTTAGGCTACTTGGTTGCTGGGTTACCAGCCCCCACCCGATTCTAGCTCTGCGACCCTGAGGGCGGAGCTTGCCGGGGCAGATCACTCACAATGGCTCCCTTTGACCCACAGCCAAACACTATTAGCTCCATCTGGCTCAGCGGCTCAGACTGGGGCCCTAGACAACGGCCAAAGTTCTCCGCACTCCCGCTCAGGCTCTCCCCAAGGCAGTTCAACTGAGTGCCAAGTCCAAAGACACCAAAACAGTTCACAGGTAAGGCCTTTCTGTTTTGCAGTCTCGCTGCTACTGAACTTACAGTTGCGGGCGTGTTTTGACGGATTGAACACATGCAACCACTTACCATTTTTCCATTGTTTTAGTCCTCCTCTTGGGGTCCAGAAGTGTCTCGCTGACTCCCTGTATCCTCACACGGGTGATGATAGGCAGATCCCATGAGCCAGAGATGCCTGGTGTCCTATCTCCCCAGACTCACGGTGCACAGATGCAAGGAAGCTGTTACTCGGCTGCCATCTTTCTCCGCCTCCTCTTGTGTTTATAATTTTTCTTCTCTTTTGAAGACAGATATCCCTGGCATAAATCCTGGTTCTCAAAACTGAGTAGCTATTAATTTGAGGACAAACTACTGGAACTTTGAATTTGAATTTCCCTTCTAGAATAATACAGAGCAATAGGGAGGGCACTGAGTCATCGTGAGGGTGAGTTCTGTCACAACAGCTGGATGCAAGGCAGTGCTTGGTGCCTGCTGTGGGCTGTCACTATCCACTGTGGCCCTCCAAGGGCTCTGGTGGCTTTGGTCCAGCCACCTCCACTCCGAGGCTGATCAGGGGCTGCGAGGGACTAGTGGCTTCTCCATTGATAGGTTTTGTGGATGGTCACTTCTCCTGCATTTCATCATTACGCAGTCTGCCTGGACCTTTGTGAAGGTAACATCCCCAGAAAGCAAAGGTGACATGCCAAGTGTACACGGTCAATCCTCGGCCACGCTGCTGGGAGAGAGTTCAGGTGTCCTCTCTGCATTCGGATGGGATGTGTGCTCTCTTTTCTTTCACTCTCTTTCTTTTGCTGAGATCTGTCAATAATTTCTTTATTATTTACTTGGTAACTATTTAAGGCCTTGTGCCCTTCATCAAGTTTTCGAAGTATATTTTCAAAAAATATCCAGCAGTTCAAAACAACTTGTGCTAGAATGCAAACTCTTTGGGGGTAAGAGCCAGAACTGTTATCCTACCTGTCCAAGATAGCCTAGTACATGCTCAGTGAATGATGATTTCTTGATGAGTTTATTTCCTTTCTAAAGACAGTGAGATTATGTAAGTCATTTTTTGTCAAGTCCAAGTTTTGCAACTCATTTTTAAATAAATATACCCAGTTGGGAAGGCAGAGAGTGACTGCCCTTATTCTTGCTCTAATAAACAAAAAAAAAATTGACATTGCTTTGAGAGAGCACCTTTGGTTATCCTCTGATCCAAGCAAAACTTCTATTTAAAAAAGTAGTTTTTTTATTTTATTGGGTTAGCCACAGGAAATCGCCAATAATCCACTGGTTTTGGCATCCTACAATGGGAATTTTACGTCTTTCAACCCAATTCCTCTTCCTCTAACTGTGACCATCAGATTCACTTGTTTTGTTCACAGAGGAGACTAAATAGAAATCTCACAATTTAATTAAAGTTAAAATTTGAGATTTTCCAACATCAATAGCAACAAAAAATCATGGCAAAAATTGTCCTAATATCCAGAACACAGATACGTTGGAGGTGGGGGTGGGGGGTGGTGAAGAGACATTTACTTGATAGAAGTTAAAACATTTTATTTTACACACTTTTACAAAAACACATGACTGTAATAAGATATTCCAGGAGCCATTCCCAGTCACTTGGAAAGGGCCAAAGCAAATGAGGTTCCTGGAGGTATTCCTTATTCGCTCCATAGGACTCTGGTTATAAGGAAAAAACTAAAAATTCTTCATTGCCTTTCTCCAGCCCATTCCCAGCACCCTCCACCAGGCCTTTCTGAACTGCTGGGAAACTTCCTGGCTGGTCTCTCTGGCCTCTGGCCTCTGGCCTCGGGTCTGTCCTTTCTCCAATGCAATGATGTGAGTCCACTGCTTAAAAACCTTTTGGCAGTTATTAATCACATCTGTTAGTCATATTCAAATTCAATAGCAATTCAGAAAGGTTATGAACATATGACCCATGCCCACACGTGCAGCCCCACTTCTCCATGTCCCAGAGTCTTTGTGGCTTCTCCTAACATGTCCTGTTTTGTAAAAACTCATTTCCTTCTATAATCTTAACTCTGAGAGGCTGAGGAAGGAAAATAGCCTGAGCTCAGGAGTTTGAGAACAGCCTGAGCAAGAGTGAGATCCTTACTGTACTAAAAATAGAAAAAATGAGCCAGGTGTTGCGGTGGGAGCCCACAGTCCCAGCTACTCGGGAGTCTGAGACAAGAAGATCTATTGAGCCCAAGAGTTTGAGGTTGCTCTGAGCTATGACACCACGGCACTCTACCCAGGGTGACAGAGTGAGACTCTGTCTCCAAAAAAAAAAAAAAAGAAAGAAAGAAAAAACGAACTCATTTCCTTTATCTGTGCTGGTTTGTTTCAGCCTAAAATGCCTTCTTCCCCCGCTTTATGCTTGTCTCTCATCCACTCTCCTAAGGAATTTGTACTTACCTGTTAAGACTTAGCTTAAATGTCACCTCATTATAGAAATCTCCTAAGTAAATAGTTTTTGTGTGTGTGTGTGTGTGTGTGTGTTTTTAAAAAAAGGGCAACCCGGGCTGCGCCTGTGGCTCAGTGAGTAGGGCGCCGGCCCCATATGCTGAGGGTAGTGGGTTCAAACCCAGCCCCGGCCAAACTGCAACAAAAATAGCCGGGCGTTGTGGCCGGCACCTGTAGTCCCAGCTGCTCGGGAGGCTGAGGCAAGAGAATCGCCTAAGCTCAAGAGCTGGAGGTTGCTGTGAGCCGTGTGACGCCACAGCACTCTACCGAGGGCAGTAAAGTGAGACTCTGTCTCTACAAAAAAAAAAAAAAAAAAGGGCAACCCTCCTCCAGAGAAGCTTTGCCCCATGGCACCCCATTCCCACCCAAACTGTTTCTCCTCCCTCTCCCACCACTGTACTTTGTGCATAATCTTGTGGTTCACTTCCTACCCTTCAGTGTGCGTGGTTAATCCTTGCTGTGTCAGACTCAGTTGTGTGGCTTTCTTTCTTTTGGGTGTGAATGTAATGCAGATTTTTTACATGCCTAAACTTGTCTTCCCCTCTTTACAGAAAGGAGATACTTAGCTATTTGTCTAAGGGCCCTTCCTCTCTCTTTTTTGGGTCTCTTTCCCCTCTCATGAGAAACTTTACACTTTAACTGATAAAATATTCAGTTGTTTTGTGCATAGTATGGGAATATTTAGTTCAGATAAACATCCAAATTTGTTTAAAAAAAGGAAACATTATCAAACTATAGATAAGAACTGATTATTTTCAGTTTCAAAATGAAAGAAAACCTTGGCATGATTCAGAGTTTTAACAACTAGTTTACCTTAAAAAATGTTAGTACAATAGTTTGGATTGGTCAAGACTATGGTTAAATTTCTTGGGATTCAAGCTTGCTATGTTAGTATTTTGAATTAATTTCCACTATTTCCATAACATATTTAAAATTATATATAAATCTGTATTCAGTTGAATACAATAATAATGTTGATGTCTTTTTTATTAATAAATTTTAATAAATTTGTTACATGTACAAAATATATATACAGAACAGTTGTGAAGATAGCACCTAGCATTTCCATATCCCCTATTATTACGTGCATACCAACATCTGATGTTGGTATGGTCTATTTGCCACAATTAATAAATCAGTTCTGGTACTTGATTATCAATAATGTCCATACTTCATTCATATTACCTTAGGTTTTTGCCTACTGTCTTTTTTCTCTTCCAGGATCCCACCCCTGGATATCACGCTCAACATTACCTTGACTTGTAATGTGCCCTTAGGCTTCTCCTGGTTCTAACAGTTTCTCAGAATTTTCTTGTTTTTGATGACTTTGGCAATTTTGAGGAGCATTAGACAAGTTTTGTAGAATGTCCCTCAGTCGGTATTTCACAGATGTTTTTCTCATGATTAGACTGGAAGTAAGATCACGGACATGAAGTGCTGTTCTTCTCACGTTGTTCCACACCCATACATGGATTCCCATGTGTCTCAGACCTGTGGATATTCACCTTGGTCACGGGCTGAGGTCAAGTTTTGCAGGCTTCTGCGCTGAAAGTAGCTCTTCCCTCCCCTTCCTGCTGCACTCTTTGGAAGGAAGAGCAGTGCACCCCTAAGGAGGTCAGAGCTGTGCCCCACTTTGTTGAGTATGGAGTATTTACATAAATTATTTACAGTTCTTCTGCAAAGGAAGTGTGCCTGCTCCTCCACATTATTTATCTGTCCAGTCATTTGTTGAGTGCATGTAGGCTTCAGCACTTTCTTAATTTTTGGCACCGTAAGAGGTAGCAGGCTCGGCTTGTGTTAACGACCCCAGTCACAGAACCGGCCATTTGTCCAAAGAGCCCCTCTTCCTTTTATTGCAGAATGGTGTTGGAAACCAAGATCTGGCTGTTGGGCATGCCCACTGCTCCCCGGGGTGTCTCAACTGAAAGAGCAAGGGAATGTGTGTGCACACACAGGTATGAACAGATTTATAAATACGGTAGAACCTCCGTAGCTGACCACCTCCCTGCATCAACCACCTCCTTGAGCTGACCTAATTTTCACAGACCAGGCAGGTACCACATGTATTTATCAGTAATGTAGGCCTAGTTCCTTATGTTGACCACCTCCATATGTTGACACAGTCCTTTGGGTGTTCAACTTACAGAGGTGCTACTGTATTTATACATGTATTCATTGAGATGAAGTTAAATATAAGCTCATAGTGATGTCTTTAACTCTAATTAATCCTTTACCTGTGGCTCATTCTAGCCTTCCGCCCTTGTATGTAACCTCCTACTTTAACAGTGAGAAACTTGGCACACAGCATCCACAATTCACTCCACACTTACTTTTCAATTCCATGTACAGGTAGACTAGTTTTGGATGTGTTAACTCATACATGTCCTGGTAGGAAACAACATTACCATACAAAGCGCAGCAGCACTTATATATAGCTCTTTTTCATAAACGTGTATCACATTTATATTCTTTCATCATAGTCTGCATTTTACCCTGAGATCCTTGATCGCCAAAATATTTTTTTTTTAATTTTCACACGTTAAGGTTCCTCTTTGTGCTGTAAAGTTCCACACATTTTGACAAATGCAGAGTTTCATGCATCCACATTGCAGTATTAGGAGAATAGTTTCATACCCCCCCCCCAAATTCTCCGTGCTTCAGCTGTCTTCTCTCCTCAAATCCCTGACAACCATTGTTTATTGTCTCTAAAGTTTTGTCTTTTCCAGAATAGTGTATAAACAGAATCACATAGTATGTGGCCTTTTCAGACTGGTGTCTTCCACTTAACAAAGTACACTGAAGATTCACATGTTTTTGTATGGGTTGAGAGTTAATTCCTTTTTATTGCTGAAAAACATTCTTGTATTTCACCCACAGTTTGTTATCCATTCACCTACTGAAGGACATCTTGCTTGCACACAGTTTTTGGCAATTATGAATAAAACTACTCTAAATATTTGAGTGCAGGTTTTTGAAAACATGTGTTTTCAAATCAGTTGGGTAAATACCTAGGTGGGTAAGCAATTCTGGATCACATGATAAGACTATGTTTAGCTTTGTCAAAAACTGCCAAACCAGCTTTCAAGGTGGCGTTAGCATTTCGCATTCCCACCAGCCATCAATGAGAGTTCCTCTCACTCTGTGTCCCTGCCAGAAATTGAGTTAGTCAGTTTCTTGGATTTTAGCCATTTGAGTAGATGTGAAGTGATACCCCATTATCGTTTTAATTTGCATTTACCCATGACAAATGATGTGGAGTTCTTCCCGTACACTTATTCCCAATCCGTGTGGATTCTTTGGCTCTGTCCTGATCTTTAGTTTCAGCTGTGCTCATTGGTGCCCCTACTATAATACGTCCTAGCTGGTTCTGTATTCCTTACTCCGCTACAGCCTCCAGGGACCCACACCAGTGCCTGCTACATGACAAGATCCAGTGACACATGGAAAATTTTGAAAACATGCAGTTATAAAAATATATGCCTATTCACCTCCCCTCCTAGGGACAGCCAACCCAACAAATCCTTCACCATTCCTCCCAGCTTTTGTTCTTTTGCCGTGCTATTTTTTCTTCATGTATCTTTTCTTTTATGTCAAACAGTTTATTTTCCACATTTTCTTATCTAAAATGATGCTGAAATGCACCACTGGCTTCACACATCTTTGACCTCATTTCAGATGCAACCCTAGAATTAGAATTATCATGTAAAACCTTGAAAAGTTCCTAATACACACATCCAAATTGCTTTTTCACAGAATTGCTGAGGGTATGGTCCTGGCAATCCCCTCAGCATGAAGGTGGGTGGCTTGCACTTTTGTGGGGCTGTCCGCTCACCATGGTGTCTTGTGTTAGTTTAGATGTATTTAATTTGCTACCAGGTTTGAAAGTTCTCTATTATCCTTGAAATTAGTTTCCTACAATAGTTTTTGGAAAGTGCTCATTTGTGGTCTTGGTGATGATTCACTTTAGTCTGAGTCATGGCCTCCAACTGTCTCTTGAGCTGTCTTGGAAACATATTCTTAACCACAAAGCAAGACCAGGGGAAGGTGTGGAGGGCAGAGCACCACTTTCAGGTCAGGCAAAGTGAGACAGACCTACAGCACCTCACCTCCCCAGGACTGTGGCTGTGATAGGGGACAATGGGTAATTCTCCAGTCCTCTGCACCCTCATTTGTGAAATGGGGGGCATGTTCTACGCTGCTGGGGTTTTTGTAAGGATGACGAGACATAACACGTACATGTGACAAGCTATTCTCTCTTAACGGCTCTTTGCCCAGGATTGCTTGAGCACTTTCATTCGGTTTGTTGCTGGGAGCAGAGAATTTGCTGTTGACAGGATGTGACCTGGAGGGAACGGGGCTGGCCTCACATGAGGAAGGGATAAGGGAAATCTTGCTGTAGAGGTCAGCCAGTGCAATATATCTGGGTAGGCAATTTTTGTTTCATCGTTTAAGGAGCCGTTTAGAAGAAAGGTAGTTTACAGAATAAACTACACATAATACTTTGTCCTTCTGCCTTAAGAGGGCTTAATAGTCTGCAAGCTTGTTAACTGCCAGTCCACCAGACAGGTAAGTAGATCTCCCCTCATTAGTGGTTTACTGCTTCTCAACAGACTTCAGGTGACCCACCAGCCGAGGTCACATGCAAATGCACCAGCTGTGAAAGAAGAGAAGCAACACCCTTCAGGGAACTGATGATGAAAGTCTGGGAGATGGGGCGGCGCCTGTGGCTCAAAGGAGTAGGGCGACAGCCCCATATGGCGGAGGTGGCAGGCTCAAACCCAGCCTTGGCCAAGAAAAAAAAAAAAAAAAGTCTGGGAGATGCAGGACTGGTGGAAAAATCAGTCAGCAATTTTAACCAAAAAGTAGTTAAGACACAAAAGGAGATTCAATTACAGTACAAGCCAACTTATCCAAATTTAAATCTTACAAGAAAACTGGAAAAATATTTCAAAATTTTAGAACAAAAGTGCCAAAGGAAAGGAAAGGATGAAAGTAAAGGCAGTAGAAACTGAAAGTACTTTCAGGAAATGTAACAAACAAATAAGCAAGCCAAAGAGATAAAAATAAATGTCTTCAAGAGACATGATAATTAAAAAATAAAGAAAAATGTCTCTGAGATAGTCTTGAGTCTGCAGATTAAAATATCTCACAAGGTAGTGAAAAGATTAATTTAAAAAGTAAATGAGGGCGGCGCCTGTGGCTCAGTGAGTAGGGTGGGGAATTCAAACCCGCCCCGGCCAAATCGCAACAAAACATAGCTGGGCATTGTGGCTGGTGCCTGTAGTCCCAGCTACTTGGGAGGCTGAGGCAAGAGAATCGCCTAAGCCCAAGAGCAGGAGGTTGCTGTGAGCTGTGATGCCACAACACTCTACCGAGGGTGACAAAGTGAGACTCTGTCTCTAATAAATAAATAAATAAATAAATAAAATAAAAAGTAAATGCAAAGATGTCTAGACTATTTAAAATTCTGACATTCCAAGTAGAAAGAGAAAATTGTTTAAGCTTCAAATGGAAAAATAAAAGACTACTTAAAACTAAAATAAGAATAGCATTACATTTCTTTTCTCTGGCATCATATCTCAGTAACAGTGAAATAATATCTACAAAATACTGAAAGGACCCAAGAACATGTGCCGAACCAAAATACCATTCACTTGTCAGAGCTAAAAGAGGTATTTTTAGATGCACAATGACTTAGAGTATATCACCTAATGATTAGAGCCGAAGAAAATGCTTGTGAAAGTTTCTGAAACAAATAGTATTTGCATCAGAAGAGAAATCTCAAAACAAGTGGGAAGATCGTAGTTTGATAGAGAATTACAGTTGATGGAGAACCATTACTGTGTTAATTGTCTGATGGTTGAAACAGAAGAGATATGACATAAGGCAAGCCTACAGGAATATTAAAAGATATAGTTAAAGAAAATATTACATAGAAAAGACAAATTTGAATCTATAAATTGTTCAGGAAAAACTGATACAGAACATTACATATTAAATGCATACTAACACAGTTATTGAACTCTTGCTCAGCACAGGTGCTCATTCCTATAATTCCAGCACTTTGGGAGGCCAGGGTGGGAGGATCATTTGAGCCCAGGAGTTGAAAGTCACCGTGAGCTATGATTGAGTATACCACTGCACTCCAGCCTGGGTGACAGTGCAAGACTCTGTCTCTACAAAAAAAAAAAAAAATTCAACTTCAAGGATAGAAAAATAATGAAACAATTCCATTATATTCATGTAAATTGTTAAAACACATTTAATAAACAAAATACCACCACTGGCTTCACACCTTAGACTTCTCCATTTGAACATTCAGTATTAAATGGCAGTAGAACAGTATTTCCAAGTTCTCATGAAAAAGAAGTATGACCAAAATTCTATTCTAAGACTAAGAGTCTTTGAATTATAAAGACAAGAAAACAAACTCTTAAAAACCTGCTAGGTCCTTTTAGCTGGTTCTAGGGAAGGTACTGAAGGCATATATCAGCTCAACAGCAGATAAGTGGGTGAACTATGGAAACAAGACAGGCAATTGGAACTACATCTATTCAATGAACTAGGACTAAAGCCAAGGTGGGAATTTTGACAAGAGAATCAGATGCAAATGCTGCTGACCCTAACACTAATGCCGTGAGAGCAACAACTAGATGCTACTTCCGAGGAAATGGAAGAGACGGCAAAAGACGGTTCAAGTATTCTGAGTCTTTGCGTTTTGTAGTCAGTGTCAAGATAATAATTTCAAAAGTGATAAAGAAGATAATGGAGGGATAAATATTTTTAAACTTTAAAAATAGGTGCTAAAATAATAACTAAAATACAGTGGTGGAAGAGAGGGGAGGTGTCGACCCTGGGAGTTCACTAGGTTCGTTCTGAAATGAGGAAGTGATGCCTGCTGCCTGGGAAACAGAGAAGTGTTAAAGGCACAAAGTTCATTGCTGAAATAAAAATTAAAGTCCTCTGGGTTAGCAAAACACACTCTAATACAAAACCAAACAAGGCACATGCCATAAACAAAAGGTATAACCACAAAAGAAATCAAAATAACAATAATCCTAGCACTCTGGGAGGCTGAGGTGGGTGGATCGCTTGAGATCAGAAGGTCAAGGACCAGCTTTAGCAAGATCAAGACCCTGTCTGTAGTGAAAATAGAAAAATAGAAATTAATGGGTGTTGTGGTGGGTGCTTGTAGTCCCAGCTACTCGGGACGCTGAGGCAAGAGGATCACTTGAGCCCAGGAGTTGGAGGTTGCTGTGAGCTATGACACCACAGACTCCAGCCTGGGTGACAGAGGTAGCCTCTGTCTCAAAAAAAAAAAGAGAAAGAAATGGAAATAACAAAATTTATTGATAGAAATGCTACCAAAACTTTAAAGAATAGGTAGATATTCTATTATATTTAAGAAACAGTAAAAAGACAAAAATAAATTTTAAATTATTTAAATAATAGTTTAAAAATGCAAAACAACAATAAAAAGAACTAAATAAGAAAACTACTGACTAACCTGACCTAAACATTGATACAAAATCCTAAATAATACATCCTAATTAATAAAATATTTCAACAGATGACATTAAAAGGATTGATCAGCTTCTGATATATTTAAAGGATATTTCCATACTGGGAAATCTCTTAATATAATTATCCGAATATAATGCAATGTTATTATTGTAATTGATACATTCGTATTATAAAAATACTATCATCTCTGCAGGTGCTGAAGAGATATCTTTTAAAAAGTTGTCATTTATTACACCTTTAATAAATAAGAATATATGATTCCTTAACATGTAAAAATCTGGGAGAGAGACTTACAGCAGGGGAGTGAGAGAGAGAATGAGGATGTCTGTGAGTGTGTGTGTGTGTGTGTAAACTCAAATTAAAGGCCAGTGTCACACTTAATGAGCGAACACAAGAATCTCTTCCATTAAAATTAGATAAAAGACAAGCACGTGAAACACTTTACTGTTAACATTGTTTTAAAAGTATTAGCTAATGCTAAAAGTAAAAACTGAAAATGTAAAAGAGAAGACAAAGGGGTTATTATTTGCAGGCAATCCATATTTGGAAAATCTATGAAAATCAGTAGAGGAAGAGGATGCAATCAGCTAATTAAGTACAAAATTAACACATAGAAATAATTGGTTTCATAGGTACAAATTCAACTAGTTAAATTCCTTAATGACAGAAAAACTATTGTTTTTAGCAATAATAAATAAGCATTTTAGACTTGATAAGTAATGTACAAAATTTATGTGAAGAACTGTTTAAAATGCCACAGTGCATGATCTCTGGGGTAAAGAGGATACTTCTTGCCAAAATAATAGTTAGTACATCAAATCTAAGTGCAATAAAATACCACCAGAATATGTTTGTGTCTGAACTACACAAACTAATTTAAAGCTTGTTTTTAAAAATAGAAACGTCTCTGAAGAAGACAGGTGCATGGCCTTCAGACATATGAAAAAATGCTCATCATCTTTAATCATCAGAGAAATGCAAATCAAAACTACTTTGAGATATCATCTAACTCCAGTGAGACTAGCCTATATCACAAAATCCCAAGACCAGAGATGTTGGCGTGGATGTGGAGAAAAGGGAACACTTCTATACTGCTGGTGGGAATGCAAATTAATACATTTCTTTTGGAAAGAGATATGGAGAACACTTAGAGATCTAAAAATAGATCTGCCATTTAATCCTGTAATCCCCCTACTGGGCATATACCCAGAAGACCAAAAATCACACCATAACAAAGATATTTGTATCAGAATATTTATTGCAGCCCAATTCATAATTGCTAAGTCATGGAAAAAGCCCAAGTGCCCATCGATCCACAAATGGATTAATAAATTGTGGTATATGTACACGATGGAATATTATGCAGCCTTAAAGAAAGATGGAGACTTTACCTCTTTCATGTTTACGTGGATGGAGCTGAAATATATTCTTCTTAGTAAAGTATCTCAAGAATGGAAGAAAAAGTACCCAATGTACTCACCCTTATTATGAAACTAATGTAGGACCTTCACATGAAAGCTATAACCCAGTTATAACCTAAGAATAGGGAGAAAGGGGAAAGGGAGGGGAAGGAGGGGGGAGGGAGGGGGGAGGGAGAGGGGAGGGAGGAGGAAGGAGGGGGATTAATGGGATTATACCTGCGGTGCATCTTACAAGGGTATATGTGAATCCTAGTAAATGTGGAACGTAAAGGTCTTAGCAAAATAACTAAGAAAATGCTACAAAAGCTATGTTAACTAATGTGATGAAAATGTGTCAAACGGGGCAGCGCCTGTGGCTCAGTGAATAGGGCGCCAGCCCCATATGCCGAGGGTGGCGGGTTCAAACCCAGCCTGGGCCAAACTGCAACCAAAAAATAGCCGGGCGTTGTGGCGGGTGCCTGTAGTCCCAGCTGCTTGGGAGGCTGAGGCAAGAGAATTGCTGAAGCCCAAGAGTTGGAGGTTGCTGTGAGCCGTGTGACGCCACGGCACTCTACCGAGGGCCATAAAGTGAGACTCTGTCTCTACAAAAAAAAAAAAAAAAGAAAATGTGTCAAACGATCTATGAACCAAGTGTATGGTGCCCCACGATCATACTAATGTACACAGCTATGGTTTAATAAAAATAAATAAAAAAAAATAGACACATAAGAATTCCTAGGAAAATTCTAAACAAAAGTCATGATGGAAGAACAGCTTTATCAAAAGTGAAGTAGATTATTAAAAATTTTATAATTAAAAGAGTGTGGTGCCTACTCATGATAAGAGAGATAAATAAGATAAACAGAAAGTACTGAAACATAACCTGATAAGCTTTATGTTGTATATATTTTATATCAAAATAAAAAATATAGAGAGCAGAATAAAACAAAAACTTTGAAAAAATAAAATACATATAATTAAAAAAAAAAACACCCATCACTGTTAGCAAGATTAGAAGACAAAAAAAGAAAAAAGTTTGGGAAAGTAACATACAATTTATCTCACTGAAAAATACCATGTTCTTAACCTAGTAAAGAGTTCCTGTAAATCAATAAAATTTTCAACAAACCAGTAGAAAAATAGACAAGGGTTTTAACTTTGTCAGGAAAGGAACTGAAAAGTTGCTCCTATATATATGAATAGATAGTCAACCCAAATCATCACACCCTTGTTCAATTCTCAGATTGTCAGACCTCACTGTTTGATGGTTGATAGGATGATACCCTGGGGACATGGGAAAGGGACACTGGCACTTGTACACATTGCAGGGAGGGCACAACTTAGCTGTAACTGCTAAGACTTAAAAAGCATATATCCTTCACCCCAGTAGTTCCACTTCTGGGAACATAGCCCACTGATGCACTCAGGCACGTGCAAGTGTTTGCAGCAGCAAAAGATTGGGAAAAAATAATTAAATGAAGATTGTTTAGCCAGTAAAAAGAATGAACCAGTGGTATATGAACTAATAGGAAATGAACACCAGGATTTATTATTGAGAAAACAGTAACATGGGGAATAGCGCTGCTATTCTCCCTGCTCAGAGAACACAAAGAGGGGCGTGCACTTGATAAACACCCGCAGGTTCTGGAAATATATATGAGAAACTAGTCACAGTGAGTGCTCAGGAAAGGAAATTGCAGACAGGCCAAGGGAGGTGGAGGGTTAGTTCTTTCCTTTTGTGCTAGTTTCCTGTAACAAATGACCACAGATTTAGTGGTTTAAATCAGCTGACACTGATTCTCTCACAGTTCTGAAGGACACCACCTGCAATTGGGAAGTCTGGATGCAGGTGTGGGCAGGACTAGGTGTGGGCAGGACCGTGGGCTCTCTGAGGAGGCTCCTTCCCCTCTTCCAGCTGTGTGTGGCCCTGGCATTCCTGGGCTTGTGAAGCACCACTCCAACCTTTGCCTCTGAATTCATGTGGCCATCTTCCCCTGGGTGTCCTTCCCTCTTCTTATAAGGGTCCCAGTCATGGGATTCAGAGCTGACTCTAAACCCAGGATAATTTTGTCTTGAAATCCTCAGTGAATTAGATCTGCAAAGTTCTATTTCCAAGAAAGGTCACATTCTGAGGTTCTGGGTAGATACTTATTTATTTATTTATTTAGAGACAAAGAGTCTCAAGCTGTCGCCCTGGGTAGAGTGCCATGGCATCATCATAGCTCACGGCAACCTCCAACTCTTGGGCTCAAGCTATCCTCTTGCCTCAGTTTTTCTATTTTTAGTAGAGATGGGGGTCTTGGATTTTGCTCAGGCTGGTCTCACACTCCAGAGCTTAAGCAATCCACCTGCCTCGACCTACCAGAGTGCTGGGATTACAGGCATGAGTTACCTACCTGGCCTTAGTTGTAAATTTTTGAGGGACATTGTCCAACCTAGTATACATGTGTGTATGCTTTTGGGTCTTTTGAAATGTATGCTATCACCTATTTGGTGTAAAGAAACTAGGAGTTAGAAACTATGGAAACATCACAAATCCTCATTAATAAATGTGACTAGATGGTGCATTTATTTACATCTGTATGTGTTCATGTTTTTGTGAGATATAATGAATAATGGTTTTAGGACAGTTCTTACCAAGTTAAATTAGCCTGGTGGTAAGAGGGCTGGATTTAAGGAGAAAGGGAGTGATGGTGTTCTTTGGAATCTCTGCAATGGCTTGTGGGGGTTGACGCCCAGTTTACATACTAAGTACAACAGCCTCCAATATTTTCAGAAAAATGAATTTTCTGAAATATTATATTTTGAAATAAATGTGCTTGAGTCTGAGCTAAGAAGACCTATCCATACAACTTAGAATCAGCTCTTCTATAGAATCCAAGAATGACATTGTTTTTTATCACCAACATGTTAGTGTCTATCTGGGAAACTGCAACTCAAAGGTGACTTTCTAACCCTGCACCCTAAAATTAAATCTCCTGGCACCTCCCAAGATGAAAAGGCCATGTGGGACCTCTGCCTGAGCTCGTGAGTGCCCAGAGACTGCAAAGGGATGTGGAGAGATGTGGGCAAAGGGTTGCTTTGGGTTAGGACAGGGGCAAGGAAAACATGTCATCTGTCCTGGGGGCTGTTGTACAGAATAACCAAGTGGTGGATGGACAGATGTGGCACAGGCCAGGAAATTCTGTGATCCCCCAGTTCACAAAGCAGGCTGCTCTTAGTTTAGTGAGCATCACAGCAATGAAAATCCCCCAAACCATAATTATTTTCAATAAAAATCTTTTCCTGGCAAATAACTCTAAAATATCTCTTAGGTTATTTAGAGTTGTTCCTATGCTTCCTTCTCTCTACCCCAGGTCTTAAGGGATTTACACACATCACTGCTCACTACTAATGCCCTGGGCTGGGGACTTCCACCTCCATGGGGAGCGCAGCTAGCCTTTCCTTCTAAGGAGTGCACCTGATCTGCTTTACGGAGGTCACTGAGCCTAGTAAAAAAGACTGTTCCATAAATCAGACGGAGATCACAATACTCGCTAAACATCTGGGAAGGAGCCATGGATACAGCTTTTGAATCTTCTGGAATTTAGTTTGTAGTAAAAATCCACTAGGCTCAACTAAACCTGTGTGCCAGCGGGTGATCACCTTTGGGACTATCTCTTCTCAAAGTGGCCCTTTCCGGGAGCTCTTTTCCACATGGCGTATTCTGGCTCAGGGAAGGTAAGTGCTGAGTCCGGGCGGGGTGGTGGAGTCGCGGGGTGCACGCAGCAGCCCGCTTCGCAGGGAAGTGCACCTTGGAACCAGGTGCCATAGTCTTCCTCGTCACACGCTGGGATGGAAATGATCATTTTACAGGTTGTTATTTCTCCTGTGCATTCGAAAACTGTAGCTAGACTCTACTGGGGTGTTTGTGTGCGCTCCTGGCTGCCCTGGCCTTGGAGGTAACAGTCCCGGGTCTGCCAGGTAGGAGTGATAACCCCAGGCCCCGCGGGGTGGGCGCCCCGGGGACCCGGGATTCCTGCGGAGGGCTCGCCTGACCCCTGGGTGGGACCTGAGATCCTGACAGCTTCCATGTTCTCCTTGGCATAAATGTACTTCTTGTTTGAGTCACATGTAAATGGAGAGAAATAATTTGACCCATGCTAATTTTCATCCCAGATGTGAGCACACTAGTTTACAGATTTGCCCTTGGTCTCCTTCCAAGGCCTCTAATTTTCAACTAATACTCCTTGTTTAAAATGCCTGCTTTTCAGTGTTGGTTATCACAAAAGATACACATTTAATGGTAATCTCATAAGAAACCCTCTTGCAGGGATAAACTAGGACAGAGAGGAGTTGCCAAGGTAGGCCACGCTTCTCAAGCCAACGTTTATTGTTACTGCACTGAAGTAGCACATAAATCTTTCTTTAAAAAGAAAAAATTCTTTTCGTTGTTGTGGTAAGACTTTTTTTTATTAAATCATAACTGTGTTATAATCAGTACATAAACTGATGCGTTTATGGGGTTCAGGGTACTGATTTGATATACAATGTGAAATACTTGCATTGAACTGATTAACATATCCATCAAATTACATTCTTTTCTTAATAGTTTTTAAATGGACCATTGCATCATGCACATTAGGTGAGGTCCCCACAAATGCCCTCCCTCTGCCTCCCCCCACCCCTTCCCTCTTTCTCCTCTTCTACTTTCTGGACTATAGTTATGTTTTGCCATTTGTATAGTGCTTATGTTTTGATTTCATAGTAGTATCAGTACATTGGATACTTTTTTCCATTCTTTTCTTTTTTATTGTTAAATCATAGATGTGTACATTAGTGCAATCGCCTGTACCCATTTTAAGATGCACTGTAGATGTGGCCCCACCCATTACCCTCCTTCCACCAAAACCTCCCCCCTCCCTTGGCCTTTTCCCCATAGTCTTGTGCTATAGTTAGGTTATAGTCTTCATGTGAAAGCTATAATTTAGCTTCATAGTAGGGCTGAGTACATTGGATACTTTTTCTTCCATTCCTGAGACACTTTGCTAAGAAGAATGTGTTCCAGCTCCATCCATGTAAACATGAAAGAGGTAAAGTCTCCATCTTTCTTTAAAGCTGCATAGTATTCCATGGTATACATGTACCACAATTTGCTAGTCCATTCGTGGGTCGATGGGCACTTGGGCTTCTTCCATGACTTAGCAATTATGAATTGGGCTGCAATGAACATTCTGGTACAGATGTCTTTGTTATATTGTGACTTTTTGTCTTCTGGGTATAGACCTAGTAAAGGAATTATAGGATCGAATGGCAGGTCTATTTTTAGGTCTCTAAGTATTTTCCAAACATCCTTCCAGAAGGAACGTATTAGTGTGCATTCCCACCAGCAGTGTAGAAGTGTGCCCTTTCCTCCACATCCACGACAACATTTCTGGTTTTGGGATTTTGTTATGTGGGCTACTCTTACTGGGGTTAGGTGATATCTCAGAGTAGTTTTGATTTGCATTTCTCTGATGATTAAGGATGATGAACTTTTTTTCATGTGTTTGTAGATTTTGCGTTGGTCTTCTTTAGAGAAGTTTCTCTTTAAGTCCCTTGCCCACCCTGAGATGGGGTCACGTGTTCTTTTCTTGCTAATAAATTTGAGTTCTCTGTGGATTCTGGTTATTAGACCTTTCTCGGAGGTATAACCTGCAAATATTTTCTCCCATTCTGAGGGCTGTCTGCTTGCTTTACTCACTATGTTCTTGGCTCTGCAGAAGCTTTTTAGTTTGATCAGGTCCCAGTAGTGTATTTTTGATACTGCTTCAATTGCCTGGGGAGTCCTCCTCATAAAATATTCACCCAGGCCGATTCCTTCAAGAGTTTTCCCTGCACTTTCTTCAAGTATTTTTATGGTTTCATGTCTTAAGTTTAAATCTTTTATTCAGTGAGAGTCTATCTTAGTTAATGGTGAAAGGTGTGGGTCCAGTTTCAATCTTCTACAGGTTCCCAGCCAGTTTACCCAGCACCATTTGTTAAATAGGGAATCTTCTCCCCACTGAACGTTTTTTTTTTTTTTGTGATTTTTGGCCAGGGCTGGGTTTGAACCCGCCATCTCCAGCATATGGGACCGACGCCCTACTCCTTGAGCCACAGGCGCCATCCCCCACTGATCGTTTTTAATTGGCTTGTCAAAAATCAAATAACGGTAAGTAGCTGGATCCATCTCTTGGTTCTCTATTCTGTTCCAGACATCTACTTCTCTGCTTTTGTGCCAGTACCATGCTGTTTTGATCACTATGGATTTATAGTACAGTCTCAGGTCTGGTAGCGTGATACCTCCTGCTTTGTTTCTTATTGCTCAGTAATGTTTTGGCTATTCGAGGTTTTTTCTTATTCCATATAAAACGAAGTATTATTTTTTCAAGACCTTTAAAGTATGACAATGGAGCTTTAATAGGAATTGCATTAAAATCATGTATTGCTTTGAGCAGTATGGACATTTTAACAATTTTGATTCTTCCCAGCCATGAGCATGGTATGTTTTTCCATCTGTTAACATCTTCAGCTATTTCTTTTCTTAGAGTTTCATAGTTCTATTTGTAGAGATCTTTCACGTCCTCTGTTAGGTATACTCCCAAATATTTCATCTTCTTTGGCACTACTGTGAAAGGAATAGAGTCCTTGACTGTTTGTTCGGCTTGGTTATTGTTGGTATACATAAAGGCTACAGATTTATGGGTGTTGATTTTGTAGCCTCAGACATTGCTATATTCCTTGATCACTACTAAAAGTCTCATAGTAGAATCCCTAGTGTTTTCCAGATATACAGTCATATCATCTGTGAAGAGTGAAAGTTTGATCTCTTTGGACCCTAGCTGGATACCCTTAATTGCCTTTTCTTCCCTAATTGCAATGGCTAAAACTTCACAGTGGGCAACCTTGCCTGGTTCCTGATCTAAGTGGAAATGATTTCAATTTAACTCCATTCAGTATGATATTGGCTGTGGGTTTGCTGTAGATGGCCTCTATTAGTTTAAGAAATGTCCCTTCTATACCAATTTTCTTAAGTGCTCTGATCATGAAGGGATGCTGGATATTATCAAAACCTTTTTCTGCATCAATTGAAAGAATCATATGGTCTTTATTTTTAAGTTTGTTTATGTGTTGAATTACATTTATAAATTTACATATATTGAACCAGCCTTGAGGCCCTGGGATAAATCCCACTTGGTCATGGTGTATAATTTCTTTGATGTGTTGTTGGATTCTGTTTGTTAGGATCTTATTGAGTATTTTTGCATCTATATTCATTAGTGATATTGGTCTATAATTTTCTTTTCTTGTTGGGTCTTTCCTTGGTTTGGGGATCAAGGTGATATTTGCTTCGTAGAATGTGCTGGATAATATTCCTTCTTTTTCTATAGTTTGGAAGAGGTTTAGTAGTATAGGTACTAGTTCTTCTTTAAATGTTTGGTAATTCTGACGTAAAGCCATCTGGTCCTGGGCTTTTCTTTTTAGGGAGATTTTGTACAGTTGATGCTATTTCAGAACTTGATATAGGGCTGTTCAACATTTCCACTTCGTTCTGGCTAAGTCTTGGTAGGTGGCGTGCTTCCAGGTATTGGTCGATTTCTTTCAGATTTTCATATTTGTGAGAGTAGAGTTTCTTGTAGTATTCGTTAAGGATTTTTTGAATTTCTGAGGGGTCTGTTGTTATTTCATCATTACCATTTCTGATTCATGAAATTAGAGATTTTACTCTTTTTTTCCTGGTTCAGTTGGCCAAAGGTTTATCTATTTTATTGATCTTTTCAAAAAACCAGCTTTTGGATTTATTGATCTGTTGTATAATTCTTTTGTTTTCAATTTCATTTAATTCTTCTCTGACTTTGGTTATTTCTTTTCTTCTGCTGCGTTTGGGGTTGAAGTGTTCTTCTTTCTCCAGTTGCTTGAGATGTTCCATTAAGTTATTGACTTCCTCTCTTTCCGTTTTCTTGAGGAAGGCCTGCAGTGCTATAAATTTCCCTCTCAGAATTGCCTTTGCAGTATCCCAGAGGTTCTGGTAATTTGTGTCTTGATTGTTGTTTTGTTCCAAAAATATGGTGATTTCCTTCTTAATCTCGTCTATAACCCATGTATCCTTCAGCATAAGGTTGTTTAGCCTCCATGATTTTGTGTGGGTATGCAGGTTCCTGTTGTTATTGATTTCAACTCTTATTCCAGGATGGTCTGAGAAGATGCAAGGAATAATTTCTATTGTTTTGAATTTGTGGCCTAGGATGTGGTCGATTTTGGAGTATGTTCCGTGGGCTGATGAGAAGAATGTGTATTCAGATTTTTTGGGATGAAATGTTCTGTAGATGTCTGTTAAGTCCAGATGTTGAATTTAAATCTAAAATTTCTTTGCTGAGCTTCTTTTTGGAGGATCTATCCAGGACTGCTAAAGGGGTGTTAAAATCTCCAACTACTATGGAAGTGGAGGAAATCGAGTTGCTCATGTCTGTTAGAGTTTCTCTTATAAATTGAGGTGTGTTGTGGTTGGGTGCATAAATATTAATAATTGAGATCTCATCATATTGAGTATTACCTTTAACAAATATGAAGTGTCCATCCTTATCCTTAATTATTTTGGTTGGTTTAAAGCCTATTGCGTCTGCGAACAGGATTGCAATGCCTGCCCTTTTCTGCTTTCCATTTGCCTGGAATATAGATGACCATCCCTTCACCTTGAGTCTATATCTGTCTTTTAATGTAAGATGCGATTCTTGGATGCAGCAGATATCTGGCTAGAGTTTTTGTATCCAGTCCACCAACCTATGCCTCTTTAGAGGACAATTTAAACCATTCACATTAATTGAGAGTATTGATAAGCCTTTCGAGAGACCGGTGGACATTTTTAATCCTTTTGAGACTGTGGAAGTTGGAATTTGATCAAATATTTTTTGGGTGGGTTTACTTTTGTGGTGGAGAATTACGCTGGTCTTTATGGAGGATAGGTCTAAGAATGTGCTGGAGAGCTGGTTTAGTTGTGGCAAATTTCTTCAACATGTGAATGTCATTGAAGTATTTAATTTCTCCATCATAAATGAAGCTGAGTTTAGCTGGGTACAGGATCCTGGGTTGAATGTTATTTTGTTTTAGGAGATTAAAAGTCAATGACCATCCTCTTTTAGCTTGAAAGGTTTCAGCAGAGAGATCTGCAGTTATTCTGATATTCTTCCCCTTGTAGCTAATGCTTTTCTTTCATCTGGCAGCTTTCAGAATTTTCTCCTTCATATTAACTTTAGTGAAATTGATTATGATGTGTCTGGGGGATGTCTTATTTGGGTTGAGTCGTGCTGGAGTTCTGAAACTGTCTGCTATCTGAATTTTGGAATCTCTTGGCATGTCTGGAAAGTTCTCCTTCATAATCTCATGGAGAAAAAACTCTGTGCCTTGTGAAGCCAGTTCATCACTTTTGGGGATCCCTATAAGACGAATATTGGTTTTCTTCAAAGTATCCGAGAGCTCTCTAAGAGAGTGGTCTGTTTTTGCTCTCCATTGCTCTTCTTCTTTGAGGGTTTGGGAGCATTCGAAAGCTTTGTCTTCAACGTCAGAAATCCTTTCTTCTGCTTTCTCCATTCTGTTACTGAGGGATTCTACTGTGTTTCTCAGGTCTTTGAGGGATGTAACTTCTTGTCTCAATGTGTCAAAGTCTTTGGTCATTTGGTCTTTGAATCTGTTGAATTCTTGAGATAACTTTTGGAATTCTAATTCAATCTTATTTGCTATCCAGATCCTGAATTCAATTTCTGACATCTCAGCTATTTGTTTGTGCATGGGGTCTTGTGCTGTTTCTGCCCCATTGATCCTTGGGGGAGTTGATCTACTCTGATTATTCATATTGCCAGAGTTTTTCTGTTGATTTTGCCTCATGATTGTTTTTCACTTTTGCCTCTGGCTGTCCTCAGAGTTGGGGAGGTGTCTCTTCAAGATTAGACCCCAGCAGGATCACTCTATTGTTGCCGGATCTTTGTAGGGAGTGACCCTGTGTAGTTCCTCTAGGGTTGCTCTAGCTAGGGAGTTCCGGTTGTGGAAACAGCTCTGGTTTGTGACACACCCAGATCCAGCAACAGGGCTGGGAGTGGTGTGCACGGTTCTGGGAGTGCCAGGCACCCAGTGACTTTGGCACAGAGACCCCATGGCCCCAGCAGTCTCTGGCCAGGAGAAGAGCTCTGCGCAGAGGCAGGGAGGGCTCCAAAGGGCACGCAGCTAACAGAGTCCCTGTCCAGATGAACGGGCTAGTGTGGAAGCTGGGAGGACACAAGAGGGAGGACACAGGGTTGCATGGCTCCCCCAGTTCCTGGTCAGGGAATGCGGAGGCCCGGTGGGTGCGGGTCACCGGTCAGAGGTCGCTGCACAGCTCTTATGTAGGTCTGGGCGGCACCAAGTCCAGGAGTTTGAGGTTGCTATGAGCTGTGACATCATGGCACTTTACCCAGGGCAACAGCCCAAGGCTCCAGTGTGCCAAAACCATCTGACTCTGCCCCTAAGGGTTAAGGCTGTAAGGCAGCTCTGTCCCCGCCTTTAGGCTGCTCAGTCAGTAGGTTACTTTGACCCGCCCAATCCTTGCTCTGAGACCCTGAGGGCAGAGCTTGCCAGGGCAGTTCTTTCACAATGGCTTCCTGCGCCCAGCTCAGTGGCTCAGTCTGGGGCCCCAGACAATGCCCAAAGTTCTCTACACTCCTGCTCAAGCTCTCCCCAAGGTAGTTCAACTGAATGCCAAGTCCAAGAACCCCGAAAGAGTTCACAGGTAAGGCCTTTCCATTTTGCAGTCTCACTGCTGCTTGTACTTACGGTTGCCCGCGTGATTAGGTCAATCGAACACACGCAACCACTTGCCAGTTTTCCAGTGTTTTTGTCCTCCTCTTGGGTTCCAGAAGTCCCTTACTGGCTCCCTGTGTCCTCAAAGAGATGATTATAGGCAGATCCCACCGGCCAGAGATGCCTGGAGTCTTGTCTCCCCAGACTTGCTGTTCCCAGTTGCAGGGAAGCTGTTACTTGGCCGCCATCTTTAATCTCTCCACTTTTTTTCCATTCTTGAGATACTTTTCTAAGATAATGTGCTTCAGCTGCACCCAGGTAAACATAAAAGTTGTGACATCACCATCTTTTTATGGCTGCCTAGTATTCCATGGTGTGCATATACCACAATTTGTTAATCTGTTCATGTGGCGATGGGCATTTAGGCTGTTTCCATGTCTTGGCAATCATGAACTGGGCTGCAATAAACATTCTGGTGCAAATGCCTTTGTTGTAAAATGATTTTTGATCATCTGGGTATACATCTAGTAAAGGAATTGCAGGATCAAACGGTAGGTTTACTTTTAATTCCTTGAGTGTTCTCCAAACTTCTTTTCAAAAAGGTCATATTAGCTTGCATTCCCACCAGCAGAGTAGAAGTGTTCCCTCCTCTCCACATCCATGCCAACATCTGTAGCTTTGGGATTTTGTGATGTGGGCTAATCTCACTGGAGTTAGATGGTATCTCATAGTGGGTTTGATTTGCATTTCTCTGATTAAAGATGATGAGCATTTTATGTAGGCCATCATGTTTGTGTAGGCCATCGCCTGTCTTCATCAGAGAACTTTCTGTTCAAGTCTCTTGCCCACATAGAAATGGGATTATTTGTTCTTTCCTTATTGATTGAGTTCTCTTTGGATTCTAGTTATCAGACCTTTGTCAGAAGCATAACCTGCAAAAATCTTCTCCCATTCTGAAGGTTGTCTGTTTGCTTTACTTACTGTGCTCTTGGCTGTGTTTGATCAGATCGAAGTAATGTATTTTTGGTGTTGCTTCAATTGCCCATGGGGTCCTCCTCATAAAATATTCTCCCAGGCCGATTTTGTTAACTGTTTTCACTGCACTATCTTCTAGTATTTTTATAGTTTCATGTCTTAAGTTTAAATCTTTTATCCAGTGAGAATCAATTTTTTTAATGGTGAAAGGTGGGGGTTCAGTTTCAGTCTTCTGCAGGTCACCAGCCAGTTCAGTTCATCTAGCACCATTTGTTAAATGGGGAGTCTTTCCCCCACTGAATGTTTTTGATAGACATGTCAAAGATCAGATGACAATAAGTAGCTAGGTTCATCTCTTGGTTCTCTATTCTGTTCCATAAATCTACATCTGTTTTTGTAACAGTACATGCTGGTTTGACCACTATAGATTTATGGTATAGCCTGAAATCTGCTAATGTGATACCTACAGACTTGTTTTTATTTCTGAGTAATGTATTGGCTATTCGAGATTTTGTCTGATTCCATATAAAATGTAGCAGTATTTTTTCAAGCTCTTTAAAGTACGATAATGATGCTTTAATAGGGACTGCATTGAATATTGCTTTGGGTAGTATGGACATTTTAACAATGTTGATTCTTCCCAGTCATGAGCATGGTATGTTTTTCCATTTGTTAACATCTTATGCTATTTCTTTTCTTAGAGTTTCATAGGTCTCTTTATAAAGATTTTTCACATCCTTTGTTCAGTAAATTCCCAGATATTTCATCTTTTTTGGCACTACTGTGAAAGGAATAAATACCATGACTATATTTTCAGCTTGAGTATTGTTGGTATATATGAAAGGTCTGATTTGTAAGTATTGATTTTGTATCCTGAGATACTGCTGTATTCCTTGATGACTTCTAAGAGTTTTGAAGTTGAGTCCCTGGGATTTTTCAGGTGTAGGATTATATCATCAGTGAAGAGTGAGAGTTTGATCTCCTCTGACCCTATTTGGATACCCTTGATCCCTTCTCTTGCCTGATTGAGATGGCTAAGACTTCCATTACAATGTTAAAAAGCAGTGGAGACAATGGGCATCCTTACCTGGTTCCTGATCTGAGTGGAAATGTTTTCAATTTTACTCTATTCAATACAATATTGGCTGTGGCTATTCAATACTGATATGGCCTCTATCAGTTTAAGAAATGTCCCATCTATGCCGATTTTCTTAAGTGTTCTGATCGTGAAGAGATGCTGGATATTATCAAAAGCCTTTTCTACATCAGTTGAGAGAATCATATGGTCTTTGTTTTTATTTTATTTATGTGATGTATTATTTTATAGATTTGCATATTTTGAAGCAACCCTGGAATAAAACCAACATGATCATGGTGTTTAATTTTTTGATGTGCTGTTGAATTCTGTTTTGCTAAGATCTTATTGCATATTTTGGCATCAATATTCATTAATGATATTGGTCTATAATTGTCTGTCTTTGTTGGATCCTTTCCTGGTTTGGGGATCAGGGTGATATTTGCTTCATAGGATGTACTGGGAAGTATTCCTTCCTTTTCTATGCTTTGGAAGAGATTGTATGATATAGGTACTAGTTCCTCTTTATTATTATTTTTTTTTATTAAATCATAGCTGTGTACATTAATGTGATCATGGGGCACCATACCCTGGTTTTATAGACCATTTGACATATTTTCATCACACTGGTTAACATAGCCTTCCTGGCATTTTCTTAGTTATTGTGTTAAGACATTTATATTCTACATTTACTAAGTTTCACATGTACCCTTGTAAGATGCACGGCAGGTGTAATCCCACCAATCACCCTCCCTCCACCCATCCTCCCTCCTCCCTCCCCTCCCACTCCCCCTATCGCATATTCCTAGGTTATAACTGGGTTATAGCATTCATATGAAAGCCATAAATTAATTTCATAGTAGGGCTGAGTACATTGGATACTTTTTCTTCCATTCTTGAGATACTTTACTAAGAAGAATATGTTCCAGTTCCATCCATGTAAACATGAAAAAGGTAAAGTTGCCATCTTTCTTTAAAGCTGCATAATATTCCATCGTGTACATATACCACAATTTATTAATCCATTTGTGGATCGATGGGCACTTGGGCCTTTTCCATGACTTAGCAATTATGAATTGGGCTGCAATAAATATTCTGGTACAAATATCTTTGTTATAATGTGATTTTTGGTCTTCTGGGTATATACCTAGTAGAGGAATTATAGGATTGAATGGCAGATCTATTTTTAGATCTCTAAGTGTTCTCCAAACATCTTTCCAAAAGGAATGTATTAATTTGCATTCCCACCAGCAGTGTAGAAGTGTTCCCTTTTCTCCACATTCACGCCAACATCTCTGGTCTTGGGATTTTGTGATATGGGCTAATCTTACTGGAGTTAGATGATATCTCAAAGTAGTTTTGATTTGCATTTTCTGATGATTAAGGATGATGAGCTTTTTTTCATATGTCTGTAGGCTGTGCACCTGTCTTCTTCAGAGAAGTTTCTCTTCAAATCCCTTGCCCAGCCTTTGATGGGATCACTTGTTCTTATCTTGCTTGTATGTTTGAGTTCTCTGTGGATTCTGGCTATTAAACCTTTGTTGGAGACATAACCTTCAAATATCTTCTCCCATTCTGAGGGCTGTTTGCTTGCTTTACTTACTGTGTTCTTGGCTGTGCAGAAGCTTTTTAGTTTGATCAGGTCCCAGTAGTATATTTTTGAAGCTGCTTCAATTGTCTAGGGGGTCCTCCTCATAAAATATTCGCCCAGACCAATTTTTTCAAGAATTTTCCCTGCACTCTCTTCTAGTATTTTTATAGTTTCATGTCTTAAGTTTAAATCTTTAATCCAGTGAGAGTCTATCTTAGTTAATGGTGAAAGGTATGCGTTCAGTTTCAGTTTTCTACAGGTTGCCAGCCAGTTCACCCAGCACCATTTGTTAAATAGGGAATCTTTTCCCCACTGAACGTTTTTAATTGGCTTGTCAAAGATCAAATAACAGTAAGTAGCTGGGTTCATCTCTTGGTTCTCTATTCTGTTCCATACATCTACCTCTCTGTTTTTGTGCCAGTACCATGCTGTTTTGATCACTATCGATTTATAGTATAGTCTGAGGTCTGGTAGCATGATTCCTCCTGCTTTGTTTTTATTTCTGAGTAATGTCTTGGCTATTTGAGATTTTTTTTTTCTGATTCCATATAAAACGAAGTATTATTTTTTCAAGATCTTTAAAGTATGACAGGGGAGCTTTAATAGGGATTGCATTAAAATTGTATATTATTTTGGGTAATATGGACATTTTAACAATGTCGATTCTTCCCAGCCATGAGCATGGTATGTTTTTCCATTTGTTAACAGTTTCAGCTATTTCTTTTTTTAGAGTTTACTAGTTCCTCTTTAAAGGTTTGATAGAATTTGGATGTGAAGCCGTCTGGTCCTGGACTTTTCTTTTCAGGGGATTTCATATTGTTAATGCTATTTCAGTGATGATATAGGTCTATTCTAGATTTCTAATTCTTTCTGGTTGGGTCTAGGAAGGTGGCATGCTTCCAGGTATTTGTCCATTTCCTTCAGATTTTCATTTTTCTGAGAATAGAGATTTTTGTAGTAATCATGGAGGATTTTTTGAATTTCTGAAGTGTCTATTGTTATTTCTCCTTTATCGTTTCTGATAGATGATATTAGAGATTTTACTTTTCTGTTTCCTGTTAGGTTGGCCAAAGGTTTCTCAATTTTGTTAATATTGTCAAAAAACCAACTTTTTGTTTCACTGATCTGAATGATTGTTTTGTTTTAAATTTCATTTAATTCTGCCCTAATTTTCATTACTTCTTTTCTTCTGCTGGGTTTGGGGTTGGAATGTTCTTCCTTTTTCCAGTTGCTTGAGATGACCCATTACGTTGTTGGCTTCCTCTTTTCTGTTTTCTTGATGAAGGCTTCCAATGCCATAAATTTCCCTTAGGACTGCCTTTGCAGTATCCCACAGGTTTTGATAATTTGTGTCTTCATTATCATTTTGTTCCAAAAATTTGGTGATTTCCTTCTTAATCTTCTCTTTGACCCAGCTATCATTCAGCCTAATATTATTTAGTTTCCATGACTTTGTTTGAGTATGAAGATTCATGTTGCTGTTGAGTTCGACTTTTATTCCATGGTGGTTTGAGAAGATACATGGAATAATTTTTATTCTTTTAAATTTGCTGAGGTTAGACTTGTGTCCTAAGATATGATTAATTTTGGAGGATGATCCATGGGCTGATGTGAAGAATGTGTGTTCAGTTTTATTAGTATGAAATGTTCTATAAACGTCTGTCAAGTCCATTTGTTCCAGGTTTAGGTTTAAGTCTAATATTTCTTTGTTTAGTTTCTTCTTGGAGGTTCTATCCAAAACTGCCAAAAGGGTGTTAAAATCTCCAGCTATTATAGTGCAGCAAGAGATCTAGTTGTTCATATCCATTAGGGTTTGCTTTATAAATTGAGGAGCATTCTGGTAGCATGAAAAAATATAAATTATCAAAATCTCTTCATGTTGGATGTTTCCCTTGACAAATATGTAGTGACCATCCTTATCTTTCTTTATCTTTGTTGGTTTAAAGCCAATTGTATCTGCAAATAAAATTGCAACCCTTTCTTCTTTTCTGATTTCCATTTGCCTGTATTATAAATGGTCTGGTTTAAGTATCCAGTCAGCCAACCTGTGCCTCTTTAGAGGAAAATTTAAAACATTCACATTAATTGAGCAGATTGATAGGCATGGTAACATTTAAGGTGTTGTGTTTTTCAAAGGTCTAGAAGACATTTTTAATCCTTTCGCTATTGTGGGAGTTCACTTTTGTTCAATAATTTCTGGGTGAGTTTACTTTGGTGGTAGACCATTGTGCTGGTCATTATGGAAAATGAATCTGAGAACATCCTGGAGAGCTGGCTTAGTTATGGCAAATTTCCTCAACATATGTATGGCAGTGAAGTATTTGATTTCACCATCACAAATGAAAGTCAGTTTAGCTGGATACAGGATCCTCAACTGAAAATTGTTTTGTTTTAGGAGAATGAAAGTTGATGACCATCCTCTTCTGGCTTGAAAGGTTTCGGCTGAGAGATCTATAATATCTAATAATATCTAATATCTAAATAATATCTAATATTTCTCCCTTTGTAGGTAATGCTCTTCTGATGTCTGGCTGCTTGCAGAATTCTCTCCTCCATATCATTTTTGGCAAAGTTAATTACAATGTGTCTAGGAGATGCTTTATTTGGATTGAGTCTTGCTGGAGTTCTGAAACTGTCTACTATCTGAATTTCTGTATCTTTTGCCATGCTTGGGAAATTCACCTCCATTATATCTTGGAGTAGAGCATCTGTGCCTTTAGGACCATCCTCTTCCGTAGGAATTCCTTTCAGATGAATGTTTGCTTTTTTGGAGTGGTCCCACAACTCTCTCAGGGAATGATCAGTTTTTGCTCTCCACTCTCCGCCTCTTTAAGCATTTGGGAGTGTTCAAAAGCTTTGTCTTCAATTTCAGAGATCCTTTCTTCTGCCTGCTCCATTCTATTACTGACGGATTCTACTGTATTACAAACCTCCTTGAATAACTTTCTCATTTCCTTAAGCTCTGCTATTTCATTTCTCATTATGTCCAAATCCTTGGAGATTTTGTCTTTGAATTCATCGATTTCTTGAGACACCTTTTGAATTACACTTTGAATTTCAATTTCTAACTTTTCTTCTATTCCATTGATCTTATTTGCCATCCATATTCTGAATTCTATTACTGACATTTCAGCCATTTGTCTATGAATGGCATCTTCTGTATTATCTCCTTTGTCATTCCTTAGGGGAGTTGATCTACTCTAATTATTCATGTTGCCAAAGTTCTTCCTCTGGTTCCACCCCATGATTATTTTTTGAAGTTTGACTATTTAAAGTGGTAGGGCAAGTTTGGATTGGGGGCCCCAGGAAGTAGAGTTAATCCGCCCTTAACCAATGAGCTGGGGCTTCTGACTGTGGGTTTTCCCCTACAGCCTTACAAAGGTCCCTTTCAGAGCTATAGCCTAAGACTCTGAAGACCTGCTTAGTAAGAGAGCAGAAGATGGCTCTGACCTAAAATCAGCCACCTCTACCCAATCTTAAGGAGTAGAGGTATTAAGCTGGAATCTCATCTGGGGAGAGATATGAGCATCTGTGGTACCCTGTCCCATACCAGCAACAGCTGGGGAAGGAGTTTCAGTCCTTTCCCATTTTCCAAATGGCACTCCACCTCAGAGGGACCCCAGGTGGACAGCCAAAGTCTAGAGTTCTGAACAGATTGACCCAGACAGTATAATCACTGCTTAATAGGGAGAGCTCACAGGGTCTCCAATGTCCTGATAGTGGAAGTCCAGCATACACAAGGGAATGGAGCCTGGTCTCCTCTGGTGGACCACGAATTCAGGAAAGATCACTAGCCACAGTCAAGACAAAGGCACCAATACCTCCTTGTAAGTCTGAACTGGGCCTCAGTTTACCCACCCTTGAAAGTCCAAACTGGGCGCCAGAAGCTCCACCCTTGAAAGTCCAAACCCGGTGTCAGCAGTTCTGCCCTTGAAAGTCCAAACCAGGCATCAACACCCAGCCACTGAAAGTCCAAGCTTGGCACCTGAGGCTCTGTCCTTGAAAGTCCAACCGGTGCCATCAGCTCCACCCTGGAAATCCAAACCAGGAGTCAGTGGCTCCACCTTGGAAGCCCCAACAGGAGTCAGTCTCCCACCCCCATAAAGTCCCCACTGGTTGTCAGTAGCTGCACCCCCCCCACATAAATCTTTCATAACATGTGAATCATCGCTGAATCAGCACTCCTGCAGCCTTTTGTTTCCTGTCTTACTTATCTGTGTCACCCTTGTTTCATTTTTTTATGGTTTTTAACCAAAGTTTATTTTATTGGTGATTTCATAGAATTTTCTTTTATTGTGGTTAATTATCTGCAAGTTTTGAGTGTGTGTGTGTGGGGGGTGATGGTTATTTTGTTGAGTTAAATTGTTTTTCCTTCTCATTAATTTTTTTCCCCTCTAATTTCGTTGGGTTTATTGTGCTGTTCTTTCCCCTGATTCTTAAGTGGAAAGCTTAATTTAATTTATTTTTAATCTCTTTGAATCTAATCAATGCACTTAAGAATACCTGCCATTCTAAATGTCCCCTTTGCTCTCTCATCTCTTGGAATTGGAGATACAGTACTCTCATTTATTGTTCAGTTACAAATAGTTTATTTTTATTTGACTTTTTTGTGAAAAGTGATGTGTTTTTTATTGTTTTCCAATTTTATTGCTTTGTGAAAATAAATGTAATTTGAATGATATTAACCTCTTGAAATGTATGAGGATTGTTTTTGTGGTTCAAGATATGATTAATTTGTTTTGAAAATTATATGTGTATGGAGAGAAAGCATGTTCCCTTGTGAATGAATGCAGTCATGGCGATTGTGAATTCAAAGCCATATTATGCTCAATTATTTGACCTACTTACTCTGTTTCTGAGTTAGCTGTATTTAGTTCTACCACCATGTACCCTGTAAATTTATAGGGAGTATGATATTTTGAAGCTTTATCTAGTGCTTTTCTTAAAAATGTTGTCATGTGCATCTATGAACAACACATGACTAAGTTTTTTATAATTTTGGAAATTATTGAAATGGAAGCACATTGTATTTATTCTTCTGGGGTACTTAGTCATGCTTATTTTGCTCACCATTAGGTTTCTGAGATTGAGCTGGCTGGGACTCACTGTCAATATGGGATTTCTTCAGGATAAATTCATACCTAGAGATTTCTGAGACACTGTGAGAAGTGTGAATTCAGAGCACCAGTTCACATGGTGGTTTCATGGGAGACGGGGGCTGCTCCATGTCCTTACTGTCCCTGCCCTGCAGTCCCCGGGTCTCAAATCCCTCAAGGTCACCCACTGGAGTCTCAGCAGGTCCTCAGCTTCTTTCCCTGGGATGTGCGCCATGTCCCACATAGCAGAGGGCTACAGCCACTTGCCAGCCTGGCCCCTACTTTCACTTCCTTTCTAGCCTTTGAATTTTTAATATCTTGCCCTCTCATTGAAAACATATTTTAAAACTTTTCTGTTGTTTCTAATTATTTTCAACAGAAGGGGTTTTCAAGGTATCTAGTTCACTATACTGTTATAAAAGGAAATCAGTTACTCCTTTTTAATTAAAAAAAGGTATTCAAGAAATTTTAGGAAACACAAAACTGAGAGGATATTAAAATCACAAATTACTCAGCATCAAAAGGGGATCCCTAGTATCATGTGTGTATATGCATATCTTCTATGCTTTTTAAAAATTCTCTCTATAAATACAGATTTTTAAATAAAAAGCTTAGTTGCTAATGTGCCTGTACTTTTGGCCTTACTTTGATGCTTGACACTGTTTGAGGACCACTTTCTCGTTAACATAACAATCACCCTGAACACTAATTTGGAGATGCTCTCGGCCCTTTGGCCACAACCCGGTCCCTTGGTCCGAATGAAGCGGGTCAGCAGCTTACCACGCTCATGTCGCTACAGCCTCACCTTCTCAGAGGCCACAGGCAATGGCACATCACATGCAGTGGCATATCTCACCATATCCCAAATATCCCCCTTGCGGCCCACAGCGGCCACACAGATTAACCTCCTGACCTTGCTGGTGAGTTTATTCCCAGAGAGGAGAGAGTCTGCCGGGGTGTCCACCCCTGGAGCCACACCTGAAACCCTGCCCGGCCCGGGGTAGCTCTCCCTAAACATTCCTGCGTTTGCCTTGTGGGTGTGACCCAGGCTGCTGTTAGCTCCTTTTCCCAAAAATATATTCATTGAAAGGGACCCTTTAAACCAGTGTTTTCCAATCTTTTTTTTTTTTTTTAATCTCTAGACACACTTGAATGGATAGTTAAACTTCTGTGACACACTTAAATTATGTTAAGAAAAAGTTTTAAGAAAATATACATTTACTGTGCTTTGAACTTCTTTCAAAAAGAATTTAATTAATGATCTTTAAAAACTTTTGCAGCATACCTAAGATCCTCTAGGGCATACCAGTTGAAAATGACTGTTTAAAAAGATGGATCTTTTTGTAAACAAGTTTGTTTTTGTTTCTTTAAAGAGCAGAAAACCCAACTACTTAATGGGTACAGGGCATGTTTTGGGGTGATGGATGTCCTAAAAGCCCTGATGTGACCACTGGGCAATCATGCATGTAACGAAATATGGTTCTACCCTATAAATATATACAAACACAGTGAATCAGTGGGCCTGTGTCTCCGGATGCCCTTCTCCTATCTGGCTTCACCCCTCCCGGCCCACTAAACCTACCCTCCTGTTACACATCTAAACAACGGGAAAAGACAGGAAAACAAAGACTGTCTTCTACTTGAACCTAAACCCTCCCATCCCTTGCTTTACCTGAAGTGTTTTGGAATTATTTGTTTTGGAAATATGTCTTTTTTTGATTGGTTTTGTTTTTTCAAAAACATCTTTTGCCTGGTGTGACAAGTGTGTATAATTTCTTATTTCTTCTATTTGTCAGTTATTATCTTTGTCCATTTTTCTAAAATGGCATTTTTTGTATCATTAATTCTTCTGACTTTATAAATTTGTGAATAGTTTTCCCAGGTTTGAAATTGCATTTTAAGATGTCTGATTATATTTTCTAGTATATTTTAGTTTGCATGTAATTTTTAGTCTATATTTTATTCTACTTGTAATCCAAAGAGATATTTCTCATCTGAAAGCACCTAAACTTTAATCTACATATTCTTTAATCACATTAAAATTATAAATTCTCAAATTATAAAAGTAAATTTAAAAATTAAGAAAATTAGGCCGGGCATAGTAGCTCATACCTGTAATCCTGGCACTCTGGGAGGCTGAGTTAGATGGATTGTTTGAGCTCAGGAGTTTGAGACCAGCCTGAGCAAGAGCCAGACCCCCATCTCTAAAAATAGCTGAGTGTGGGTGGCGCCTGTGGCTCAGTGAGTAGGGCGCTGGCCCCATATGCCGAGGGTGGCGGGTTCAAACCCAGCCCCGGCCAAATTGCAACAAAAAAATAGCCGGGCGTTGTGGCAGGCGCCTGTAGTCCCAGCTGCTCGGGAGGCTGAGGTAAGAGAATCGTGTAAGCCCAAGAGTTAGAGGTTGCTGTGAGCTGTGTGATGCCACGGCACTCTACCTGAGGGTGGTATGTGAGACTCTGTCTCTACAAAAAAAAAAAAAAAAAAATAGCTGAGTGTTGTGCTATTATGGTTCTACCTGTATTCCCAGCTACTTGGAGTTTTTGGCCAGGGCTGGGTTTGAACCTGCCACCTCCAGCATATGGAGCCAGCGCCCTACTCCTCTGAGCCACAGGCACTGCCTCTATTCCCAGCTACTTGGGAGGCTGAGGCGAGAGGATCACTTGGGTCCAAGAGTTTGATGTTGCTGTGAGCTAAAACACCACAGTACTCAACCTCTGAGCAATTGAGTGAGACTCTGTCTAAAAAAAAAAAAAAAGAAGAAAATTAAGAAAAAATTGTACCACACATTCATGTACATGCTAATTGGGGTTAGCAGACATTATTTTCTTACACTATTTGTCTTAGATAACTTTTTTTGCAATGAATCATTAAATATATAGTTAAAGCTCTATCCATCTCCTTGGCCTGAAATCATAACTAATCTTATTAAAATAAATTAGAAAACAGAATCCTTAACTGACAGTAGATAAGTTCCAAATAAATTAAAAGTTGCAATTTTTCAAATGAAATTATTTAACAGAAAAGTAAGACAATATAAGATAATTTAGGTGAATTTAGGAAATTTGGATTATTACCACCTTAAATTTGGTGGGTCTTTTTTAACATGCATGCTTTTCATTTCTTTTGATATTTTCACTCAGTGTATATGTGTTCATTATACATATATATGCATGTATTTAGTGATACTATAGTGCAAATGTACATGTATACCTGTCTCTTTTTTTATGCTCTAGATATTTACATAAGAATTATAATTTTTTACCCAATTTCATTTTTAGTCACTTAATATTTGGGGGATTTCCTCGAGTTGGTAGATGTAGATCTTATCAATTTATTGTATAACTAAGCCATGGGTCATTTACCTATTATTCCCTTGGTAAAGAGTGGCTAGTTGAGTCTCTGTTTTCACTGTTTGAGATCATGCCACCGTGGGTGTCCTTGTGTGTGTCTCTCTTTACACATGCTGTTAGGGAGATGGCTTGGGAGGGAGCAATTAGGCTAATGGGCACATGGCTGTCAGCCTTGGCATGAACTCCGGGAGTCCCTGTGATGATACCCACTCCCACCAGTCACAAGAGTAAATTCCCGTGTTTCAATGTTCTTATTAACTCTTGTGTTGCTGGGTTTGTAGCAATTATTTTTCCAGAAAAGTCCTCTAGTTGTTTAATTTTTCTTATACTTCTAAATTTACCAAGAATTAATATTAAAGCATTACCCTGAGAACCACCCTGAATGCATTTTGCAGTTTCTCATCCAGCTTTGTTTTTCTCCTTAATTAACTGCTTGGCTTAATTAACTGCTTATGCATCATTTATTGCATAATCCTTTCTTTCCTCACTATCCAAAATTATTCCTTATAACTCCCTATATACAATGGAATCAGTGTCTGTACTTTTGTACTTTTGTAGTAACAGTCTACTCTGGCACTGGAATAATAATCCTGAAGTAATTGTGGCTTCATAATAATCTGTAATGTGCACTGATGCAAGTTCTGTATCATCTTTATCTTTTAATGTTTTATTTCCTATTATCAAATGAACTTTAGAATCATGTTGTCAAGTTCATAAAAATCCCTGTGATGTTGCTGACATTTTAAACTCACTTGATTATTTATCTTACCTTGTCCACAAGAAAAAAAAGGCATTTTTTTATTATACAAAAAACTTTATCAGTATTCTTATTTACAGCTTCTGGTAACGTCAGTTTTTAAACCTTGGTTATGAAAACAATATTAAAATATTTACCTAAATTTTCTTATATTATTTTACTTTTTTATAATTTCCTTTGAAACATTGAAATTTGTATTTTATTTGATTTGGAGCTTATCTATTGTGAGTTAAGGATTTTGTTTTGTAAATTATTGTAATAAAATTAATTATGATTTTAGGCCTACCCTATCTTTTCCTAGCTGATAGGAGATGCTTTCTTCACCTTACAGGGAATTGTCAGGTATCCTCTGGCCCCAGCAATTTCCCTCTTTGCTGTTGTAATTATTAGGACCTCTAAAGCTTATAAAGTATCTGAATCTAGGCCATTGGGTCTAGGCATCACAGAAACTCTGTGGAGCTGGGTAGGCACATTTTAATACCCCAGGGACTCAGTACTGGGTAGGCACATTTTAATACCCCAGGGACTCAGTACTCCTCAGTACTCCCTCTGCACCCTGCCCTCCAGCAGGCCTCAGATCCTATCACAGCTGCTTACAGGTGCTCCTGACAACTGGGAACACTGGGGAGGTCTTTCTTACTACCAGTAAAATATATTTTGAATCAGATACACCATTAAAAGTACATCCAATTGGATGTAATTGGATGTAAAAGTACATCCAATCTGAAACAAGCAAAGGGGCTTAAAAAATAGGAAAATCAGAGGAGAGACAGATTAGGAACCCACGCCAATGCCAGGTGGTCTCAAGAGATTTTTACAAGGGTGTGTGGTAAATGTTTAATGGCAGATCTCTAAAGGAAAGAAGGTCAGATTTGTAGTGTCTGCCAATTTCTGTGGTGTAACTACTCCCACCCTGACTGATTCTGAGCTACGAAGGTGCCATCACTGCAGACAGAAGTGACAGAGATGCTCACAGTCGCCTTATGGGAGCCTGTGCATTCTGGCTCAGCAGACTCCTGGTTTTATTCCAGATAAAGACACTCGTAGGTGGTTAGATATGGGCTTCTCACGTCCATGTGCTGATCCTAGGCGACTTAGCATAGCATAAGCCCCTTTACAAAAATAAAAATCTGGGCCAGAAGTGGTGGCTCATGCCTGAAACCTCAGCACTCTGGAAGGCCGAGGTGGGTAGAGTTCTTGAGCTCAGGAGTTTGAGACCAGCCTAAATAAGAATGTGACACCATTTCTAAAAAATAGTCTGGCATTATTGCAGGCACCTATAGTCCCAGCTACTTGGAAGGCTGAGGCAAGAAGATCTCTTGAGCCCAAGAGTTTGAGGTTGCTGTGAGCTATGACACCATGGCATTCTACGCAGGGTGACAGAGTAAGACTCTGTCTCAAAAGAAACAAACGAACAAAAACAAAAATGAAAGTCTCAGAGCTACCTTGCACTGGAGGGAAAGATGGCTGGTGGGCCAAGGAGCTCCTGGAGAGAGCTGGGCTGTCAGATGCGCTGGAGAGCTGACTGTGCCTATTGACATCACACCCAAGGCCAACGGCTGCGGAAGGCGATTGAAACGAAGGGAATAAAAACTGCAGTGGCCCGAAATACATCAAATATGCTGGAATTTATGGGATCATAATAATACTTCAAAATAAAACAATATATTGATCACTTTTGGTGAATGCAGAAAATTAATTCATTCTTCTGATAACCGATTTAGAAACTTCAAATATTTAGTTTTCCTGTTCAAACTGTGCATTACAGTAAATAAATATTTGATCTGGAAAGGTTCTTTTTGCGGAATATATCAAACTAATAACTGCAAAAGTAATGATGGGATTAAGATATGGCCATTTTTGCCTTTTTAAATAAAATGACAGATCTTGGTGATCATAATCTGTGTTGTCAAAACTGTTAGTTGAAAACTGAAGGGAACATTATGAAGGACTGATAGAAGTGACATCTGAATCAGAGATCAATCTTGATTGAAAAAAAGAGAGGTAATCGGATCCCATGTGCTTCTTGAACTGGGAGAAATTTTATAGCCCTCGCTGTGAAGTATTTGCTCCAAAAAATTAAACTTTTATCTAATTAGCTCTCTACCTCTAACTGATTCTAAGCAATTTAAAAAAATGGAAAAACAAGTTAAACTCTCGAGAGGAGACAGTCAGCCTAATCTGAACATGGAATATTTTACAGGATAATGACCACGTATCTCTAACAAATAAATCACAAAGACGATGAAAAGAACCAAGGGAATGTCTCAGGTTAAAATTGATCAAAAGGCATTGGATTGGTTTCCCACGACTGCTGTAACAAATCACCACAAGTTTCGTGGCTCAAACCAACACGAATTAATTTTTTTTATATAGTTTTGGAGGTCAAAGTCTTAAGTGGTCTGCTGGCTGTGCTCCTCCTGGAGATTCCTGGGGCTTGACCTCCCAGCTTCATCAGGTGGCCACGTTCCTAATCTCTCACCCCCATCACTCCGGCCTCTGCTTCCATGATGCCGTCTCTTCATCTCTGACTCTGACATTCCTGCCTCCTCTTTAGGAACCTTGGTGCTTGCTCTGGGTTCATCTGGGAAGCCCAGTGTGATGTCCTCCATCCCCAGAGTCTTAATGTCTGTGAATCTACAGACGTGATAACATTCACAGGATCTGGAGATTCCCATGTGGACGACTATGGGCTGCTGTTTTTCAGCCTGTGCTGGGTGTATTAAATAAATAGTGGCTTCAAATCCTTATATGCTAACTACAGCAGGAAATGATGAAACAACTGGGAGAACTGGACACTGAGAGGAGAAATGTGATGGTATTGAGAAATGTTTGTTAAATCCTTTGAGTGTGATAGGTATTTTGGTTGTACTTTTCAGAAATTCTCTTTGAGAGAGACATTCTGAAATACAGAGACATGGGCAGGATGTTTAAATTTGTTTCAAAGACTTTGGGGACCCCCTCTTCATTGGGAGTCATTGCACCAGGTCGGTGAGGGTCATGTGGGTTCAAGGATCGGAGTAAGTTTGCACTGTGGACAAGACAGCCTGTTCAGAGGGCAGAGGGGTACACCCTCTGAAAGGGTAGTTTATGATGCAATTTCACAGAGAGGATAAAGGAAATCAAGGCAACCCCCTACTGGAGGACCCAGTTTTGTCCAGGAGAAGTGGCGGCTCTGCGTCCTTGCAGGAGAGTGTGGGGAGCAGGTGTAGACCACCTTGGGCTAGGCTGTTTGGTGAGGGTCAGGAAGGACTTCCACCTCTAGTGGCATCTATTTGTCTCTCTCAAGTAGGAGATGTGCGGGGAAGCTCCCTGGGTGGCTGTGTTGGGGAGAGGCAGGAGGTTTGGAACAGCCCCTGCCACGGTGGCATCAACAGAGATGAGTGGGGTAGGCAGGCAGTGCGAGGGCCTGCCAGTCACCGTGGACTCACCATGGACGCCATCAGCCCCTGCCAGGTGGTTTTCTTCAGAATTGCAGGGCCATTCCCACACAAGTTCCCAGAAAGGGGGCATTTGGTTTGCTTGGGGTGGGACATTGTTTTTTGAAATACAGGAGCTATTATTGTTCAGCTATGGTGAGGCCCATAGATCAGGACATGGCTTCACCCAAGGGCGAGGGACATGTGGGGACATGTGTATCACAGAGCGGTGGGGGGAACTGGGGGGCAACACGGGAAAGCATCAGATAGTCAGGAGGCAGAGAGAGGGGCAGCTGCAGACAGAGCCCTTGTTTTGTTTCTGTTGGAAGGAACAGGAAGGCGGGGTAGGTCGGCTCGGGATTGGCTGGTGTGAACAACTTCAGCAGGTGCTCAGGCCGAGGGGCTGCCCCCTCATTTGGTCCTGGTGATTAGGGCAGGTGGATGTGGCCCAGGGCTTGAGAGGGCAGTGATGGAGATGGAGGAGGGGTCTCCTCTGCCCTTGGTTGATTTGCACATGGAAGGTGTCCGTTGCAATTCCAGGAATGGGGCAGCCCTGGGAGACCCCCATGCCACAGCACAGAGGAAATACAAGACATGGTTATTGCAGCTTGTCTGTCTGCTGGTATGACGGAAAGGCCAGAAGCAGGGAGCTGAGGGAGTGGCCGCAGTGTTACTAGAATGGCGCTTGCTAGGAGAAAAGGTGCAGCGGTGCATGGATCACAGGGGCAGTATGCTGATGCAGTTGTAGGGAACGGAACGGTCTGTCCTGGAACGCTGGAGAAGGAGGCTGCAGACCTTTGGGATGCTGACGATTACTAAAAAGTGGGATAATTTGGGGTCATAATGCTGAAGGCAACTGTGAAGGGACGTGGCTTCTGGATGTGAAGGAAATGACCAGCTGCACATGTGGGAAACCATGTTTTCCAGGAGCCCGGGAGGCCATGCCTTTTTCATCCCCCTTCCCGGGAAGCAGCTTTCCATCTTGGCAGCTCTTGCTCACAATGCCACTCTGTATGGGAGCAGGGGTCCTTCACACAGCTGACGTGAAGACACCCTTATTTTTACCAATTGAAATGACACCAAATGGAAGGGTGTCATATGAACACCTCAGGCCCAAGCAAAGGACTATTTCCTGTCTTTGAACTTCAATGCTCATCATAACAAGAGAACCCCATAGGTGTTCTGTAACTATCATTAGGTTGAAATTATAAATCAAATAAAGGGGAGAAATAATCATAAATGAACCCTTATTAATAAAATAGGGACCCACAGCCTGCCCCAGGGAAAGGTTGATGAGGGGAGGCGTGTGTGAAAAGCATGAATCAGTGGATAAGAAGTCAGCAAAGGTGGTGGAGGCCGACACTTGAATTGAAAGAAATGACATGTTAGTAAATATAAGGCTGATGCACCTTGGATAAATACAAATGAATCATGGAATGGACACAAGAAGGGACAGTGTGACAGAAGACAGGGCAAGAAAAGAGTGGAAGAACAATTCAAAATTTCTGATGTGCATGCCAGGGAACATCAACCACCCTAGGAATTGTCCATGAACCCCAAAAAGGGCAAAATTGAAGTATGTCCACCTGGGAGAAATGTTTATTTGATAGTGTCCACATCAGGGGAGCAGGGCTCTGGAATTAGGACCCTGAGACACTTGATAAAAAAGTATCTCCTCACTCTGCCGGCCAAGGTCTGGGATCCTTTCCAAGCAGTAAAATTATAGGTGTGAAGTACATTTGAACTATTTTCTCCAAAATGTATCACAGAACATCACAAGAGGACACAAAAGATGACTTCCTCTTGTTGAGAGGGCCAGAACAAAAGAGATGAAAATAAATTCATGGTTAAAAATATCTGAGAATTGGTAAGGAAGCAGGGTATTATTACTCAGAATCTGACCTGCAATTAAAGACTGCCAAAGGTGGTGGGTTGCCTGCCTCTTCTTCAGTTTTATATCCTGACCTCCATTAATTCTACTTGCACAAGGCAAGACTCACCAGCAACACCTCTTTATAGCTGTGAGATTCCTATATCGTGAGCACGGCACTTCTGATATTCCAGGTTCTTGCAGTGGCTGTTTCTGAATTTATTTATTTTGGAAGAACCATTGAGGAAATTGTTTTAATATGTTTAGAGTAACTACACCCCCATGGCTGGTTGTTGCCAGCATGTTGTTGTTATTGTTGTTATCAACTTCAGAAAGAAGCCTCTACAATGTCTGGAAATAATTTCAAACAGAGTAATTTCACCTTTTAAACTCTGGATTGTTGGCTTTGCGGAACCTGGTTTTCTGCTTTGGTTTTTAGATGCGACCTTTGCATACATCTCTTCTTTCTGGTCAGTTTTGCAGAGTGAGAAGGGAAGATGAGAATTCAAATCTAGGGGAATGTAGACTTCTGGGGACAGGATATAGAAGTTTTACCTTTTAGTAGGTAATCAGTTTCTCCTGAGTAAACAAAATCACATCATTGAATTAATGTTAGAACTTTAATGTTGGGAAATGCCAAAGAAGGGAAATGTACACATATGGAATATCAAGTTAACTGAGCAAAAGATACATGCATAAAAAGCTAAGGTTTGAACTGGGAACATTTGTCTTGTAGGTGTGTTGTTTTTCTTTTCTTTCTTTTTTTTTTTTTTTTTTTTTTTTTTTGAGACAAAGTCTCACTCTGTTGCCCAGGCTTCCTTCTTATGGGGATATTTTATGGCAGAAACAAGATGCTCTGAAACTTAGCAACTTCACCATGTGGTTTCTAAGTGATGAATGTCTCCCCTGCCCTGCTTCTGGGAGAGCCATTCAGGTCTCAGAGTTGGAGGCACAGGTGTTGGAGGCCCCTTCCCAAAGAGCAAGCAGCTGTCACAGTAGGAGGCCCTGCCTTACTCTGTATTCTCAGCAAAGTTTCACCACCAGAGCTAGCCGGTTGCGCTGAGACATCGGCCTGCAGGTTATATGTCCTCACTTGCCACCAGAGGCAGGTAACAGCTGCCTCCAGGGGCTGGAGGGAGAACACGTGTAAGCTATTGGGGTGTGTGAACCACTAAACATAATGTCTGCCACTTAAAATATTTTTTTAATTGGGGCAAAACATGCATAGCATGAAATTGACCATCGTAACTGTTTTTAAGTGTGTAGCACAGTGGCATTAGGGACATTGATGTGGTTGTGCACTTAATTTGCCATTTGTTTAATTTCTTTGGCTATATATCTATTCATACCTGATACTTTTTATATGTTCAACAAATCTATTATTATTGTCATTAGAGGGTTTGCACAGTGAGCCAAAAATAAGACAGATTTTTAGTTAGGGAGAATTAAAATCAAGCACAGAGTGACACTTAGGCGCAGAACTTTAGACAAGTTATTTAACCCCTTGCCACTTGCCCAGCAGGGACTGTGAAGCAGTAGGTCCCTGTCTTAGGACCGCTTCGCATGCACTGGTTATGGTAGAGACTCTGTGATGGTCACATGGGTGGCCTCCAGTACTAGTCAATGCCGGAGTCATTGTGCAAGAGGAAGGGAACACAGCAAAGATGCAAATGGGCAGAGTTAAATATTTTTAGAGGCTGGATAGAAACATCTCCGGCCTGGCATTTGCCATTCATTCCTTGATTTTAGAGGCAGGGGAGAACTTCTAGCTGGCAAAGAGAAAATGTGCACCAATGATCCTGATTTTGAATGGGGGCTGAGTCCAGGAGCTTTGCCAAGAAAAGAAGATGCAATCTGAATCTACTTTCACCAGGTTTGTCACAAGAAGCTGTAGCCAGTGTAGCTCAGGCAGGAACCCCTGACCTCCCAAATAATTGTGAGCTTAACGTCTTGAAAATTTGGCTACAAAGCCTTTATACATCTTTGCAAAGCATGTGTTTGTGTTCTGTTTTTATCATTTCTTTTTATAATCAGTTCTGATATTTGGTTAGGGATAAAATTGATTTTGGGGTCTAGATCTCTCTCTATTACTCCCTCAGAAGATAAGACCTACCTTATGACATCCAGACTGGCAGCTCTCTCCAGGAGCAAAATAAATTGTCAGGTACCTTCCTCAGAAATCACTAGGAGGATCAAACAAGGTAAACACAGACATGATGAGCCCGTGGACTCCCTGTGACAGCTCTGGAGGGCCATCGATGTGGGTCACAGAGGAGACAGGTGATGCCAAACTGAGTCACGCAGCATGGAGAAGCCACCTCCACTTCTAGTCTCCCATGTCCACTTCAAATCCCCTAAGTTAAATGCTCTGATGCATACTTGCCTGACCAGCCTCTTTTGTAACACTTTGGCCATATCCTTCATGGTGTCTAGAGAAAGCTATTTGGGGAGTTTTATTTTATTATATTGTAAAATTTATATTATTTTAGCATAGTTTGTTTCTTTTGTATATATACCAAATCCCTTCAACTAGAGTGTTTACATCCTTTTACCCCTTTGCCCCATTGTTCCTGAATTCCACATTATAAGAAGAAGAGGGGGTGAGCAGGGTTAGGTTTTGGGGGAGACATTTCATACCAGCAGGAGGGAGAAATGGCTTCAGCTGAGGAGTCCAGACCTGCCCCTTGCTGGCCCCATGACCGATGTCCACTGTGCCCATTCAGAGCCTGAGGGTCTGTGTGCCTGCCCCCTCCATGTTGATCTGTCCTGAGCCACTGCCCTGAAGCAGCTGTGCTTTCCGCTGTTGAATGTAACAGTAGCCTTGGGGATGATGTGGTGACTGCTATGCTTGCTGGCCTGACCAAGTAAGGCCGCCTTGTGGAGGAGAACCATTGGTTTAATCTCCAAATCACTGCCTTAAGTCTATTTTCATAAAATAACTCAATTTTGGTGAAATGGATGTCTCCAAGTGTGAATGAGTTTCCTCAGGCTGAGGCACAAATTCTGCTGGCTGGGTGATGTCTGGAAGTGCTCAGGGCCCAGAAAGAGACAGGGTGTTTGCTGCAGGCTGAGCTCAGAGCCAGCTTGCTTTCCTCTTCCTGCCGAGCCTCCCGGGTCTGTGGATGAGACCACAATTTGGCTCTCTCAGCACGCTGTTCTGCAGGGCCTGGAGAGCTGGAAGCTTCCCTTCCTAACTTCCCTGCAGGGAAAGCACCAAATGTGACATTCTCTTTCAACTAGAAACCCTGGTGCAGATTTGAAGGCAGACACGATGCGGGTGCTGCCTTTCTGGCTGACCTGCGGCCGGCACGTGTGGTTTTGGGGAATCTGTCACCAGCAGTGTTCCAGCGTCCAGTACTTGTGGGTATTGAGAGGCAAGGCCCGGGCAACCGTTGGGGTCTAAGTTCTGCTTATGTGGACAAGCTGCAGTGCAAGGCCTTCCTAATCCTGCATCGTGGCTAATACCCTGCTTACAGAAGGCAGCAGCTGCCCAAGGGGGCTAGTTCCCCATTTCTGGGCATCAGTCCCAGAGATGAAGACAAGAGCCAGCTACTCTGGGTTTGCCAACAATTTCATAAGCATCCAGTTCTCTGTGTGGAATTCCTTACTGCTTTAGAGAGTTTAAATAACTTTGTCCCTGCAATTGAACTGACTAATAAGAACAGGAATTATTATTTTGGTTTAAAAACAAGGTAACTAGGACTCAGTAAGGCGAAAGGCAAATGATGACTAAGTGTTAGAGGATGGATTTAAATCCAGGGCTGTTATCTTTAAGGATAACACATGTATACCATAGCTTTAGATTGCTTCCAAAGCGAATCTGAACTAATAAATTTTAGAGAATTACAGGCATCTCTTCTGACGATAATGCAGAATATATAACTTGAAAGCTTTGCTTTCTTCCACCTTATGGGATGCTGGATAAGGCCAAAAAACATCCTTTAAATTGCAGAAAAACAAAAATTAAAAACGTACAGGAGCTTTACAGGTAGTTAAGAAGAAGAAGGAAATGAAAACAGGGAGTATGAGCTGCCTCTGCAGTTGCCCTGCCTTGGGGAAGGTGGCTGGTGGGTTTTAATGCACATATCAGGTGAGGAGATGAGGTGTGTCTTTGGGCCCTAGAGAGCTGCATATTTGAAACTGAGATTGACACATCAAGTCAGAAACAGGTAAAGGCTTATGCTGTCAGTGACATCCTCTCTGTTCTAAAATGAGCTCTGAATGGGGAGACATTCTTGTCATAGAATTCATGACATTCTGTCTGCAACTGATGTGGATTTGGGGGTCAAATTTATATTGCTGGAGTAGTATGGTAGTTCCCAAGCTAAGCAGATCATTTGCAGAATGGTTTTGGATGACATCATCTTAGCATTTCTGGCAGAAGTAAATGCAAGCCTTATTTGAAGGGACAAGTTCACACATGATTCCCATAGATAAAGCTCTGATGATGATGAACTCACAGTCTACAATCATAAAGTAAGGAGAAAATAATTCACTAAGAATAAAAGTTAATAGAAGCAATTAGCTGTGGGATTAGACCTTCAAAAACTTCAGATGATAAAACTATGACAAAAACTATGATAAAATATTTTTAAGTGATTAAAAGCATAAAAGATGAAATGTTAAAAACATAGAACAAAATACTATGGAAAAGAAAGGCAGATTTTTAAGAGGCAGGAGAACTTACAGAAATAAAAAAATGTAGTTCTTAAAAATTAATAGGGTATAAAACAGCATGTTAGACACAGTTTAAGAAAGAACTAATGAGTGAAAAAATATCTAAGAAGTATACAATGCAGAGAAAAAACAACAGAGAGAGTATAAAACAATATCAGTGATGAGTTGGTTGAGAGAAGTTTTAACATAGATTTAGTATGAGTTTCAGAATGCAAAAGTAGAAAGAGAGGGGAGAGACAGTGGTTGAGGAGGTAATAACTGCAGTTCTTCCAGATTCATTAAGGATATGGCTCTTTAGATTACTTAGATTCAGGAAATACTGGTCTGGAGAGGGAATCATTTATAAAATAAATTACACCAAGATGTCGAGTGCCAAAGGCAAAGAAGGGAGCCTAAAGTAGATTGCTTTAGAGAAGAAAGAACAGTTAGAGCAGACCACAATTCTATTGGCAAAGATCGCAAATGCCAGCCCATGGTCCAGAGGCTTTTTTGTGCAAATAAGTTTTATTGACACAGTTACACACAATCATTAGCATACCTTTATGGCTGCATTCACTAGACCAGTGCAGTTAATACTTGTGATAGCAACCGCATGGTCTGCAAAGCCTAAAATATTACTGTCTTGCTTTTTAAGAAAATGTTTGTGGATCCCGGTACAGATAATGGAATTCAGTGAAGTAATTATTTAAAGTACTGAGAGGAAATTGCTGACAACCTAGAATTCTACATCTTGTTAAAATTATTTTTTCAAAACTATTTCAGAAAAACTAAAATTTAGAAACTTTACCTTCTTTTTTTTAAATAACTATCCGAACTAGTCACTTCAGTGGAAGGCACGAAACTTAAATCAAAGGAGTGTAATAAACACGGAGACAGCAAAAATTGTAAAATTTGTAGGTAAATCTGAAGAAAAAAATATTTGTCTTAAACAATGTTAGTAAGGGTAAAAATGACCCATCCTGAGGTTATAAATGAAGGTGAAACTAAAATGTTGGATGACATGGAGATGAGAATTAAGATTCAAAGATACTTTTATTGCTTGGGAGGAGGGTAGAGACAATGGGTAACTTTATACTTTGTTAAATGAACTGTGAATGTTTCATTATTACAGGTAGTTTCTAACACAACAAAGAATTGTGTATTGGCAGGGCTAGGCCAGGTGACAGCCAAATTCCAAGTCTCTGGGCTATACATGCAAGGTACTTAGCCACACAGATGGAGGTTGGACAGTTCCCTCAGGTAGCCGCCCTGCATGCAGGGCCTTAGCAATGCTGAGGCTCTAAGTGATTGCGTGTGTCTACTATGTCAACACACAGCCTCCACAGTCTACCCCAAAAGGGAAGACAGCCTGTGGGAAGCTCACAGCCATTCTTCCACACTAATCCCTGGAAATAACATCCACCAGATGACCTTACTGCAAGGACTCACAGTGCACTGCTGGGGTACCTAAAAAATGATAGGTGCAAATTTCTTTTCCTTTTGGAAATAAAACTATTTTTTGACCACCATTCACCAAATAAATAATATACAGTTGGATAACATTCTGATTACTATGGAGTTGTTTCTGTTGAACCGATAACCCAAATACTGAAAAGACTGAGCCTACATGTAAGGGGTGAGTTGGAGTGAGGAAAAAACCACGCAAGTCAATAGTTCAGATGATCACATTTCTTCACCCATTATGTCAAGCAGGTCAGAAACAGCCAACATCTCTTAACCACCTGATTAGGTTTCTATAAGCCAAGCTTTAGATAATCCATTAACGTGATCTTTTAGTTCATATAGCACAGGGTTTTAAACTTTTTGTTAAGGAATGGCTCACCAGGGAAACTTGGTCCTGCTTATTTACCTCATTAGAGGTGTGTTCATTAGAACACACCAGGATTTGTCTGGTTTTCTCATCTGGCTGGGGAGGTTATTGGCAATGATAAAAGTTTTTCTTTTAAGAATTTTGCAAGCGTAATCTTGCATGCATACAACTATACATATAGATACAGTTTCTGAAATAGCTGCCTTTAAATTATCCATTTCAATTGTCCAATTACCAATCAACTATTTAATTTGAAATGTTATGGCTTCAGGAAAATTTTCAATTCTTAGGTTGCTCAGAATGATGGCCTAGCAGACACATGGGCTCACCCATGATGTTTGTTTTGGTGAATGTTTAAAAACAAAGAAAATCATTTACATATGCATTTTATGTATGCACACACAAAAACAAATTAAAACAAAACAAAACAAAAAACCAGAATGGTCCTTAGGCATATGAATTAAATGCAAGTTCTGATTGAATAGTGGCCATGAAAATTTCCTCTAGCATTTAGAAAAGCTGTTCTCTAGTGCAGAGAAAATACTATACCACGGTATCAAATGCTCTTTTCTGACAAAAGAAGCAACTGAAGAAAGCTTCTATTTATTCACTCAAAGTAACCACCTGCTGTTGCAACAGCCCCACAACAACTCTCCCAGTACTATCACCTTCAAAATGAACATATCAGACTGAATTTATCTGGGTGCAGTTATTTCTTCACATTAGTCAATAAAAAACCAAGACCCAGTTTTTAAGTATATGTATCTTGCAAGGTATATACTATATATTGCAATGTAGTTTTATTGGAAGCCATTTTTTTGCTTGCAGGCTTAAAGAGCTATTATTCACCAACTCCAAGGTGGCATCAGGGTCATGGTAACAAGTCAAGGGGGAGTCAGGTCTTGCATGCCTCAAGCTGGAGCCACATCCGTGGGGGATGGGTTGGGAGAACCCATTTCTGGCTGTGTTGTGTCCACTTGTATGGTCACCAAATATCCATGTGTTTGCACATAGACTCCAGGGAAGATAATTCAGAAGTCCTGAGGACATTCTGTTTTTAAGAATTCAGCATTTCTTGGCTCTATAAATTCCACTAGGAAGGCAGCTGTCCTTTGGGCAGTGATTTAACTCAATTTCCTTGGGTCTTGCGATCTTGGGGGCGCTCTCAACTCAACACACACTGCCCAACTCCCACAGTAAGTGGAGACCCCAGACTGGCCAGAAATAGTCATCTGGTCTGGCTTGACTATGAAAGAATTGAGAAGCACTAGAGAATAGTAACTTCAAACCAACAGGAAAAAAAAAAAAGGAATCAATCTTTGGAGAGGTATGTGTGGTTGATCAAAAATGACTACAAATTCTTTGCCAGTGGGAGATGGAGTTCAGTGTCCATTCTCTTGATTCGGGGATGAAATTAGTGACTTGTTTGACCATAGATTGCAATGGAAATGAAGCTGCGTAATTTATGAGACTAGGTTTTAAAAGCGTTCAACTTCTGCCTTAGTCTTCTGGAACACTGACTCCTGGAGCCCTGAGCTATCATCTAAGAAATCCAATTACCCTAAGACCACTTTTCTTCAAGGAATTCCAGACTGGCTGCATGGAGAAGCCATGAGGAGAAGGGACACAGCCGACCCGCCCATCCCAGCTCAGACTGCAGGCTGGCCTGAAGCTATCCTAGGCTCTCCAAACTAGCCCAGCTGCTAGCAGAACATCTCCAGGGGAACCCACCCTACATCATAGGGAGCAGAAGGCTCACCCAGCTGGTCCTTCACCAATTTCCTGAGCCACAGCATTGTGGGATGTAATAAAATGGCTGTTGATGTAAGCCACTAAATTTTGAGATAGTTAGTGACAGCTAGACGAGCAGAAAAGGATGATAAGGACAAAAAGGTGGAGACTGGGAACCTCCACGTTCGGCCCCATGCATCTGCAAATGGAGGGACATTTTTCCAGCTGAAGGTTTAAATCCACTCCTAGTCTGTGCTGAGGTAAATAAAATGACTTTAACATATATAAAAAATATGTACCATTTTCTTCAAGGGGGTCACCTTTGACCCTGAGCCCTAGCGATGCTAGAATATTCTACCCACATCAGCCTTCAGCTAGCCTCTCAACAAACAGTGAGGGACCCAACCTCATGTTGTTAAATCACAATGATAGTCAGCAAAACTCAAATAAAGGGCCAGTGGGTAGGGGTGGGGGTCATCTAAAGGTGATTTTTAAGAAAATGTTTCTCATAATGACGTCCTGAGAGAGAAGAAAGACAGTGTGAGAGAGGAGAGATCATTACGGGTGGTCTCCAACTATCCTATCAACAATGCAAGCCCTGTCAAACCTCCCCCCTCTATTCCCCTCCCCCTCCACTTTTTAATTAAAAAAAAAAAAATGCAAGCCCTCATGGGCAAACACCTGTATTTTTTAAAAAGGATTAAGCTGATTTTCTTTCTATAGGAAATAATCAATCTTTGTTTTTAGTACATGCTGTTCAAAACCAAAACTCTCTTCTTTCAAAATATGAAGAGAACCTTTTGCTTTTTCTTTAACAAGTTGAAGGTTGTAAACACCCCCTTGAGTTCCCTGGATTATGGAAATAATGCCAGTGTAATGGCCTGTGCCATTTTTTATCCACTTTGTCGTAAAGAAGGTATGGCATTTTTTAAATTTTAAAATTAACATCCAAATACAGTGCAGGGGGTACATCAAATGCACCATTAGAGGCTTATTTTACGCCCCACAGTATGGACTTTTGACTGAGTTTATAATAAACCAGAAAACTATGATACACATTTAGTGCTAATCATGACTTTAATAAGATTTGAGAAAAAAACCCAACTTATTATAAAGCTTTCAAAAATGTATTTATTATAAGCTCAGGATCTGATGTTTCATCCTGATTTGTTTACTTTGTTTTGAAGATCAAAATATTTTCCCCAGATGTCAAACAGAAGCAACAATCAGTACCATAACATGTATTAGCCCTCAAGTCCAAAGACCTAAAGTCTTTGGTTAAGAATGAGAGAAGGTCTCTAAAAGATGCAAAAATCTGGATGTTTTCAGATGCACTTTTATTTAAGCAAATGTTTACAGTTATTTGTCTGAAGTCCTTAAAGTGTGGGGCTCAGACCAGTGCCTTCAGGACTTTGGCTGGGAACTTGTAAATTCTCTGGTCTTACTCTGGGGGTGGAGCCAGCTGTCCATTTAACAAGACCTGTGAGTGATTCTGATTCAGGCTACAGTTGGATAACCTCTGGCCTGAAGATTGCTATGCACCAGGGCATTGTGCCAAAAGGAAGAGGTAATTAGGTTGATGGGAGTTGCAGGTACTGTGAGGCAAGGAAACGTGTGTTTTTGCAACTTCAGGTAGATTGGAGACACATTATTCCAATACTAGGGGAAGATTTGGAACCAAATCTGCATCTATGGGATGGTAGAAAATCCAACTCAAAGCTAAAAAGTGGGAATGACATTTGCACATGAATAGACAAAGCTACAGAAAGTAACTATCCTGTACAGATTTTAGACCACAGCAAAAAGATAACTGGTACCAGCAATTCTTTTGTGTGGCAATTTATAGTGTACAAAGTACACTTTGTAAGTACAAAGTACTTACACGGAACTCATGTCAATTCTCACAGCACCCTTGTACGTTATGAGGGCATTTCTTACTGCAGAGAATGAAGCTGAGAGAACTTAAATTGATGTGATTTGTTCAGAATTATTCACCTAGCAGGAGAAACATTGTCAGAGCTCTGTCTCTGAATTCAGTTCTTCATGTCAGGGATATAAAATCCACCTGCAATCTTTAAAGCAACTGGCTGGGAACAGAGTGAGTGACGACAGGGACCAGATGAAAACATAGGTAACTCTGTAATGCTTGAGTTAACGTGATCTCAACAGGTGAAATATATTTGAAAAATAAAACTGATGCTAGTTACAACTTAAGCAGGTTAGTTAGCCTTTTCTTTACAGAGGATTTGTGTCAAAACAGGATATCCTTAATAAATGGTGACTGAACCAATAACTCAGCTGGTGACCACTCCCCCAGCCCCCCGATAACATCCACTCTTGGTCATCTTTATGAGATGATTTTTTTGGGGAGACACTGATCTTGGGCTGTGAATCTCACCCCTGGCTGCCTGGCAGAATCAGCCTGGGGGAGAGGGAAGCTTTTTAAAGAGCTCTGATACCTGGTTCATCCTTCTACCCCAGCAATTTAAGTCAGAATCAGGGTTGATACTGAAAGCTCCCCAGTGTTTCTAAAGTGTAGTCATGAGGAAGCAATAGTTTCTTGGTGGAAAACAAAGAAGGAAGCTGAGGAGAAGCCCCCAGACAGGACCCCCTCATAACTGAGTAGAAGAATGTTCTACAGATTCCCAGATGTTGCCTAGCATGAGGATGTGACCAGGAGTCCCCTACTTTGGATAGCTTTTTGTTCTCAGTAACATGTGTACCCATTCCTATATTGTCATACATTTGTATATAGTATATTAACGTCTGTATTTTCTTGGGAGCTCTTAATTTTCACTTTAGAATCCATTGCTTCCATCACTGTACCCAGGAACATGCACAGTCAGGCAAGTCCAGCTCCCTTGGAGGAAATAAACACACAACAGCTTAGAGAAGTAAAACAAAGTTTAGGTCATTCCTCAAGACTGCACATAAAGGCAGTATTACCTCCAGGACAGATGGAAGGCTTAGCAGCTCTTCAAGGCCTTTACAAGCCAAAGCATGGTTTATTCCAGGATGGCTGCTAATCTGACAGACCCTCCTCTTTATGGTGGGTTACACTGGACACAAGGAAAGAAAAGAGTTTAGCAGGACAAAGACAAGGGCTTCAGAGGCATTCGGGCTTGGAGGGGTGTAATCCTGGATCTCCCTGTCTGTGAGAAGAAGCCCTGAGAGTCCCTCACAGGGTTGCATATTAACCTAAGGTGCAGAGGAGACTACCCTGGAGCTGGTCCCTGTGTCATGGGAAAGTTTAGAAGGTCAGCTCTGCAAAACATCAGCGACTAGAGGCTTCAAAACTAATGTTATAAAGAAAAGTCCAGGACCAGATGGATTCACATCCAAATTCTATCAAACCTTTAAAGAGGAAATCATACCTATATTATACAACCTTTTCCAAAGTGTAGAAAAAGAAGGATTACTTCCCAACATATTCTATGAAGCAAATATCACCCTGATTCTCCAACCAAGAAAGGATTCAAAAAAGAAAGACAATTATTGACTAATATCATTAATGAATATTGATGCCAAAATATGCAATAAGATCTTAGCAAACAGAATTCAACAGCACATAAAAAAATTATACACCATGATCAAGTTGGTTTTATTCCAGGGTTACAGGGTTGGTTCAACATACACAAATCTATAAATTAATACATCACATAAGTAAAATAAAAACAAAGACCATACGATTTTCTCATTTGATTCAGAAAAAGCTTTTGATAATATTCAGCATCCTTTCATGATCAGAACACTTAAGAAAACAGGTATAGGAGGGACATTTCTTAAACTGATAGAGGCCATCTACAGCAAACCCACAACCAACCCTATGTGGATACCCTTGATCGCCTTTTCTTCCCTAATTGCAATGGCTAAAACTTCCATTACAATGTTAAAGAGCAATGGAGACAATGGGCAACCTTGCCTGGTTCCTGATCTAAGTGGAAATGATTTCATTTAACTCAATTCAATACGATTTTGGCTGTGGGTTTGCTGTAGATGGCCTCTTTTAGTTTAAGAAATGTCCCTTCTATACCAATTTTCTTAAGTGCTCTGATCATGAAGGGATGCTGGATATTATCAAAACCTTTTTCTGCATCAATTGAAAGAATCATATGGTCCTTATTTTTTAGTTTGTTTATGTGTTGAATTACATTTATAGATTTACATATATTGAACCAGCCTTGAGGCCCTGGGATAAATCCCACTTGGTCATGGTGTATAATTTCTTTGATGTGTTGTTGGATTCTGTTTGTTAGGATCTTATTGAGTATTTCTGCATCTATATTCATTAGTGATATTGGTCTATAATTTTCTTTTCTTGTTGGGTCTTTCCCTGGTTTGGGGATCAAGGCGATATTTGCTTCGTAGAATGTGTTGGGTAATATTCCTTCTTTTTCTATATTTTGGAAGAGGTTTAGTAGTATAGGTACTAGTTCTTCTTTAAATGTTTGGTAGAATTCTGACGTAAAGCCATCTGGTCCTGGGCTTTTCTTTTTAGGGAGATTTTGTACAGTTGATGCTATTTCAGAACTTGATATAGGGCTGTTCAACATTTCCACTTCGTTCTGGCTAAGTCTTGGTAGGTGGCGTGCTTCCAGGTATTGGTCGATTTCTTTCAGATTTTCATATTTGTGAGAGTAGAGTTTCTTGTAGTATTCGTTAAGGATTTTTTGAATTTCTGAGGGGTCTGTTGTTATTTCATCATTACCATTTCTGATTGATGAAATTAGAGATTTTACTCTTTTTTTCCTGGTTCAGTTGGCCAAAGGTTTATCTATTTTATTGATCTTTTCAAAAAACCAGCTTTTGGATTTATTGATCTGTTGTATAATTCTTTTGTTTTCAATTTCATTTAATTCTTCTCTGACTTTGGTTATTTCTTTTCTTCTGCTGCGTTTGGGGTTGGAGTGTTCTTCTTTCTCCAGTTGCTTGAGATGTTCCATTAAGTTATTGACTTCCTCTCTTTCCGTTTTCTTGAGGAAGGCCTGCAGTGCTATAAATTTCCCTCTCAGAATTGCCTTTGCAGTATCCCAGAGGTTCTGGTAATTTGTGTCTTGATTGTTGTTTTGTTCCAAAAATATGGTGACTTCCTTTTTAATCTCGTCTATAACCCATGTATCCTTCAGCATAAGGTTGTTTAGCCTCCATGATTTTATGTGGGTATGCAGGTTCCTGTTGTTATTGATTTCAACTCTTATTCCGTGATGGTCTGAGAAGATGCAAGGAATAATTTCTATTGTTTTAAATTTGTGGCCTAGGATGTGGTCGATTTTGGAGTATGTTCCGTGGGCTGATGAGAAGAATGTGTATTCAGTTTTTTTGGGATGAAATGTTCTGTAGATGTCTGTTAAGTCCAGATGTTGAATTTAAATCTAAAATTTCTTTGCTGAGCTTCTTTTTGGAGGATCTATCCAGGACTGCTAAAGGGGTGTTAAAATCTCCAACTACTATGGAAGCGGAGGAAATCGAGTTGCTCATGTCTGTTAGAGTTTCTCTTATAAATTGAGGTGTGTTGTGGTTGGGTGCATAAATATTAATAATTGAGATCTCATCATATTGAGTATTACCTTTAACAAATATGAAGTGTCCCTCCTTATCCTTAATTATTTTGGTTGGTTTAAAGCCTATTGCGTCTGCGAACAGGATTGCAATGCCTGCCCTTTTCTGCTTTCCATTTGCCTGGAATATAGATGACCATCCCTTCACCTTGAGTCTATATCTGTCTTTTAATGTAAGATGCGATTCTTGGATGCAGCAGATATCTGGCTAGAGTTTTTGTATCCAGTCCACCAACATATGCCTCTTTAGAGGACAATTTAAACCATTCACATTAATTGAGAGTATTGATAAGCCTTTCGAGAGACCGGTGGACATTTTTAATCCTTTTGAGACTGTGGAAGTTGGAATTTTATCAAAAATTTTTTGGGTGGGTTTACTTTTATGGTGGGGAATTACATTGGTCTTTATGGAGGATAGGTTTAAGAATGTCCTGGAGAGCTGATTTAGTTGTGGCAAATTTCTTCAACATGTGAATGTCATTGAAGTATTTAATTTCTCCATCATAAATGAAGCTGAGTTTAGCTGGGTACAGGATCCTGGGTTGAAAGTTATTTTGTTTTAGGAGATTAAAAGTCAATGACCATCCTCTTCTAGCTTGAAAGGTTTCAGCAGAGAGATCTGCAGTTATTCTGATATTCTTCCCCTTGTAGCTAATGCTTTTCTTTCGTCTGGCAGCTTTCAGAATTTTCTCCTTCATATTAACTTTAGTGAAATTGATTATGATGTGTCTGGGGGATGTCTTATTTGGGTTGAGTCGTGCTGGAGTTCTGAAACTGTCTGCTATCTGAATTTTGGAATCTCTTGGCATTTCTGGAAAGTTCTCCTTCATAATCTCATGGAGAAGATACTCTGTGCCTTTTGAAGCCACTTTGTTACTTTCGGGGATCCCTATAAGACGAATATTGGTTTTCTTCAAAGTATCCGAGAGCTCTCTGAGAGAGTGGTCTGTTTTTGCTCTCCATTGCTCTTCTTCTTTGAGGGCTTGGGAGCATTCGAAAGCTTTGTCTTCAATGTCAGAAATCCTTTCTTCTGTTTTCTCCATTCTGTTACTGAGGGATTCTACTGTGTTTCTCAGGTCTTTTAGGGATGTAACTTCTTGTCTCAATGTGTTGAAATATTTGGTCATTTGGTCTTTGAATCTGTTGAATTCTTGAGATAACTTTTGGAATTCTAATTCAATCTTATTTGCTATCCAGATCCTGAATTCAATTTCTGACATCTCAGCTATTTGTTTGTGCACTGGGTCTTGTGCTGTTTCTGCCACATTGATCCTTGGAGGAGTTGATCTACTCTGATTATTCATATTGCCAGAGTTTTTCTGTTGATTTCACCTCATGATTGTTTTTCACCATTGCTTCTGGCTGTCCTCAGAGTTGGGGAGGTGTCTCTCCAAGATTAGACCCCAGCAGGATCACTCTATTGTTGCTGGATCTTTGTAGGGAGTGACCCTGTGTAGTTCCTCTGGGGCTGCTCTAGCTAGGGAGTTCTGGTTGTGGAAGCAGCTCCGGTTTGTGACACACCTGGATCCAGCAACAGGGCTGAGGGTGGTGCACATGGTTCTGGGAGTGCCAGGCGCCCAGTGACTTTGGCACAGAGAGCCCAAGGCTCCAGCACTCTCTGGCCAGGAGAAGAGCTCTTCACAGGAGAAGGGCTCCAAAGGCCGTGCAGCTACCGGAGTCCCTGTCCATATGAACGGGCTAGTGTGGAACTGGGAGGACATAGAAGGGAGGATGCAGGGTTGCGTGCCTCTTGCAGTTCGTGGTCAGGGAATGTGGAGGCCCCTTGGGTGCGGGTCACCGGTCGGGGGTCGCTGCACAGCTCTTATGGAGGTCTGGGCGGCGCCAAGTCCAGGAGTTTGAGATTGCTATAAGCTGTGACGTCACGGCACTCTACCCAGGGCAACAGCCTAAGGCTCCAGTGTGCCAAAACCATCTCACTCTGCCCCTAAGGATTAAGGCTGTAAGGCAGCTCTGTCCCCGCCTTTAGGCTGCTCAGTCAGTAGGTTACTTTGACCCACCCAATCCTTGCTCTGAGACCCTGAGGGCAGAGCTTGCCAGGGCAGTTCTTTCACAATGGCTTCCTGTGCCCAGCTCAGTGGCTTAGTCTGGGGCCCCAATGCCCAAAGTTCTCCACACTCCTGCTCAAGTTCTCCCCAAGGCAGTTCAACTGAGTGCCAAGTCCAAGAACACCAAAAGAGTTCACAGGTAAGGCCTTTCCGTTTTGCAGTCTCACTGCTGCTTGTACTTACAGTTGCCGGCGTGATTAGGTCGATCAAAGACACGCAACCACTTGCCAGTTTTCCATTGTTTTTGTCCTCCTCTTGGGTTCCAGAAGTCCCTTGCTGCCTCCCTGTATCCTCAAAGGGATGATTATAGGCAGATCCCACCGGCCAGAGATGCCTGGAGTCTTGTCTCCCCAGACTTGCTGTTCCCAGTTGCAGGGAAGCTGTTACTCGGCCGCCATCTTTAATTTCTCCAGAAAGAAGTATTTAAACTAGTACTCCATTATTACCACATAACTGACAGAGAACAGCCGTAGAATTTTTTGTTTTTAATCATACTTCTCATTTAATTACATTTCTATCACAGCAAATATCTTTTAATGTTGTATTTCTTGTTCCAACAACCAACCAGGAGTTTGGTTCTAGCACAACCAAACTCCTAGGCTGAAAATATTTCTAAACAGCTTTTTAACCTCTGTAAGTAATTGTTATCATATTTGCCACATTGTTTTAGGTAAAAGGATTGACTACAATTATTAAAAAAAAAACTCATTAAAAATATGATCTTTACCACGAATATAACTTACTGAGAAGACAAAAATAAAATTAAAAGTAAAATTAATAAAATAAAATAAAAATTGCTGATTCAATTGGCACACCTGGGGAATTAATATTAAGGGCAATTAAAAATTAAGGACTTATTTTACATATTTGACAGTTTGCTCAGGAACAACTGAGGATGAAACATATGGGTGTCCAGGACACATTTGTGGGGATGTAGAGAGTTTAAAGTTACTTGAATATTCACCTGCATTGTTATGGCTTGTCAGGAATCAGAACAGGGAAGGGGCATGAACCAGCGAGGAATTGGTGGGGACTGAGAAAAATACAGCATAAAGGAAGATACAGAGACAAAAGATGGGACCGGGAGGTCTGACTGAGCTGACGGCTGCAGCCAGCACCAAGCACAAGCACAAAATCAGCTTTATTTTATAGCATCTGTACAGGGTTGTCCAGGGGGAAGTAGCATAGGTAATGTGGGGAAATAGCATAAAGAGAAGATATAATTTTGGTCTTACAGTACAATTAGAAATTATAAATGATTTTAATAAAGAGAAATCATCTTGTTAATGGTTTCTACTTAACTTCATTAACATATAACAAGAAGTAAGAAGGGCAAGAACATGAGGATTTCAGCAGAGTTGACAAAACAAAAGAAGAACTGTGTGACTTAGTAGTTTCTACTCAACTTCATTAACATGTTACAAGAAGTAAGAAGGCAAAGATCACAAGGGTCTCTGCATAGTTAACTGGACAAAGAGCTACGTGACTTCTGGCAGAGGGAGCACGAAGAAAGGAATATGGTTGTCTTGGGAACTGAGGAGAGGCAGTTGGGGGTTGATTCCCTGAATGTTCCCCAGGCTGTGAGGGCCCTGCCCTCTCACAGCCTGCTCTCCACAATGGTTAAAGAAAGAAGGCAGTGAAATACAGTTAGTTGTGTATATGCTATTTGGGAGAAAGTTTGTCACTTTGCAGGCACTTGGAATTTCCTTGTCCAAGTTCACTCTCTGCACTATTACTTCTAAATCTAAGGGATGTTCTTAAATTTTATCCCACTGAACTGTTTCTCTCTGCTTCTCTTCCTCCCTTCCTCTTCCTCTTTGCCTTACCCCAGTATTGTACATCAAGTGCTTCACCAAATCCTGACAGTTTCTTCCTCAAGGAGCCACTCACCCCCTTTCTCTCCACCACCACTCACTGCTTCTCTTCAGACATCACTTGATGGCAGTGACAGATTTCTAACTTGAATTCCAAACTCCAGTTTTGCTTCCTAACATCATCCCCCTTGTTTGCTGTCAGACAAATTTCATCAGAATACAAATGGTGCCCCATTTCTTCTATGCGTAACCTTCAATGACCTGGCCATCACCTGCCACATAAAAACCATTCAAAGGCCTTTGTTCTCTCCCTTTCTGCTTTGACTTTTCCCACACTTTGCTCCTTCAGGACTGAGTTACTTACACTTGTTCTCAGATACCAGCTCACCCTATGCCATCATAAAACAACCCTTCCAAACACTCTGGAGTAACAATAACTTTACTATTACCCAAGCATTTCAGATCAGGAAACCGAAGTTGGGAAGAGTGGACTTAGTTTTCAATCAGTTGCACACTTGCTCCAACATCACAGAAGCAAAATGCAGACACAGACACAGGGGTTAGATCTCAAGGCTATGATCATTTCCTGTTGCCTCTTTGTCTTTTCTGGAATGTTCCCAAAAGGATGTATGATGTCTCTGAGCCTTTGAACAGAACTCTATCCTCTCCTTTGCAAGCTGGCCAAGGGCGCCTTATTTCTGTGTCCTTCATGTTCCTCCCCTTGGCCCATGTACCAGCTCACCCTCCTTGACCCCATCAGAGTGCATTCAGAGTGTCTGCTGTTGGCTGGAGCCTTCTCACATGGTTTGTATTTGTGTCCTCAGTGCTGGTGACTGCACGGGGACAGAGTCTATGCTCAGCTGGGGATGATTTTGCCCACCCAGGGGACACAGTGAACAGTCTGGAGCCATTTTGGTTGTCATATCACGGGGGGAGACACAACTGGGACCAAGTGGACAGAGGCCAGGGGTGCAATGAACACCCTATAATGTGCAGGCACCAACGTCCCAAATGGCACTGGTGCTGAGGTAAGGTCGAGAACCCCTGGCTGCCAGTGCTGTTGCCCTACCCAGTTACCCAATTTCAGCTGTGCCACGGTGGCCCTTGATGCTTAGCTATGACACATTTGCAGATTTCTGGATCTTTTTAAGTCTGATGGTGGCACATCTTTTATCACAAAGAGCATCCACAGAAGACCACTGGCTGAGTGTTTAAGGGGCATCCCATGCCCTCCAGCATCCCCACGTGTCTGCAGTAGGCGCACACATGAATGCCTCCCAGACAATTGATTCAGAAAAATATCTGACCGAACCTCCCTCCTCCAGGTCCACACACCCTAGCCTGGTGATTGGATACAATTGTCCCCAGAAAGGGATCATTTCCTCTCAGCTGCTCTGAGTAGGGGTCCTATGAAATTATATTTAGCTGTCTTAAAATGTGGGATTCTGCTCTGATCCTTCCAGACAATAGGATTAGTTAAGTAGGATAGATTGGAGAAAAGGTAAATTATAGAAATGGGTCGGCCCTGCCAATGTTAGGTGGTGTGGAAAGAACAAGGACCCTGCGTGTTGAGGGGGATACCGCAGAAGCTATTGGATGTGGCAGTCAGCACACCCTTTGTTTCCAGGGTCCTGCAGCAGTGGCTGAGTCGGCAGCTGCAGCTGACATTGGCCTGCTATGGGGCCAAGTACACTCAAGTGGTGATTGCCAGTGCTGATGCTGCTGTGTGGGCATGGCCAGCGCAGCTCCCAGCTGTGAGTGTGTACACAGAGCTACAGGCCACATACATGCTGCTGCTTCTCCCAGGCAGCCTTGGGTTCTGCCCTGCACAGTGACTTTACCAAACCACTGTGGTAAATGAGGCTGCGCCTGCTCAGGGACACCGCCCTGACTTTACCAAACCACTGTGACAATGGATCCCAGACTGGAGGGACCTGTGCCTCTTTGCTTCTATGTTTGTGTGTGGGCCATGGAACATCACTCCATTGGAAATGGGGGTTGCCTTGTGGCCCATCTATCACCCTTGTGATTATTGACAATGACACCAAAGATCAGAAAGTCAATCTGAATACCCACAAGTGGGTGGTAATGGACAGTAGTCCAACCCCAGACTACATCCTTGCTATCTAGAAAACACCGTGTCTCTGGGACTCCTTCAAAACTGACTGCATCTGGGACTTTGGGAGGGGAACATGGTTGAGGTCCGCCTCATCCCACCCCTAGGGCCCTTCAATGGTAGCCTTAATTAACTATGGTGTGAGACTAATGAAAGGACTTTGGTCCTGGCATCTGCTGGGCAAATGAATCTGACTGGCTGGCAGAATGGTGAACCCATATAAAAGTCTGAGTTTGGGAACAAAGTTTTTGAGGAGAGGTGAACTGTCGGGAACACTTCCAGCACTCACTCCCCGTGCCTCGCTTTCCTTTTTGGTAAAAGGAGCTGGGCACTTTCTCCCTCTCTCTTGTTTCTTCTCTGGCCATGTGATCTTTGCACACTCCAGCTCCCCTTCGCTTTCTGCCATGAGTGAAGCAGCCAAAGCCCTCTCCAGAAACAGGTGCAGGCACCATCCTTCTTGCACAGCCTGCAGGACCATGGGCCAAATACACTCATTTGCTTTATAAAGTACCCAGCCTTAGAGGTTGCTCTGTAGCAACACACATGAACTAAGCCGCCATCTAAGAAGGGAGTCAGAACCATAGCTTGGAAAAGAAAGCTGTAAGGATTCTGTAGTTTGAGAATCCTTTCTATCTTATCAAAGTTTATTTTGTTGTTTTAATTTCCTATCCTTGATTCATTTTAAAGAATAGCATTGTGTGGCCCAAAGGAAAAAGTGTTTGCTTTTAGAACAGAAGAATACTAGGACTAAGGAGATTGAATCTACTTTAGCTGCAGTCTTTGAACAAGTGGGGTGGGTGGTGGCAGGCACAGAGAAGAGAAAAGCAAGATAACCTGGGGTGGCTGGGGATGGAAATTGGCCTAAGAAGTGTCCCTGGAAATTTTGCCAGAAAGCTGGTATTTCTAGCATACTCTAAAGGAGCAGACAGCCCCATGTGTATAAAGGCTAGTGAATTCCTGTAAGCTCACCTAGCGAAAGCTTGTGAGATCCCCTTCCAGATACCCACAAAGAAGTCATTTGTTTTCTTGCCTAAAGGGCAGGTCTTTCCCAAGTTTCTTAGGGACCTCATCAGCTTTAATATAAGCATTACTTTATCTCACTTAGTTAATTGGGCTTTATGGCTGGTCCCTGAGCTACCAATTAGCTGGATTATATGGTTAGAAAACAACAGAACCAGCTCAGTGCCCATAGCATGGTTATGGTGCCAGCCACATACACTGAGGATGGCAGGTTAGAACCCAGTCTGGCCCAGCTAAACAACTGCAACAAAAAAATAGCCGGGCATTGTGGTGGGTGCCTGTAGTCCCAACTACCTGGGAGGCTGAGGCAAGAGACTTGCTTAAGCCCAAGAGTTTGAAGTTGCTGTGAACTGTGATGTCACAGCACTCTACTGAGGGCAACATGGTGAGACTCTGTCTCAAATATAACAAAACAAAAAAACCCAGAACCATTAAAGTTATAGCCTCATCATTTTCCAGACACAATACATATTTTAACTGAAATCTACTCCGTTCATTGTTTCATGAATGCTGTTGGTGGGGTCCAGCCCACATATGAGGCTTGCAGTGTTCATTATTCCAACTCAAACATGTATGCATTCTGCAAACCATGGTTAGCTTGTGGCACTGAACAAAACTTGGTGCAAAAACAGAACCAATTTGTCCTAACACAGAGCTGTAACCTCCTGTGTATTGGAACAATCAAGAGTGCATCCTCTCCATTGCTAATACTGAACAAAGAGACTGAAGGAAAAGTAATTCTACTGATGAAATCCACAGCATTACTAGAAGGAAAAATGGTTTACTGCACAGAGAGAAATGTCATGATTTTTTTCCTAAGTAAAGTATTATTTATATTTCTCAATTACATCTGAGCTTTTAAGAGATTAATCAAGAAAAATGTTAACAAATGCTAAGTGATTTTTTGATTCCCCTAGAATGAGTTTTTCAACATTTTCTTGAAAAAGAAGCCTATAATAAAAGTGTGAAGCATATTTTTAGGGATCTTTTTTGGGGCTGAGTAAGATCTTACCTCACAGAATAACTTTCAAGTGGAAATTTGGCCTGGACATGGGAAAGATGTGAATCCATTGAGTTAAATCTGCACAGAACATGCCAGAGGGTGAATGACAAGATGAAGTCTCACTCTTTAACACAGCAGAGCTCCGTCTAAGAGGTTTGGTGATTTAATGAATATTTCTGAGATTTTGGAGCATAATTAATTTGACTTTTTTCTCTAAATCCCATGCAGTCCTCCATCATCAGATGATTTAACCAGGCTGGGAATTTAAATTATATCTTTACTGTGAGCAAGAACTTTGGAGTATAAATCAACAAACATGTCTTAGGATTTAATAAAAAATGTCATTAGTAAAAGCAGTCCTGCAGGATTTTCCAGGGGAAAAATACAGATATTGAAGAACAATTTGCAATTTATTTATTTCATTTTATTCTATTTTTGGATCTGTACTCTGTAAAGAAGATTTCTTGAGTTAATTAGTATGACTGATTTGCCCAAATTATCTTGACAAAAGATATGTTTCTATATGTAACAAATAGTTTTTTGGAAATTTCATTATGAATGTAAGTCTGACATAGGAATCAAAAGATATGAGTTCAAATTCTGTGTGTGTCACATACTTGCTGGCTGCTCTTGGACAGATTACTTCATCTCCAAATCCCAGTTCCCACTTCTCTGAAATGAAGCCAACAATACTGTTCTTCCTGTTGCTAGGAGAATTAAATGACCTGCTTTGTACAAAGTGTCTCCACGATGCTTGCCATGTAGTCCAAACTTCCTAGACCCTTGTTGAAAGCAGCCACAGCTTTTCACCTGCCACGTTCTGTTCTTAGTTCCACTTAGCAGCTTGAACTCTGGGAGAAACAGTGTTAGACTCTTTTCCTTTTCTCCTCTGTGAGAATCATCTGGCATATTCAAACTGTTGATTTACTTGCTTTTAGATGAAGAAACCCCTTTTCTCATTTGGAAGATTGAATGGAGAAAGACAATTTCATTTCTCGGTCTTTTTTTCAGAGTCGCTTATCTTTTAAATGATTACAAATTTCTACTTGTCCATGATTGCTACTGGATAGAATGGGTGAGGGATGGGGATCCTTGCAAAATGCCATGCCTCGGCTTCTCATAATTGTTTGCGTTTCTACAGGGCTTCATGCTTTCAATAAAGTCTTATTGTGCCCATGCTCCAGGGTTGTTTCTACAGCAGTGCTACAAGATAGGAGGGGTTGTATGATTTTCCTTTTTGAAACGAAGACATTAAAATGTAGAGAGCCTGAAGTATTTCCTGAAATTCACCTGATAAACCATGCACAGAGAAGTGATATTTCTTATCTCCCTGATGATCCCATGAACTCACCACTAAATGCAAAATGGAAACATAATTTGAACATTAGTCATCTCAATACCACCATTCAAATGTTTAAAATTAGGCATCCTTTTCAAATAACTGGACCTTCTTTTTCACATATGTGAATGTGCATAAAATACATATATCTACAGGGATGTCTAAGTCTGTGTCAATATGGCCTACCAAATATTACGAGGCATACTTAGTTATTTAAACTGTCATTCGATTCCCAGAAAAGTGCAGGGAAAAGGGTTGGATTATTGCTGAGATGTAGCAATGTGGTAGAAAATAAATCTCACTGAGCTCTGCCTTTCCTTTTTCTAGGTAGCACATAATGCACTTTACCTCTGAAAGACAGTTTTAGCATTTGCAAATTTAGGCATAATGATGCTAAATGGACCAAAGGAAGACTGTAGAACATGCCTAACAAAATGTGACCACGGGGTAGATGCTGGGTCAAATGCTAGTCTCCTGGATTTCAGCTTTGTAAATGGTGGAGTGTGGAAACTTAAATGTCTGGTTCAATAAATTATTACAATCCAAGCCACTGAGGTTAGGAAACAGGACGTTGATGGCACAGCAAAATCTTCCCTTGTGCCCTCAGGGAGGTAGATAGTAGCTTCCCACTTCTCCCCAGAGGTGACCTCTATTCTGAATTTCAGCAGCAGAGTTAAGTTTGTCCCGGTTTTGAACCTTATAAAAGGCATCAGTTTCTATTGTTTCGTGTCTCACTTCTTTCCTTCAATGAGATCATGCTTGTGATGTACATTCACATTGTATGCCACCACGTATCACTATTTCATCACTGTGTGTCAGGTTATTTATGACTTATGGCTATTGTGCAAATGCTGTAAATGTTTGTGTGTCTGTGACCACTCCCGCACATGGGCATGTTCTCAATGGGCTGTGCATTAGCACCACTGAGTCAGATTGGTCCTACATATTTCCAACCAAAGCAGTTAACAAATGAAACTGATTTTCAAAGTAGTTGTGCAAGATACATTCTCACAAGCAGTGTATTAGAATTCAATTGCCCTGCCTTCTAACCAGCACTTGCTGCTGTCAGCCTTGTAAACTAGCCACTCTGGTGGGCTGAGGTGTTATCACATGATGGCTATAATTACCTTTTCCTAAAGACTAATGAAATTGAGCACCCTTTAACATATTTGTCAACCTGTGTTATTACGGACTGAGTGTTTATGTCTCCTCAAAGTTCATACATTAATGCCCTAACCCCCAATGTAATGGTATTTGGAGATAAGGTCTTTGTGAGGTGACTGGGGTTGGTTAAGGTCATGAGGGTGGATCCTATGATAGGATTAGTGCCCTTATAAGGAGAGGAAAAGCATCCCTGTGTGTGTATCCCCGTGATGTGCACCCTAGCACGTGCGCTTTCTCTCTCTGCCATGTAGGGACACAGAAAGAAGGCTGCAGTCTGCAAACCAGGAAGAGAGCCCTCACCAGACAATGGATCTGCCAGCACCTTGATCTTGGACTTCCCAGCATCCAGAACTGTGATACAAGTCTGTCATTTAAAACCACCTAGCCTGCAGTGTTTTGTTACAGCAGTTTGAACTGACTACAGAACTCAGATATCCTCTTGCCAAGTGCCTATCTGTTTTCTTTGTTGTTGTTGTTGATTTTTATATTGAGTTATGTAGGTTTTTCAAAAAATGATTTATAACTCTTTATACATACCAGAAACAGGCTCTCTTTTATTCATATGCTCTGCTAATACATTTTCCTATTCTTTTTTTGCCTCTGACATTCTTAGTAGTATATTTTTGAGAACTAAACCTCACATTTTAACAAAATCTAACTTGTCAATACTTCAGTAGTAGTGCTTTTTGTGATCTAAAAAGAAATCTATTGTCTGTAGTATCTTCTACAAGCATTATTGTTTTGATTTTAAATCTATAATCCTAGAAGTAATTTCAGTGAATAATGTATTAGGGTGTATAATTTGCTAGGGTTGCCATAGATGGGGTGGTTTTGTGGCGTGACTGGAGATGTGAGAAAACAGCAGCTTTGCCGCAGGTGCAAACTTGCTCCTACAATTATTAAAGGTAAACAAGAAACAGACTACACAGCTTGGGATGGGGTGTAGCAAAGGATCTTTATTCTTGACCACCTTATATAAACTGGTGGTCACATACACACTTAATCTATGATCTCTAACTCTTTCTATGTAAAATTAACTTGTGGGGAGACATCAGATGTACAAATCAGCACAATCTTTTCTGCTTTTACATTCTTCTCAGACATGCGTCAAATCACAAAGAACTCCTGGGGAAGAAGAGGAAATAAAATCCCTCAAGCACACACTTAGTTTGCCTCATAATGGAGTAATGACTTTGTTTCTCCACAGGGCAGAGACCTTTAGGCTCCAAAGACAATATGGTTTTAACACTTGTCAACCTCTGGCCCGTATCTCCAGGGGAGAGATTGTTAGTCCCTGATCACCTGGGCTTAACGGGAGCATGACATCAGAGAAAGTGTTCTGGACTTTTACCTCTGAACAAACAGGCTCTGTGTGTGCCTCAGGGGGAGCCCAGCTCTCCTTTGCCTCTGCGTTAGCAAAAGCCATTTTTAACCCATTACAGACTTGCCTTGCACGGCTTATGTGGGACAGTTTAACCCACAGGTTTCAAAAATAAAAATGTATTTTCTCACATTCTGGGAGGCAGGAAGTCCAAGATCAAGATGTTGGCAGGGTTGGTTTCTTTGAAGGCCTCTGTCTTGGGCCTGTAGATGGCTGTCCTCTCTTTATGTCTTCCCATGGTCATCTCACAGTGGTCCCTGTGTCCTCATCACCTCTGTTAATGGCAACATTCTATTGACCTCACTTCAAACTCCTCTTTAATGACTCCATTTCCAAATACAGTCAAATTCTGGCATATGTGGTGGGGGGTGGACATAATTTAGTCCATAACTTAAGGGTAAAATTTTCTTTTTCATGTAGATGTCTGTTGACTTAGTACATTTATTGAAGAAAATGGTTGTCTTTTATTATTTTGGTACCAAATTAATCAGAAATTAAGTATCTATATGCACATGAGTCTGTTTCTAGACTTTCTCTTCTTTTTATACTTTTATGACAAAATGCAAATTAGAAAATATGCAGAGTGAGCAAGTTGAAAGATATTATGTATAATATGAATACTATAGTATATTGTACTCAGAATTTTTTCTAAATGAGTACTTTATAGTTGGTCTTGCCATGGGGGAGGGTAAACTATGTGAGATAATGGATATGTGAACTTGTTCCCCTATAATCACCACTTTACTATTAATATATGTATTTTATAATATGTCGTCTGCCTTAAAGTGGTACAACTTGTTTTTAAAAACTTACAGGTTTATTATGAGTCTTTATATGCATGGAATAAAAGTTTTTGATTTATCCTTCTTCTTTAACAGTGTCTTGGCTAATCTTGGTTCTCTTTATTTCTATATACATTTTTTTTTCAAAGCCCTCCCTCCCAGAAAAAACATTTCAGGTCAATTTGGGAAGAATTTATATTGCTACTATATATATATTTTTTTGAGACAGAGTCTCACTTCATCACCCTTGATAGGGTGTCGTGGTGTCATAGCTCACAGCAACCTCAAACTCTTGGGTTCAAGTGATTCTCTTGCCTCAGCCTCCCAAGTAACTGAGACTACAGGTGCCCACCACCATGCCCAGCTATTTTTAGAGGTGAAGTCTTGGTCTTGCTGAGGCTGGTCTCAAACCCTTGAGCTCAGGCAATCTACCTGCCTCGGCCTCCCAGAGTGCAGGAGGCTGGCCAATATAGCTGCATATTGAGTCTTCTAACCCATTAACTCACTTATGCATTCATTATGTAGGTCTTTTATAATTTATTTTAATAATATTTCATAGTTTCTGTGCAGAGATTTTGCATATCCTTCATTAAATCTGTTCCTATGTTTTAGAATTTTTGTTATTTAAATTGTGTTTTGTGATATTGGTGGTAGAATTTTAGTTGATTTTTAAATTAACTTTATATTAACAAACTTGCTGAATACACTTATTAATTCAAAAGTTTTTTTTTCTTTTTTTTTTTTTTTTTGAGACAGAGTCTCAAGATCTTGCTCTGGAATCACAGCTCACAGCAACCTCAAACTCTTGGGCTAAAGCAATCTTCTTGTCTCAGCCTCCCAGGTAGCTGAACTATAGGTGCCCACTATAATGCCCAGCTATTTATGGTTATAGTTGTCATTGTTGTTTGGTGGACCTGGGCTGGACTTGAGCCAGCCAGCTCCAGTGTATTTACCTGGCACCCTAGCCTTTTGAGCTATAGGCACCAAGCCAATTCAATAATTTATCTGGAAATTTGTTTGGGTTTTCTACAAATCCAATAACCTAACTTTCAAATAAGGTGACCATTTTTAATCTCTTCTTTTTTAACCCTTTTAATTTTTATTTTTGTTCTTTAACGTGATGAATTGGCACAGCTTCCAAAACCTTGCTGAATGTCAGTGGGAGGTGCAGGGGTATCTGGCCTCATCTCCAATCTCAAGGGAAGTGGAAGTGAGCGGTGGTGTTCAAGAGCTTACTGACATTCTGTTTTACTCCTGCTTGAACAAGAGATTTTATCTAACATTGGGTGTTAGATTTTACCATACTTTTTCTTCATCTATTCAAATAACCATATGCATTGTCTTTCCTTCTGTTAACATGGTAAATAATTGTAGATGATTGATTTTTCAAATCAATAGCTTGCTTTAAAACCTCTCTTGCATACCTGCAATGAATAGATTTGGTTGTGTGGAATTATCCTTTTTTCATGGTGCCAGATTTTATCTGCTATTATTTTGTTTATTAATTTAGTTTTTGTAGCTAAATTCATGCGAGATTTGGTCCTATAATTTCCAAATTTTCTACTAATTTTTACTAATTAAAATTTCTTCCCAAATTTTCTACTAATTTTCTTTCTTTCCTTGTCCAGATTTTGTAATGAAAGCTATGCTGGCTTTAAACAAAAACAACATGTGAGATATTTAATCTATTTTATTCTAGGACATGAAAGAATTAAGGAACAGTGGTGGTTTATATTCCTTAAGTTTGTGACAGAATTGACTTGTAAAACCAGCTGGGCCTAGAGTTTTCTTTGTGTGAAGATTTATAATTACAGTTTCAATTTATCTAATAATTATAGGATTTTACATTTCCTATTGTTACTTGTAGTTTTCTATTATTTGTCCATTTCATCTAAATTTTCAAATATGTTGGCATTAGTGTTTATTATAATTTTCCCCTGTGATGTTTGTATTATCCTTGTAATGTGCTCATTTTAAAAATCATAATGATCTTTGCGATGATCTTTTTAAATCTCTTCTGCTATATTTTGCCTTGATTAGTCTCACTTGAGATTTAATAACTTTTTAAAGCTTTTCCAAGAATTATATCTTGGGCTATTTAATCTTTTCTATCATATACTTGTTTTTTCATTCATTCACTTCTGCATTTATCCTTTTTCCTTATTTTGGGGAAAGGGGACAAGTTGCTAAATTTTCTCTTTTTTTTTTAAATTCTCGTGGTGGGCTCATCCATTTTCAGTCTTTCTTGTTTTTCTATACATTTTCCTTTATTTATTATTATTATTATTTTGCAGTTTTTGGCCAGGGCTGGGTTTAAACCCGCCACCTCCAGTATATGGGGCCAGCGCCCTACTCTTTTGAGTCAAAGGCACCACCCTCCTTTATGTTTTTTTAAAACGTATTTCAAATTGTTTTCTGGATGTCCTTGAGATGTCTTCTTTGACCTATGTATCTACTTAGAGGAATATTTTTATTTCCATATGTCAACTCTCTAGTTACCTATATAATTGATTTTAGCTCAATTGTTTTGTGGTTAGAAAACTCATCATTTCAATATTATAAAAATAGTAGAACTCTGCTTCATAGTAGAGAATATGGTCTAATTTTGTTAAGTTTGACCACAGGTGTGGGTGCTGGTTAAAACTCTTGGGTTCAAGTGATCCTCCTCCTGTTAAATATTCTGTGAGTTCACAAAGCGCACGCACATTCTGTAGCAACAGACTGCAGAGTTCCATGTCAGCCAATTAAATCATATTTACTAGTTGGCATAGTTTGTATATTTGTCACTCCAAATCTGATGTTGAAATTTGATTCCCAAAGTTGGAGGTAGGGCCTGGTAGGAGGTGTTTGGGTCCCAGGGGTGAACCTCTCCTGAATGGCTTGGTGCCTTCTCTGTGGTAAGAAGGGAGTTCTCATTCATTACTTCGCAGGTGGGGGACTGGTTAAAGGAGGGTCACCCTCTCCTCTCTTTTCTGCTCCCTCTCTTGCCATATGATGCCTGTTCCCCCTTTCCCTTCCACCTGGATAGGAAGCTTCCTAGGGCCCTCCAGAGAGAGAGATGCCAGTGCGCTGTTCCTAGTACAGTCTGCTTCTACAAACCTCTTTTCTTTATAAATTACCCAGCCTCAGGTATGGCTTCATAGCAATGTGAAACAGAGGCTAATACACTGGCATAGGCTCAATACCCATATCCCAAATGCTTGGGACCAATGGTATTTCAGATTTCAGATATTTTCAGATTTTGGAACACTTTTATACACATAATGAGATATCTTAGGGATGAGACCCAAGTCTAAACACAAAATTCATCTGTGTAGACACCTCATACACATAGCCTGAAGGTAATTTTATGCAATATTTGAAATAATTTTGCTCATTAAATAAAATTTTGACTACATTTTGGCTTCCTGGCTTGAAGTCAGGTGTGGAATTTTCCACCTGGTGGCATCATGCCAGTGTTCAAAAGTTTTCAGATTTTGGAGCATTTTGGATTTAACATTAGGGATGTTCAACTTTTGTTGTTGTTCAAAGCTTTTGTATTCTTACTGGGATATATATATATATATATATATTTTTTGTCTCATTGTTTTATCATGACTTTATCATGATAAAGTCTCCCCCCGTTACAGGCTTGACAATTTTTCTTATAATTCTATTGATTTATTTTTATTTATTTGCAAACTGTTTTATAAGATGCCTTCATATCTAAAATTGCTATGACTCCCGATGAACCTGGTCTTTTATTCTTATGCAATGTCACTTGTATATAATAATATTTTGCCTTAAAGTCTTCCTCATCAGATAATAACATAGATGCACTTACTTTCTTTTGGTTAGTGTTTGCATGGAATATCTTTTTCAGTCTTTTATTATTTTTTTAAAGTTGGAGCACAGTTACTCCACCTTTCCACTTTTGGTCTTTCCATATGTTTACGTTTTTAATAAATTGTAACTGGAGGTTGAGTTTATGAGGGCTTGCAGGTCAAGTCCAATAATTTCCCTGTGACAACCTTACACATATTAGGACCCACCAGCCTATAGTACCCATGTCTTTTCTTTTCTACACAAATTCTGCCTACATCCTCCAACTATTTCTTATGCAAAATAGCTTAAAGGCCTACCTTTTAAATAGTGTTTAGAATCCAGGCAAACAAAACACAGGAGGGAAGTGGGCCTGCTATTTGCATTAAGCTTACAGATGTATTCTTCACTGATACTTAGATATCTCATTATACCACTTTTGATGGGCACAGACAGGTGCAGAGAAATATCTCTCTACCTGAAGAAAAGTCTTGGAACAAGGAGTCCCCAGCCACAGGGCCTTGGCCCAGTGGGGCCTGGGTCCAGCTGGGCCACACATCCAGCTACAGCAGCAGCTCTGTTCTCTTGGGACAGGATTGCCTTGTGGGAAAGTAGAGCAAGTATGAGGGAAAAACAAACAAAACCCAGAATTCGTGTTTGTATGTGACAGTAGTATTTTATTTATTTGTTTAATTTTACGTAGGTATGTATGCATTTATTTTCTGAGACAGAGTCTTTCAGTCTTTTCTGAAAGAATTTTCTTTAGTCTTACTCTGTCACTGTGGATAGAGTACTGTGGTGTCACAGTTCACAGCAACCTCAAACTCTTAGGTTCAAGTGATCCTCCTGCCTCAGTCTCTGGAGTAGTTGGGACAACAGGTACCTGCCACAAGACCTTGCCAGTTTTTCTACTTTTAGTAGAGACAGGCTCCAACTCCTGAGCTCAAGCAATCCACCTGCCTCAACCTCCCAGAGTGTTGGGATTACAGGTCTGAGCCACCGTGCCCAGTCCAAAGTCTGAATTTTAAATGCTCCACGTGGGCTGGACAGAGAGCCCATTCCCAGAACTGCTATGAGCACCATGGAACTGTCTGTCCCTTCAGCTGCTCCCAGATGTCCATCTCCTTCCCCTCACCTGCCTCCCCTCTCCAGAGGCTGCTTGCCTGTCTGGCCCTGGCATGGATTCACGCCTTCCTAGACAAACTAAAAGGCCCTTTAAAGTCTCTTAACTGGTATGAGGGTGGAGACAGGCAACACTGTGCTACAGTCCCTAGACTCAACGCCACCCAGCGACCTCTGTCACACCTGTAAATCTTGTCTTCAACCCTCGTCCAGAGCACTGATGGATCTTTTGGTATATGAACAGGAGGTACAACTTGCCAAACTCACTGCGCACCCTGGGGACACTTCCCTCCATCAGCCCAGCTAGAGAGAACATAGCCAGCCCTGTCCATGCTGAGACCTGGTGAGGACGATTCCCTCTTTGAGGGGATGACCTGGAGATGTTCCCACCCAGAGCTCAGGCCTCCCTGCTGCCTCCCTCCCGGGGCCCTCTGCCCCTTGCCTGCCTTCCTTCTTCCTTTACTGGGCTGCTTGTCCTTTGCGGGAAGTGAGCCCTGTTCTTTCGCGTGTGGCTCATCCTCTAGGGATGTCAGGGTGGACTCCCTTCAGCACAGTCATGCTTCACTAGGTCTCAAAGGATAAGAAACAGAAGAGAAACAAGATGAAGTTTCAGGGTGATATGTGGCCTGTGTGTTTAACTGTCAGCTGCAGAATGAGAGGTGAAAAAAGTGACTCAGAGAAAGTCAACTCTGCTGGGACTCCACTGATTCCGACTGTTCATTGGCCTGTGCACGTGAGTGAAGACAGCAGGAGAGCTCCAGTGTGTGGGGTCGCTTGTCCCCATGTCTGCACTCCCTCCCTCCAGACCATGCAACACAGGGGACCCTGATGTGCAGTTATACAGCAACAGCAATGACAGGAGAAGAGCAGAACAAATGCAGTCAGCAGCAAAAAGATGGAATCAGCCTGCTGCCATGTGTGATGAACCCGGTGCTTTAATTATTAATGTTTTTTTAAGTCTTTTTTTCTCCCTTCTCTGTGTAAGTAACATATTAGTGTTTATACACACACCACAAATATATACACATTGAGACGGACTTTCTGGAAGGGGAGTTAGAGTGTGGGTTTCCTTAAACTTGGAAGACCCTATTTCCAAGTTTGCCCTATTTCCATTCGGTATTCCCAGGCAGCACTTTATGTCATGAAACAAAGTACATAGGTCTTCTTAGTAGAGGGTCAATAGCTGTGGCCTCTGTGGTAAGTGTGGCACCTGTGACTGCTGGGTGATGGCCTGAAGAGTGTGATCATGCCCAGGACCATCTCTTAGTCCATTCACTGACTGTTCATTTCCACATTGTCGAGACCCCCTGGAACTTCCCTGCCCCTGTGCTTAATGACACACCTTACTATGAATCCTGCAAGGCTTTTGTGACACTTAAATGAAAAACACCTACACACACGAGAGCCTTTTGTAAATGAGAAGAGGCCTTGTAAATGTCAGGGGCTGCTGTCCACAGCCCTGGAGATGTGACAGAGGCCTACAGAGGCCACTCCAGCTGCTCTGACTGTAAATGAAGAAGCCAGAACACGCGGAGGTTTGGGCTCCCCGGGGCCATCCATGGCTTGTGTGTTTGGGTAACTGGACTGTGCTGTGCAAACACACCTTGTACCACAAAGTGTTTTTGTTTGTTCGTTTGTTTTTTCAGTTTTTGGCCGAGGCTGGGTTTGGTATGGGGCTGGTGCCCTACTCCTTTGAGCCACAGGCACCACCCCTACCATGAAGTGCTTTGAAGACAAACTTTTATAAATTATTTACTGAGCAAATCCAGTGGTGTTGAAGGGGTCTTAACAATGACGCCTCTTTATTTTAAGCAGACCAGAAATACTTCATTGTAAATAAGATGCATGAGACTTCACAATGCTTAGAGCAGGGGTCCTCAAACTACAGCCCACTGAGAACATTTTTCCAGCCCGCCGGGTGTTTTTGCCACAGCTGCCTGTCCTGCTTAGCAGCCGACTCATCCCAGGCCACAGTGCACATGTGTGGAATGTGCACCAACTCTCCGACTCTGCTCCTTCTTTCTGTTTCTCGACTCCTCCTCTCAGTCTCTGGTGTAATCGGAGGAGTCACCAGGTTGCCTGCACAGAGCCTGCTGCTGCCTAAGGACTAAGGTAAGAACAAGTTAGGATTTTGTTTTTTGAAGTTAGGAGGTCTTTTTTTTTTTGCAGATAGGGTGTGCCTTTTTTTGAAGTTAGAAGAGCTTTTTATTTTGAAGTTAGGAGAGCCTTTTTTTTTAAGTTGGTTAGTTGGTTGGGGGTGTTTTCTAGGGGGGGGTTGCATCACAGTGATAACGCAAATAGTCAGTGCTCAGAGGTAATGCAAATTGTCAGTGCTCAGAGGTGATGCAAATAGTCAGTGCTCAGTGGTAATGATAATTGTAAGTGTTCAGTGTTAATGCAAATTGTTAGCACCCAGTATTAATGCAAATTGTCAGAAGTCAGTGTTATTGCAAATGGTCAGTGGTCAGTGTTAATGCAAATGGTCAGTGCTCAGTGTTACCACAAATGGTCAGTGGTCAGTGTTAATGCAAATGGTCAGTATTCAGTGTTATCGCATGGGGGCCCCAAACTGGTAATCTGCCTAGGGCCCCAAGGGAACTTAATCCAGCTCTGCAGACAGCCAAGGAGTAGGAAACCCAATTTAATTAACAGTAAATTTATATTCTGATTGCTGTTCAGTTGTGTATGATGTTGTATGTTGTGTGCTGTGTAAGCTCCGGTTCACACTGTTGTGATCTCTGAGCAGTGTGATCAGAGCCTTTTTTCTTTCGAATCAAGCATATGGCTGAACTCGCATTAGATTCGAAAGAAAAAAGGCATACGTGCCTTCTTTTTTGCTGCAGTCTTCTCACCCATGCGATCAGATTCCTATGTGAGTTCACAGACTGCAGTGTGGTTCACACAGGGTAGTGTGAACTGGAAAGGCAGTGGAGGAACCAGCTCTGTAATTGTGTCTGTTCCCGCACTGCACCAGTGTGAGCCTGAGGTAAAAACGGAGTTCCACCATATGGGCACTGGTGAGGCTGAAATGATGTGGACTGGCAAGATTGCATTGATGGGCACTGATCAGACTGCATTGATGGGCAGTGCCATCTATATGTCTGTGTGGGCAAAGTTATTGCTAATATATTGTTTTGGGTGCGCTGTATATATATATTGGTATTTTACTAATAGCAATTTGGAATTCTTAGGAAACAATGATATCAAGAAAGAGAACAATTAACTCAGAGTGTAGGATATTCAAAGAACAGTGGACTTATGATTACTTTTTCATGCAGTACCAGGAAAGAGCTGTGTGTTTGAGATGCCAGAATATAGTGTTCAAAGAATACAATTTGCGTCGACACTATCAAACTATCAAACTCAACATAAAGATAAATATTGAGAAGTGAGAAAAGATAAAATATTAATACTGAAATATACATTGACAATTCAGCAAAATACTTTCGTGAAGCAGAAACAGCTAAATACTTCATCACTGCAAGCAAGTTTTCAAGTTGCCAAGCTACCCTGTTTCCCCGAAAATAAGACAGTGTCTTATTTTAAGGTGTGCTCCCAAAGATGTGCTAGGTCTTATTTTCAGGGGACATCTTATCTTTCCCTGTAAGATAAGACGTCCCCTGAAAAATAAGTAAGTAGGTCTTATTTTCGGAGGATGTCTTATTTTGGGGAAAATAGGTTAATAGTGTGCACTGGCAGACCATTTGTGGAGGGAGAATTTGTTAAAGAAGGTTTTCTTTTGGGAGGTGCCTGTGGCTCAGTGGGTAGGGTGCCGGCCCCATATACTAAGAGTGGCATGTTCAAACCCAGCCCTGGCCAAACTACAACAGCAACAAAAAAAAAATAGCCGGGCATTGTGGTGGGTGCCTGTGGTTCCAGCTACTCGGGAAGCTGAGGCAAGAGAATTGCCTAAGCCCAGGAGTTGGAAGTTGTTGTCACCATGGCACTCTACCAAGGGCGACATAGTGAGACTCTGTCTCTAAGAAAAAAAAAAAAAAGAATGCTTTCTTTCTGTTGCCAAAGAGACGTGTCCAGAGAAGGCTGATTTATTTAGTACAGTGAGTCTTTCAGGACCCTCAATTACATGAAGGATTGAAGATATGGGAGACAATTTGCATCAGCATTTGCAAAATTCCACAAAAAAACTTTCCTTTTTTCCTTGGCATTTGACAAAAGTAATGATGTTCGTGATTCTGCACAACTTCTAATTTTTATTTGTGGTATGAATGACTATTTTGAAGTCACAGAAGTGCTTGCTGCACTGCAAAGCATCAAAGGAACAACTACAGGAGAGGATATTTATGACAAGGTTTGCCAAACCATGAATATTTTGACTGGGCAAAACTAGCCAGTGTGACAACTGATGGTTCTCCTAGCATGGTGGGGTCTAAGAAAGGAATAATTGCTCACATTAACCAAGAGATGGACAAACATAACCATTCTCATCCAATAGCCATACAATGCCTCATCCACCAACAAGCGTTGTGTAGTAAATCACTGAAGTGGGACTCTGTTATGAAAACTGTGGTATCTTGTGTTAACTTCATTAGACCTGATGCACTAAACCACAGACAATTTCAGGAATTTCTGTCTGAGCTAAACGTTTCCTGTGAAGATGTTCTGTACCACACAGAAGTCCGTTGGCTGAGTCGAGGGAGAGTTTTGAAACATTTCTATGACCTACTTCCACAGATTACAGCTTTTCTGCTTTCAAAAAACAAAGAAGTACCAGAGCTCAATGATGCAGAATGGAAATGGCACCTTGCCTTTCTGATAGATGTAACAGAGCTACTCAACAGTTTCAATGTGCAACTTCAAGGAAAGGGAAAGCTCATCTGTGATATGCAATCACATGTGAAAGCACTTGAAGTAAAATTAGGCCTCTTCATCAAACAAGTGAAGGAGGAAAATTTCTGCCATCTCCCCACAACTCAAAATCTGTTAGTGGAAAATCCATTGGTTGCATTCCCAAACAAAACGTGTGGATTCACTGGGAAAGTTGCAAAAGGAGTCCCAATTTAGATTTAAAGAGCTTCATCTCCATGAACAGGACATACAGCTTTTCCATATCCCATTTTCTATTGACATTGAAAATGTGGATACAATGTACCAAATGGAACTGGCTGAACTGCAGAATTGTGACCCTCTGAATGATGCATTCAAGTCAAGCAGCCTTCTTAATTTCTATGCCTCTCTCCCCTTTGAGACATATCCTCAGGAACCATGCACTCAAAATGGCAACCATTTGGCAGCACTTATGTCTGTGAACAGACTTTTTCCAGAATGAAACATCTGAAATCTCCAACCAGATCTAGACTAACTGATGCACACTTGCATCACTTGTTACAACTAGCAGTGACAAATATGGAACCAGACATTGACCATCTCATTAGCCGAAAGCAGGCCCATAGTTCCCAAATACTGGTAAGTTTGTTGATTTAACTTTACTTCTTCTTCATTTTAAATATTGTATTTGTTCCCATTTTGTTTTTTTTACTTCAAAATAAGATATATGCAGTGTGCATAGGAATTTGTTCATAGTTTGTTTGTTTTTTTTAACTATAATCCAGCCCTCCAACGGTCTGAGGGATAGTGAACTGGCCCCCTGTTTAAAAAGTTTGAGGACCCCTGGCTTAGAGAGTGAAGGAAGCCACGGTCCTGACACCTGCTTCCCTGCAGCCTCTTAGCTTGTTAGAACATACCCTGCTGCAGCTAAATTACATAAACACAGGGACATTCTTAGCCACATAGAAGTTACTGACAAAGCACTGTGCATGCCACACACTTGGTGGTTTGGGGAAGCGTGCTAAGCATGTGGCCCTGAGTGAGGCCAGGCGCGTCCAAACTCCTTGCCAGGGACAGGCTGGGGAAGAGTGCATGAGGCCCTCCCTCCCCCTCTCAGAACAGGGGCAGCCATGGACCTTTTGGGGACATGAGAGAGGAGTTGCAGTGGGTCTTGCCACAGAGCAGAAGCAGAATGGGTGCTGAGCCAGCCAGGGCAGGTCCCAGGAGGAGATGGCAGCGGTGTGGTGGAGGGGGAGGGGGCTTCACAGAATACTCACCCCCTCTCCCCAACAGTACAGGGCGTGGAACTTTCTGAAAAATGGTGTGATTCTGGTCTAAGGGAAAGAGCAGCATAGAGTTGGCTCATCCTTTCCTTGCGTGCAGGTGCCAGCCACTCCCCCGCCTCCATCTGAACACAGGAAAGTGACATGGGCTGCTGACTCAGAGCCACCTGGGCTAAGTTGGAGGCTGGCTCTTGCTGGGGTCAGCAGAGGTCCTTGAGCATGTTCCTAATTTCCGTGAGCTTTAGTGCACTCCTCTGTGGAACCAAAAAGGAGACAATGATGGAAGTGCCCACCCCCATGGTCACAGCCTCTGCCTGGCACACAGGAAGATGATTACCTCCTTGATCTGACCAGCCCAACATCAGAGGGGGGGCAGTCTGGGATCTTCTGGACTTTTTTCTTTATTCTATAACAAAAAAGAGTAACAAAGGCTCCTGTCATTCCCATCTGCACACAGAGACCTTCTAGCCGCACACCTTGATTCAGCAAGTGACCGGCAATGCTCACCACGCTGGCCTTACATGCTTCAGTGGCTGCTTGGGGCATCACTAACACCAGTCACTTCATGTTTCATACGAGACATCTCTTAATCTTGTTCTGTGAACAGTCCTCAGTATGGGTCACAGAAAATAAAAACAAGAAAGCACACGTTGAAGGTGAGTGAAGTCATGATTGTTTTTCCAATGACCACTATGAAAGGGGATGAATTATGCGTATCAACTGAAAACATAACCATGGATTTGTCCTTTTTTTTGTTTGTTTTTGAGATAGAGTCTCAAGCTGTCTCCCTGGGTAGAGTATCATGGCGTCACAGCTCACAGCAACCTCAAACGCTTGGGCTTGAGCAATTCTCTTGCCTCAGCCTCTCAAGTAGCTCGGGCTATAGGCATCTGCCTCATCTAGTTTTTTGTTGTGGTTGCCATTGTTGTTTAAGCTGGTGCAGGCTGGGTTTGAATCCACCAGCCTAGGTGTTTGAGGCCCAGGCCCTACCCACTAAGCTACAGGCGCCACCCACGGAGTTGTCTTTTGACAAAATCAAACTTTGATCCCAAGTCCAACTTGTTTGCATTTGCTTTTTTTTTTTTTGTGAGTTTATGAGGCCTTCCCAGCCTCTGCATTTATTTGTTTTCTCTCAATATATACTTTTCTGCCATATAGTGAACTGGAAATTTCTGCTCAACCCTTTTCTACATAGTTTATATCTGAGCGTTTTTCCTATGTGTTTTCTGTGACATAAAATAAGACATAATTTATCACTGGAGGCAAAACCACATTTACTGCATTCCCAACGTTTCTCTCTTGTGCAAATCCTCTGTTATCTCCTGAGGGCAAATATCTGGCCACAGGCTGTCCCACAATAACTACGTTCCTATTTGTCTAGGGGCCACTGATGTTTAAGGATGTCTGAGGGGCCACAGAAGTCACTTGTGTGCTCACCATGTTAGCAGGCTTTTTTCCTTCATGACATCATTGGTATGTAAAGAGCTATGGCTTTCTGTGGGGAGGATTTCCACCTTGACTGAATCTCGTTTTTCCCTTGTGTGTAGTCTATTATGTGTAACGAGGCAAGACATGTATGCAAAGGCTTTCCCACTCTCATTGCAGCCATAGGGTCTCTCTCCTGTATGAGTTCTTTGATGCACAATGAGCTTTTGCTTTGTTGTAAAGGCTTTCCCACACTCACTGCATTGAAAAGGTTTCTCTCCTGTGTGAATTCTTTGATGTTTAATGAGGCCCGACTTCTGTGAACAGGATTTTTCTCATTTACTGCACACAAAGGGCATCTTTCCTGTGTGAAATCTCTGATGGGCTATGAGGCATGTCTTCTGAATGAAGCCTTTCCCACATTCACTGCATATATAAAATTTTTCGCCTATATGAATTCGCTGATGTATAATGAAATTTCCTTTTTGGATGAAGCCCTTTCCACAGTCACTGCATATGTAGGGTTTTTCTCCTGTGTGTGTTTTCTGGTGTATGTTAAGCCGTGATTTCTTGAGAAAGGCTTTGCCACATTCAGGGCATTCATACGGTTTTTCTCCTTTATGCGTTCTCTGATGTTCAGTGAGCATGAACTTTCTGGAGAAGGCTTTCCCACCAAGACCACATCTATGGGGTTTCTCTCATGTATAAATGATCTGGTGATCCATGAGCCAAGACTTTTTGACAAAGGCTTTCCCACATTCACTGCACATGTGAGGCTTCTCTATTTTTTGAGTTTTCTGATGCTTGGGACTGATGACTTGGGATTTAGTACTGATAAGTTTTTGACTTGCAGGGAATTTAATTTCAGTATGAAATTTTTCATCGTTGGTATGGAGATAGGATCCCCCATTTTTGATGAATTCAGAAGGATTCTTTAGTTCATAGCTTCTGCTCTGGTTAACTAAAGTTAAGTTTGATTTTATACTTTTTCCATTTAAGTAGATGATGATTTTGCAAACAAAACAGAAACTGAGTTTTGCTCTGATGAACGATATTTTCGAATGCATTATGTTTGCACCATGGTTCTACTCTGTTTATCATGCTTTCATTTCATAAGTGCTCTGGCAAATAATCATCAACTCTCCCAATTTCTAAATGGGCTGCACAGTGGATTTCGTCTTCTCTAGTTCATGGTGGTTCTCCTTGTTCCAATTTACCGAGCGCATCTGGCTTGTTGGCTTGACATCCCACTGACACCATGTTGTTGTAGTTCTCCAACATATTACATCCCAGTACAGGTCCTTCTGAGCTGCCCCTCCTCCCAGGTGAACCGCACAGCCACATCGTCCAGTTCAATGATTCCTGGGCCCAAATCATTTTCTCCTGTTCTTGGAAAGTAGCTGGCACTGTGATGCTCTTTGTATCTTCTAGTTCTGTTCTGCAGCTCTGTGCTTGCCTCCCATCAAGTGTGCCCCCAGAAATACTGAGACCCAAATCTTGTAACTTCTTCCTCCTTTAGGTGATTTTTTTTGCTCCTAATGAGTCAGGACCTAATTGTCTACAGACCCACCAGGAGGGCCTAACCTGCATTTGCTTCTTGTTCTAAAAAGTGAAATGTGTGTGAGACAAAAAAAGTCAGTGAGTCAATAGCCACCTGTGTTTCTATCTTTGGAAATATGATGATTCATGAAGCCATCAGTATACTGACCCGTAGGACATGAGCATCTACATAGAGAAGGTCGTTTTGCCACCCTCTGTGTGGGTCTCAAGGGACATACAGTAACTCAACAGGAACTTTTAGAACATTGACTTTGTTCTGGGTGCTGTGTCATGCACAACAGACACAAAGCTAGGAAACAGATTCAGGTGGACTGTCTGCCAACGAAGCCTACAGAGTAGTTGGGAGGTTAGGCAACACCATGGTGAGTACATGATAGACTCAACCTGTGGGTTGAGATCCCTTTTTAACAATGAAAATACATTGTGGCATTAGGAAGGTTGAGAATCACTGAGATAGAGGAAAGTGCAAGATTTTAAAAAACTGCTTGGAAGGTTACTTAGCTCAGATGGATCAAGGTAGGTGTATGGTGAAGAACAGCAGAAGCTGCAGTGGGTGATGATAGCTAAAGTGGGGTGAAAACAGCTAAATAGAAACACACTCCCTGCCTTGGTGCAGGTGTGTCTGGGAAGCTGTTAAAGCTGGGAATAAACCATGGGACACGTGGTGACAAAGCTGGGAATAAACCATGGGACACGTGGTGACATGTGGTGAGGCTGGAGAAGACAGGGACCCGTCATGTCATCTTGAGGAGACAAGATCTTGTCTGGTTGCAACAGGCAGGCGCTGATGGAGCTGAGGCAGGAGCAGCCACAGCTGTGATGATGCTTTGGAGAGCTCCTCTGAGGCTCCCGAGAAGACAGACATGAGGGCTGTTTTGAAGGACAGAGGTTCCTCGTCTTACGTTGGGTTTATGCGTCGATTAACCCATTGTAAGTCAAGAATGTTGTTAGGTTGAAAATTCATTTAATAACCTAACAAACCCATCACAAAGTGAAAAGGCATCCTTTGAACCATTGTAAGTTGGGGACCACCTGTACTACCGTGTTTCCTTGAAAATAAGACAGTGTCTTATTTTAAGGTGTACTCCCAAAGGTGTGCTAGGTCTTATTTTCAGGGGATGTCTTATCTTTCCTGTAAGTAGGTCTTATTTTCAGAGGATGTCTTATGTTCGAGGAAACAGGATAGGCAGTCTAGGAGGCCCTGCAGAGGGGAGATGCAGCCAGACCCAGAGAATGGAGGATCTGAACAATATTGGCTGTCTTGCCTGAGCATGCTTCAGAGTACACCACATACTGACAGATGTGGAACAGAGGCTGTACAAGCTGGGGGGTGGGGGGAGAGGATTCTCTTCCAAAAGTAATAAACAGCTAAAATAGGGGCAGATAATAAAGTATGACATTGTAAGACCCACATTGGAGAACACCAGCTCTGAAACATGGCAGAGGGGATGATGTTATGCTCCACAGTGATTGGAAGAACATAGATTTGGGTGATGAAATTATGCTTATTAAATGCAGTCACTATGTGGAGCACCTTATTCCATTTGATGGGGAGCCCCAACCAGAAGGAACAATGCAAACTTCTGGACTACAGTTCTTCACAGCTGGTCTTCACGAGGAGCTTGGACTCCTTCAATTTGCCAAATGGGGACAACTCATTTTGCCTATCTCAAGGTATAATAATTTGCACCCACCTCAGTTGTTCGGGTTTTTAATTATGGAGGAAATACAATCATATGGCAAAAAAAATTGAAAAAAATCACATATTAGAATACGAATTTAAAAGTAAATATCTTCCTCTCTCATCATTACCTTCAGCTATAACTACAGTAAGCAATCCCAGTGGACTCTTTTCCCATTCAAATGGATATAAAACATTCATACATCCATACATGTTAAGTGGACATCCTTGTACATCTCTTCTTAAAGATATGGAGATGAACAAATTCTCAAAAGTAGAAATGTTGTGTGTTTAAGACTGTGGAAATACTAATTAAACCACAGTGAAATACCAGCACTGCATACCTTAAAAAATAGTTAAAATAATGTAACAACAACAATTCCAACTTCCAATACCACCTAACAGCAAAGGCACAGAGCCAGCAGAACTCACACACATTGCTGAGACCTCAGGAAATAGTTCAGCAGTTTCTTATGAGGGTAAACATATGCTCACCATATGATATAGCAAACCTTTTCCTGAGTGTTGACCAGGAGAAACAAAAACTTGTGTTCAGAAAAAAAAAAAATTGCCTGAAAACTTTTTGTGGCTTTATTCATGATTGCTGAAAGCTGAAAACAACCCTAATGTCCCAGTAAATGGTAATCCAGCTATGGTACAAAGAAACCACAAGCAGCAAAATGGAGGAATCCCAATCCTGGTGCTAATTGGAAGACACCAGACTCACAAGGTGACACGCAACACAATCTCATTCATAGGACACTCTGGAGAAGACAAAATTACAGTAATAAAGAAACAAATCAGTGACTGCCAGTAGGGGCTGGGGAAGGTGATGACTTCATGGAATAGCATGTGAGAATCCGGGGGGTCAAAGGGGACTGGAACTGAGTGTCTCTTGATTTACCAATGATGGTGACTTCACCAACTTGTGTTTGCTGAAACCCATGGAACTGTACCCCCCAAAGAATAAATTTTACTATGTGAAAATAAAAAGTCAGTAGAACATTTTTAAATACATTAACCATATAAGCAAGAAGCATTTTCACGTATCAGAGTGGAAAACATATTTAAGTTTGAAAACTCACTGTTGACAAAAGATTAAGGGAGTAAATACACTCTACCAGCTAATGGGAGGAAGGTAATTTGTGCAATATTTTTTAGAACAATTTTTCAAAGCTATTAAAAATTTAATGAACACAGTCTTTTCAATGTACTTATATGCCATATTCTAGTGTCTTTGGTGAAATGCCTTTTCTTTTTTTTTTTTTTTTTTTTTTGTAGAGACAGAGTCTCACTGTACTGCCCTCGGGTAGAGTGCCGTGGGGTCACACGGCTCACAGCAACCTCTAACTCTTGGGCTTACACGATTCTCTTGCCTCAGTCTCCCAAGCAGCTGGGACTACAGGCGCCCGCCACAACGCCCAGCTATTTTTTTGTTGCAGTTTGGCCGGGGCTGGGTTTGAACCCACCACCCTCGGCATATGGGGCCGGCACCCTACTCACTGAGCCACAGGCGCCACCCGTGAAAAACCTTTTCAAATCTTTTGCCCATTTGTTTTTGGGTTGTTGGCTGTACTTTCCATATTCTGGATACAGCTTCTTTGTTATATGTGTTTGCAGATACTGTCTCCAAGACTGTGGTTTGTATTTTCATTCTCTTAACAGTGTCTTTTGGAGATCCAAAATCTTTATGTTTTGATTAGAAGAGTATTTTTTTGGTGTCATATCTAAGAAATCTTTGTGTAACCTAAAGTCATAAAGATTTTCAAAAATATTATATCCTTTTATATCTAGTTTCATAGAGTTTTTGGGAACTATACTTGAATCTCCTTACATTCTTTTTTACTCCCAAGTTTCATTTTAATTCACATATGATAATATGAATATGTATGGGGTGCAGTGTGGTGTTTCCATATATGTATAAATGTGTAAAATCAGATTAGGACAATTAGCATATCCATCACTGCAAAAATTTATCTCTGTTTTTGGAGAGTATTCAAAATTTACTCTTGCAATACATAACAGTCAACTAACTGTTAATTACCTAGGTGAGCAGTTTTTTTTTTTTTTTTTTTTGTAGAGACAGAGTCTCACTTTATGGCCCTCGGTAGAGTGCCGTGGCCTCACACAGCTCACAGCAACCTCCAACTCCTGGGCTTAAGCGATTCTCTTGCCTCAGCCTCCCGAGCAGCTGGGACTACAGGCGCCCGCCACAACGCCCGGCTATTTTTTGGTTGCAGTTTGGCCGGGGCCGGGTTTGAACCCGTCACCCTCGGTATATGGGGCCGGCGCCTTGCTGACTGAGCCACAGGCGCCGCCCTAGGTGAGCAGTTTTTAGTTTTCACAATATCATTCCCATGTATACTTTGTTAGATACCTCTTTCAATGCTATTGGACTGATTGGTTTTGGATGCTATTATAAGTGATCCTTAAAAAAAATTTCAGTTTCTAATTGTGCGTTGCTAATATGTAGAAATATAATTGATTTTTGAATGTGACTCTGTATCCTATGACCTCGATAAATTCATTGACTAGTGTTGTATCTTTTTATAGAATAAAAATACACAGTCAATGAACAAAGAAAATGGAATACTGAGAATATTAAAATAAGCCATAGAATGGGAGTAAAATGGGAATGATGGAACAAAAATCAGAGAATTCCTTCAAAGTTTACTGGGCACATCAGATTTTTATGAGACTTCAGTCTCTTTTAATCTAAAGTAGCCCATGTTGTTCTTACCCATGGTTTTTATTTTTTGCAAAGTCTGGGCTACTTGTACCATACAATGTCTGACACTCCAGAGTTGTAGAGTTTTTCTCCCCTTGTTGGGTTTTTAATGTGTCCCTCTATTTTTATGATGTTTTTCTGAACTCTCACTGGGTCCAGATGACTTTTTAGATTCAGGGAAAATAACTGGCAGGAATGCTTCAGAGGTGATGCTGTGTGTTCCATATGCCATCCCACCTGGAAGCACGGAACATCTGGCTATCTCAGGTGGAAGCTGGAAGGTTCTCCATCATGACAATACATTGCCGTTTTTAAGTCAACAAGTCAGCTCTGCAGGGACTCTTTGGCACCTTGCAAATATCTTTCTTTCCAACTACCATTCCTTGAATGTTTTTTTTTTTTTTTCTGATCACATTTCTTTTTCCTTGAATGGTTTTAAGCATTCATTGGTCCTCATCTAGATCAGTCACTACATTGAACAATTGTTTATTTGTCAATTGCTCTAAAGATTGAAGGGATGTATTTATTTCAAATTAATTTTTAGGAGCCACCACTGCTTGGTAGAAACTATAAGTAAAATAGGCTCATGTGAGTCAGTTACCTATGGGGTGACTCAAGGTGGTTGGAGGCAGGAGGAAAATGAGACACAGGCCCCATGGACTGGTTTCATAAAAGATCCAAGGCTTTCTCATAAACATGCCACCTTCCTCTGCTGTCACCATGACAACACGAGTGAGCCTAGCTGAAACCTTCCCACTCTATTAGGGCTTCTTACCTGTGGACTCCCAGCTCCATTAAGAGGAAACCCCTAGATATTTAGGATGTTCACATTAAATATAAATGTCTTGGGGACTGGAGGAGGGGCAGTATGTCAAAATGTGTGCTGTGGACTCCGTGTTTCACAGGGATAGCCTCACCACTGTTTTCTTTTTTTTCTTTACTTAAGATAACAAGGTTGTTTGCCATAATAGCTAATGCTTTATTAATTTAAAAGTGTTTTCCAAAAAATTTTACAGATTTATTTGGTATTGTAAGTAGAAAAGAAGCCATCCTCTGTAAAGTAATTTTTTTAATTTCTTTTTATTATTATTATTAAATCATAGCTGTGTACATTAATGAGATCATGGGGCACCATACACTGGTTTTATAGACCATTTGACATATTTTCTTTCTTTTTCTTTTGTAGAGACAGAGTCTCACTTTATTGCCCTCGGTAGAGTGCCGTGGCATCACACAGCTCACAGCAACCTCCAACTCCTGGGCTTAGGCGATTCTCCTGCCTCAGCCTCCTGAGTAGCTGGGACTACAGGCGCCCGCCACAACGCCCGGCTATTTTTTTGTTGCAGTTTGGCAGGGGCTGGGTTTGAACCTGCCACCCTCGGCATATGGGGCCGGCGCCCTGCTCACTGAGCCACAGGCGCCGCCCTATTTTCATCACACTGGTTAACATAGCCTTCCTGGCATTTTCTTGGTTATTGTGTTAAGACATTTATATTCTACATTTACTAAGTTTCACATGTACCCTTGTAAGATGCACCGTAGGTGTAATCCCACCAATCACCCTCCCTTCCCTCATCTTCCCTTCTCCCTCCCCTCCTTTTCCCTCTTCCCCATATTCTTAGGTTATAACTGGGTTATAGCTTTCATATGAAAGCCATAAATTAGTTTCATAGTAGGGCTGAGTACATTGGATACTTTTTCTTCCATTCTTGAGATACTTTACTAAGAAGAATATGTTCCAGCTCCATCCATGTAAACATGAAAGAGATAAAGTCTCCATCTTTCTTTTAGGCTGCATAATATTCCATGGTGTACATATACCACAATTTATTAATCCATTCATGGATCAATAGGCACTTGGGCTTTTTCCATGACTTAGCAATTATGAATTGGGCTGCAATAAACATTTGGTACAAATATCTTTGTTATAAGGGTATTATTCTGAGCCAAGTTTGAGGACCAGGACCCAGAGCTACACCCAAGAAGCCTTGAATAAGTGGATGCTCTGGGGTGGGGTGACAGTTTGCTTTTATACATTTCAGGGACATGGGAATTACAGGTAAAGTCATAAATCAATACATCACACATTGGTTTGGCTCGTAAAGGTGGGTTGTCCCAAAGCTTGTGGGGCGCCTCACAGGTTGTAGATGGATTTAAACATTCTTCAGTTGACAATTGGGTCAAAGAGTCAGGCTCTCTCAAATAGACCAGGAGTCAGTGAAAAGGAACGCTAAGTTCAGATAAGGGCCTGTTACTCAGAGTCAAAGCACAGGACCTAGGCCCAGACTCAAGTGGTTTGTTGTGTATATTGAGGACCTGCAAGTGTGTCTTGCATAGCCTTCGACCTGTTAATGAGTCACAAAGGATGTCTCTAAGAAGGATAGGGGACATGATGAGGCCTGTCTGATCTCCTTTCTCATGGCTAGCAACTCAGTTTTAACGTACCCCCTCGGCCCAGAGGGGATTCAGCCAGTCAGCTGTTGGGGGGGACCTTTAAGATTTTATTTTAGTTCACAGTATTATACTTAGATTGACAGAATGTATGTAAGAAAGAAAGAAAAGATTCACCAGTCTGGGATGCTTTAATTTCTGGGACAGGAGAGGGTAGCCATACTCTGCCTATGTCTCCTGCTAAAGACAGCTACAGTCCCACCCTTGGACACTATATATGCAACAAACATAAGACTCCAGAAGGTATGGAGAAGAAGGTAGAGCTACCAGGGACCTCAGGAGCCAGACATGCCATGGAGTGTTTAGTTCCTTTGCTTTTCTCTTTGACTCATCTGTCCTGGACTGCTTTCTGGAGAAGCCACTACCCCAAACACTGATAAATCAGACAAGGAAAGTTCCAAGAAAAGCCCACTTCCTCTGTCAAAGAGCCAGGAAGGAGACAGCCTAGCAAGACAAGAACTTTTAGGCAAAAACCCCAGCTGAACACAGTGGGAAAGCAGCAACCCCGCCCTCCCCCAGCCCCCAGCCTCCCAGGAGTAGAAGGTGGCCCCTCAATTTTGATTATATTATTGTCATGTAAATGTAATCATTGCCACAAAGTGGATAAAAGCCACATAAACTGGGCAGTGCCTGTGGCTCAGTGAGTAGGGCGCCGGCCCCATATACTGAGGGTGGCGGGTTCAAACCCTGTCCCAGCCAAACTGCAACAAAAACATAGCTGGGCGTTGTGGTGGGTGCCTGTAGTCCCAGCTACTCAGGAGGCTGAGGCAAGAGAATAGCCTAAGCCCAAGAGCTGGGGGTTACTGTGAGCTGTGATGTTACTGCACTCTACCAGTGGCGACAAACTGAGACTCTGTCTCTAAAAAATAGATACACAGACCTTTCTGTGCTATTTTCACAGCTTCTTCCTTCAGAATAAAAAATTAAATTAAAACAGCCAGCCTGCTGGATGATGCTTTTCTTTTTTTGTCTGGGTACTCTGTATTCACTTTGATGTGAATGGTTCAGTGTCTTGTGGCTACAGCACAAGGGGAAACTTACCTTTTTTTTTTTTTTGTAGAGACAGAGTCTCACTGTATCGCCCTCGGGTAGAGTGCCGTGGCGTCACACGGCTCACAGCAACCTCTAACTCTTGGGTTTACGCGAGGAAACTTACCTTTTCTCATAAAAGTTCACTAAAAGAGGGCGGCGCCTGTGGCTCGGTGAGTAGGACGCCGGCCCCATATGCCGAGGGTGGTGGGTTTAAACCCAGCCCCGGCCAAACTGCAACCAAAAAATAGCCGGGTGTTGTGGTGGGCGCCTGTAGTCCCAGCAACTCGGGAGGCTGAGGCAGGAGAACCTCGGAAGCCCAAGAGTTAGAGGTTGCTGTGAGCTGTGTGACGTCACGGCACTCTACCCGAGGGCGGTACAGTGAGACTCTGTCTCTACAAAAAAAAATAATAATAATAAAAAAAAAAAGTTCACTAAAAGATCAACTCACAAGGTTTATGTACCATGTGAAAGGTGTAAGTGGTGGCACCCAGAGAGGAGACCAGAGTTGTTATGGTCAGGTCATTGAAAGGAGAAGGTGACCCAGCTGGGCAGTGCAAAGTGACATCTGTGCTGAGGGTGGCAGTTACAGACCCCTTTAATATGCTGTAGGGGGTGCACAAATTTCACAGCTCGCCCTGGAATGTTAGGTTTCTTTGGAGCTAACCAGATCCTTTGTGTCTTTGTTTTAGGAGGAGAGGAGGAGAACGAGGAAGGGGAAGGGTTTGTGTGTGGCTGCGTTAGGCCCCCAACACCATGCACACTGGGAAATTTACAGAGTGATTACCCAATATCCCAATGGGATCTAGACATTTTTCTCCCTGCCTTTTAGAGAGGAGAGAGAAGATGAGGAGTATACATGGTAGGTAATTCTGTGTAGGGGTGATAAATATTTGCTAGAGAAGATGAATAGATCCTTGGGAGAATGAATGGATGGATGGGGGATGGATTTACTTGTGTATTAACCCAAGAGACAGGTACTGTGTTTAAAATAATGTGGGCCAAGTCTGGTTGCATTTTAATCTTCTTTCCTGCAACATACTAAGATAACAAGGAGAGGGAAGGAAGTCAATGTTCTCTTAAATGGTTTATGCAGATAGAGGGCAAGTCTCTTCCAAGGCCTGTTGTGCTCTAAGAGCCTTTAATTCAAAATATTCTTTATACCAGAGGAACACTTATGCACTTTTGGTGGGACTGTAAACTCAGACAGCCTTTTTGGAAAGAAGTATTAGGAATCGTCAAAGAACCCATTTTATCCTACAATCCCTTTCCTAGGTACCTACCCAGAAGAAAAAAATAATTTTACCATAGGGACATTTTCATTTGAATATTTATAGCAGCTCAATTGACAGTTGCAAAGTTGTAGAAACAACCCAAGTGCCCATCAACCTATGAACAGGTGAACAAACTGTGTTATATATATACCACGGAATACTATTCAGCCCTTAACAATGATGGGGACTTTACATTTTTTGTATTTACCTGGATGGATTTGGAGAACATCTTCCTAAGTAAAGTGTCTCAAGAATGGAGAAGCATACGTCCCACATACTCAGTACTGAGCTGAAATTAGTAGATCAACAACTACAGGCCCATTTGAGAGAAAAAACACAATTAAATTCAAGAAGAGAGAGGTGTGTTCTGTAAGTGTCCACCCAACAGGTACCTAACAGGTACAGTGGAGTTGTTTTTGTCACACGTCCTGGGTGAAGGACTCAACAACATGGACTTTACCTTACAAAAACACAGTGTAACCTAAACACATGCATCCTCATATCAACCCAAAATGAAAAAACAACCTGAAAAAAATTCTTTATACCAACGAGTTATATTTTGGGGTAAAAGTTCCTGAGCTCTTTCATGGAAAAATGACTGGCATGAACGGCTGTTCGTCTACTTAATTCTGATACAATGTCCCTAAATTTTAATTTGGAAGGGGTGCTGTCTAGCACTGGGCAAGTTTTTCCTTACATGGAAGACCCCAGGGAACCTCTGCAGTTCCACCAGGGTTCAGGCAGTTGTCTGCATTCTTGGTTCTTGGTGTGCTCTTGGTCAAAGAAAGACTAACCCCCACCAAAAGGAAGGCAAGCATGAAACAGTTGAGGAAGAGAAAGGTAGGTTTACAGAGCAAGATGGCTCCCCTTGTCATGACAAAAAAGGCCCTGGTAGTAGTCTGGGTGGGGCCCTCCCCATGGTTCAGACATTGCTACGAAATTACTTTGATGGGCAGTTAATAACTTGACACAATAATTTGCCATAGGTTACTCTAATTTGAGTCACTTTACAAATCCTATTGTGCCTGAGCTGTGTGGCCTACAGCGTCTTCCTCCTTCCCTCAGGCTGCTCAGGATGGGATGAAGGTGGGACAGGCCCAAGATGGGGCACCCTCCTCCTTCTTCCCAGGTCGGGCAATTGCTTGAGGCAGACCAAGGCAAAGCACCCACTTTGTCCCTCAGGAGAGTCTCAGAGATCCCTTGTTGTCTGCCCAACAGTTCTACAGAAAAGTAGGTGGTGATTATGAGCAAAGACCTCCAAGAGAGAAAGATATCAGGGACAAAGACAGGAAGCGCCACTCAATTCAATACAAAGTCATCCTTATTCTCTTTCTTTAATTATTCATTTCAATGTAATTCAGTGCAAATTTTATGTAAGGATAATAACACTTGAGCAGGACATTAGCAATGGGAGCTCTGTGTTCAAACTACAGAAAATATTCACTAGCACCTTTTATAGGATGGGACACATCTGTGACCAAGATAAGAAAGGTCTTCTTTGAAATGCTCACACCTAGGGTGCCGCCTGGAACCTTCCTGGAGCAGAGTAATGGGACAATGCTGGAAGGAATTCAGAGTCTTCAGCCTGAAGCAGGACAAAACCTAATGTAACAGCCCCAGTGGCCTCAGGAGGGTGTAAGGCAGCCAGCGTGCTTCTAGCTTGAGCTGTGCAAATGGGCAAGGAGGTGTTCCAGCCACCGTAATTGTTCACAAAGAAACGAGCTGCCTTACAACATGTTCATCTCTCTTTCCTTACACATTTTGGAGTAAGGATCATACTTTGTGAAGATTATGGTTAAGAGAAGTCCCTCTCATGGCCCCAATCCTAAATACTCTCCTAGCATTGAACACACCCTGTTAGAGCACAAGCAGATGGCTCAGTCCCCCTCATCCCTGCTGGTTCCTACACCCTCTCAGATGAATACAGGTATCCATAAAGTTCATGTACAATTTTAAACAGTTCACAAAAACCTTATGGACACCCTGTATGTCCCATGCAATAACCATCCCATATTTACACTTGGGAAATCTGCCAACCCCAGTTTCAAGGCACTCTCTCCCAGCTTTCTTATTCTTTAGCTTTTACAGCCCCTGAAACTCTTCAGAAAAAGACCAAAGGATTCCTTGAGACTGGGGATGTTTGGGAATTCACCTCTTCTGAGGGCGACTTTGGTCAATGACGCTCTAGTGCTGGGAACAGGGTTGCTCTGCTCTCTGCCCTCCTCTCTGGCCTGGATGGAGGCTCCAAAGCTCCCCCTGACACCAGGTGTGGGCAGGGCTGGTTTGAGGCTGCACCCTGGCTTGGTTCCTTCTCCTTCCCTGTTCTGTCCTCCCCATCACCACCACTTCTTGCAGTTTTCCTGGGGAGAACTTCCTTTATAAGTCATGAGTGCACAAATCCTATTACCAGAACTTGTTTCTGGGGAACTCAGCCCAAGACAATCCTCAAATAAAAGGGGAGCAAATGCATGTAGCCCTGAGGAATTGGTCCTCATGGTGGGAAAGGTTGCCTACATGGACACGGACTCTGAAAATTATTTCCTCAAATTATGGTTTGACATCAGTAGATAAAGCTTAGAGTAAAACTTCAAAATCTAACAGTATTGTTTATAAAACGCAAGTCTTTGGCTAGTCAAAGTATGATGTTCTAGAGAAAAGCCAAGAAAGAGTTTTTAATGTGGAGTCTGCTGAGGAGCTGAGCCTGACCCTGGCTTCCGCCCTGGTCCTGCCAACAGACTGCCCAGCCAGTAGCACCCCAGGCTCCAAATGGGGAAGCCAGCCTCTCCTCCAGGGGCCTCCAAATTTGGCAAATCCCTACACATACAATGTATGCATCGGAAGTTCCAGGATAGAGGTTCAGTGAGCCCTGGAGAGTCTCATCTAGTAATTATCTCTGTAAAATTATCACCTCATGGGATATTTTTAAATGCCTCCAGTTATTTGCTTATTCCCCTCTTGTCACCAAATGAGTTCTAGGAAATTTTTTGCATCTCTGTCCATTATACAGTCACTCTCACCCTCTCCCCACTCTTGGGAAGTTATCAAGGGACAATGGTTCTCTTCAAAGAAGTGACTAGGATGAGGCAGAAAACCAAATAAAAGCCTCCCTAGACACCAAAACAGGAGCATTTGACACTCAATAAAAAGTAACTTATTCCTCCAAGGTGAACACGCTGGAAGACAAACACTTTCACAAACGGTCAGGAGAAGAGAATTGAGATGTCCAACTAGGTGGTTGTGTCTGAGTTCTGGGAGGCGTGCGGTGCATTTGAATATGACCACCTATGTGTGCTTACTGGCAGGGTGACAACTCCACTTCGGTTTTTTTTTCCTTAGTATCTCCTGAGAACAGTGCAGGTAAATAATCTGGTTTTTTGTTTGTTTTGATTTCTGTCTTTTCTTCTTTCCTGTCTGAAGCACAGTGGCCCTTTTATGTTCCTTAAACCTGGGCTCAGGTGGGATTGTCCAGGCAGGGAACAATTGGAACTGGAGAAATCTAACATGCCCAGGACAGAAATAATTTCCATTTGTTGCATGTCAAGAGCATACCAAGAACTTTTTGTATGTTATCTTGTTTGATGTATTTTTTTTTTTATTTTGGGGGATTCATTGAGGGTACAAGAAACCAGGTTAAAGTGATTGCGTTTGTTAGGTAAAGTCCCTCTTACAATTGTATCTTGTACCCAAGAGGTGTGTCACACACGGAGACTGCACCCCCTCCCTTCTTCCCTCTCTCTTTTCCTTTCCCCACCCCCCCACTATGTCATTAATTGTCATTAATTGTTCTCATATCAAAATTGAATACACAGGATTCATTTTTTTCCATTCTTTCCATTCTTGTAAGAATAATGTGTTCCATTTCCATCCAGGTTAATACAAAGGCTGTAAAGTCTCCTGTTAATCCATTCTTGGGTTGGAGGGAATTTAGGCTGTTTCCACATTTTGGCGATTGTAAATTGAACTGCAATAAACAGTCTAGTCCAAGTGTGTTTGTGGTAGAAGGATTTTTTTCTTTCTGGGTAGATTCCCAGTAATAGGATTGCAGGATCAAATGGGAGGTTTAGCTTGAGTTCTTTGAGGGTTCTCCATACTTCCTTCCAAAAAGGTCATATTAGTATGCAGTCCCACCAGCAGTGTAAAAGTGTTCCTTTCTCTTCACATCCATGCCAGCATCTGCAGTTTTGAGATTTTGTGATGTGTGCCATTCTCACTGGGGTTAGATGATACCTCAGGCTGGTTTTGATTTGCATTTCTCTAATAATTAGGGACCATAAACATTTTTGCATATGTTTGCTAGCCATTTGCCTGTCTTCTTTAGAGAAGGTTCTATTCATCTCTCTTCCCCATTGATATATGGGAGTTTTGGCTTTTTTCATGTGGATTAATTTGAGTTCTCTAATTAATCAGCTTTGGTCTGATTCAAAATATGCAAATATCCTTTCCCATGGTGTAGGTTGTCTATTTGCTTTGGTTGTTGTCTCCTTAGCCGTACAGAAGCTTTTCAAGTCCCATTTGTTCATTTTTGTTGTTGTTGCAATTGCCATGGCAGTCTTCTTCATGAAGTCTTTCCCCAGGCCAATGTCTTCCAGTGTTTTTCCTATGCTTTCTTTGAGGATTTTTATTGTTTCATGCCTTAAATTTAAGTCCTTTATCCATCTTGGATTAATTTTTGTGAGTGGAGAAAATTGAGTGGAGTCCTGTTTCAGTCTTTTACATGTGTATATCCAGTTCTCCCAGCACCATTTATTGAACAGGGAGTCTTTACCCCAAGGCATGTTCTTGTTTGGTTTATTGAAGATTAGACGGTTATAAGAAAGTTAGTTTCATTTCCTGGTTTTATATTCAATTCTAAATGTCTATATCTCTATTTTTGTGCCAGTACCATGCTGTTTTGACCACTATGGCCTTGTAGTACAGCCTAAAGTCTGGTATGCAGGTGGTCCCAGATTTGTTTATATTACTAAGAACTGCCTTAGCTAAAAAAAAAAAGAAACCCTATGTGGGCTTTTTTTCTAGTTCCACACAAAATGCAGAATCAGTTTTTCTACATCTTGAAGGTACAATGTTGGTATTTTAATGGGGATGGCATTGAATCAGCAGATTGCTTTGGGAAGTATAGACATTTTAACAATGTTGATTCTTCCCAGCCATGAGCATGTTATGTTCTTCCATTTGTTAATATCCTCTGCTATTTCCTTTCTTAGGGTTTTATAATTTTCTTTATAGAGGTCCTTCACCTCTTTTGTTAGGTATATGCCTAGGCATTTCATTTTCTTTGAAGCCATGGTGAAGGGAGTTGTGTCCTTAATTAGCCTCTCATCTTGGCTGTTATTTGTGTATACAAAGGCAACTGACTTGTGGACATTGATTTTATATTCTGAGATATTACTATATGTTTTGATGATTTTCAGGAGTCTGTGGTTGAGTCTTTGGGGTTCTCTAAGTATAAGATCATACCATCAGCAAATAGGGAGAGTTTGACCTCCTCTGCTCCCATTTGGATGCCCTTTATTTCCTTGTCTTGCCTAATTGTATTGGCTAGAACTTCCAGCACTATGTTGAATAGTAATGGTGACAGAGGACAACCTTGTCTGGTTCCAGTTCTAAGTGGAAAAGTTTTCAGTATTACTCCATTCAATAAGATATTAGCTGTGGGTTTGTCATAGATGGCTTCGATCAGTTTTAGAAATGTGCCACCTATGCCTACACTCTTCAGTGTTCTAATTAGAAAAGGATGCTGGGTTTTATTGAATGCTTTTTCTGCATCTATTGAGAGGATCATACAAACCTTGTTTTTGCTTCTGTTGATATGGTGAATAACATTTATGGACTTGCGTATGTTAAACCACCCTTGCATCCCTGGAATGAAATTACTTGATCATGATGTATGACTTTTTTGATGCTAAGCTGTAATCTATTGGCTAGGATGTTTTTGAGAATTTTGGCATTTACATTCAATAGTGAAATTGGTCTGAAGTTCTCCTTTTTAGTTGGGTCTTTTCCTGGTTTTTGTATCAGGGTGATGTTTACTTCATAGAATGTGTTGGGAAAGAGTCATTCCTCCTTGATTTTTTGGAATAATTTCTGCAGTATGGGAATAAGCTCTTCCTTGAAGATTTGATAGAATTCTGGCATGAATCCATTTGGTCCAGGGCATTTTTTTATTGGGAGATTTTTTTATTGTTTCTTTGGTCTCAGTGCTTGAAATTGGTCTGTACCGGAGATCTATTTCTTCCTGGCTAAGTCTAGGGAAAGGGTGTGATTTCAAATATTGATCCATTTCCTTCACATTGTCCAATTTCTGGGCATAGAGTTTCTGATAGTATTCAGAGATAATCTCTTATATCTCTGCAGCATCAGTTGTTATTTCCCCTTTAGCATTTCTGAATGAGGGTACTAGACATTTTACTTTTCTGTTTCTAGTTAGTCTGGCCAAAGGTTTATTATTTTATTTATTTTTTCAAAAACCCAACTCCTTATTTCATTAACTTTCTGAATGATTCTTTTGTTTTCAATTTCATTAATCTCTGATTTAATTTTTGATATTTCTTTTCTTCTGCTGGGTTTAGGCTTAGATTGTTCTTCTTTTTCCTATTCCATAAGAAGGCTTGTGAGTTTGTTGATGCAAACAACATCAACAAACTCTGTTTTTCAAATGTAGGCATCTAAAGTGATAAATTTTCCTCTCAGAACTGCTTTTGCTGTATCCCACAGGTTTTGGTAGATTCTGTCTTCATTGTTGTTATGCTCAAGGAAGTTAATGATTTCCTCTCTTATTTTTTCCTGCACCCAATTGTCGTTCAGCATAAGGTTGTTTAATTTCCATGCCTTTGTGTGGGGTTGACAGTTTTTTTTGGAGTTGAGTTCCACCTTTAGTGCCTTGTGGTCTGAGAAGACACAAGGTAAAATTTCAATTATTTTGATTCTGTTGATATTTGTTTTGTGTCCTAGAATGTGATCAGTTTTGGAGAATGTTCCGTGAGTGATGAGAAGAATGTATATTCTTCATCTGTGAGATGGAGTGTTCTATATATGTCTATCAAGAACAGTTGTTCTAGGGTCTCATTTAAGTCCTTTATATCTTTGTTTAATTTCTGTTTAGAGGATCTTTCCAGCTTTGTGAGAGGAGTGTTAAAGTCCCTTGTTATTATGGTGTTATAGGATATCATATTGCTCAGACTGAGTAAGGTCTGTTTTAAGAATCTGGGAACATTTAAGTTGGGTTCATAAATTTAGAATTGAAACATCTTCTTGTTGTATTTTTCCCTTTACCAATATGAAGTGACTATCTTTTCTTTTTTGACTTTAGTTGCTTTAAATCCACATATATCTGAAAATAAGATTACAACCCCTTTTGTCCTCTGGATTCCGTTTGCCTGAAAAATTGTCTTCCAACCCTTATCTTGGAGTTTTAATTTGTCTTTTGAGGCTAGGTGTGTTTCCTGCAAACGGCAAATGGATGGCTTGTGTTTTTTAATCCAGTCAGCCAATCTATGCCTCTTCAGTGGGGAATTCAGGCCATTAATATTTATTGAGATAATTGATAAGTGTGGCAGTGTTCTACTAGTCTTATTTTGTGAAAGTTCATTGTTTAGTTTTGTCTTTTGCATCATTGTGAAAGCTATGTTCTGTCCTTTAATTTCTGGGTGCTTACTTTGCTGGTTCCAGTGTGATGGTCAGTGTGTAGAACAGGTTGAAGTATTTCCTGTAGAGCTGGTCTTGTTGTGGCAAATTTTCTCAATGTTTGCATATCAGTAAATGATTTGATTTCTCCATCAATTTTAAAGCTTAGCTTAGCAGAATATAGAATTCTAGTCTGGAAATCATTCTGTTTAAGTAGATCAAAGGTAGATGACTATTGTCTTCTGGCTTGAAAAGTTTGATTAGAGAAGTCTGCAATCACCCTGATCAATTTTCCCCTGTAGGTCAATTGGTGCTTACTCCTGGAAGCTTGCAAAATCTTTTCTTTTGTCTTAACTTTAGGCAGGCTCATCACAATGTGTCTTGGAGAAGCTCTATTTGAGTTGAGGTGACCTGGGGTCAGATACCCTTCTGAAAGGAGTGTGTCAGAATCTTTAGTAATATTTGGGAAATTTTCATTTGTAAATTCGCTAGAATGGCTTCCATTTCTCTGGGGCATTCTTCTTCCCCTTCTAGGATACCTATAACTCATATGTTTGAATGCTTCATAAAGTCTCATAATTCTGTCAGTGAACGTTCTGCTATCTCTCTTTTCTTTTCTGCCTCTTTAATTATCTGAGTTATCTCAAGAGCTTTATCCTCTACCTCTGATGTTCTTTCTTCTGCATGATCTGATCTGTTGTTGATACTTTCTATTGCATCTTTAAGTTCCCTAATTGACTACTTCAGTTCCTTCAACTCTGCTATATCCTTTCTATTATCTTCATATCGTTCATCTTTTATTTGATTCTGTTGTTAGATTTTCTTTTGGTTATTTTTCACTTTCTCAGTAATTTCTTTCATTGTTTTCATCATCTGTATTTTAAATTCCTCTTTTGTCATTTCTAACATTTCTTTATCGGTGGAATCCTCTGCACTATCTACCTCATGGTCCTTTGTGTGTGTGGGGGTGCTCTGGACTGGATTTTTCTGTTGATTCTTCCTCAGAGTGTTTTCTTTTATCTGTTTCCTTGCCCTAATTTTCCTTTCACTTCCTCTTGCTCTTTAATTTACTGTGCCTCTGGCCTAAGGTTTTGATGAGTTCTTTTGGTACAGAACCAGAAGGATGAGAATATTGAAGAGCAAGTAGGGAAAAAAGATTTAAAGAAAATAAAAAAGAGAAAGGAGAAGGGGTGAGTAAAAGGGAATATTGACCAAAAGAAGAGAGGCGCAGAAAGAGGGAGATAGGAGTAATATAGGTGTTCAGTAGAGTACTTTGACCCATCTTATAAACCCCAACCTCTGGGGGTGTTGGGTTGGGTGGTTCCTTTGAGGTCAGCAGCTCTTTGCCAGCCTGTTCAGACACAGTATCCCACCTCTACCAAGTAGACAGGAAAGACAAAAATACTATAAATCAAACCAACCACCCAAACAACAACAAAAAAAACTTATGGAATAAACTTGGGGGAAAAAACCAAACAATAGGGGCAGAAACACTAGCAAAAATGAAGTTCTAATTGCTAAAGAAGGCAACAATGGAAAATTGTATTTAAACTAGAAAAATGAAGAAATAAAAGAAAGAAAAAGAAAAGGAAAGGAAAAGAAAGAAAACAAAATCTAGAGGGGAAAATGTTGAAAAAAAAAAAACAAACCCAAACCAAAACCAAAGCAGTATATATATCTTGCTGAATATTTTCTGGGCAACAGGTGATCTTCTGGGGTCTGAGATGTTAATCACAATACTGATACAGCTGTATGAGATGGAGCCTGGAGGCCTCTGTTGATTTCTCAAACCCCACAGGGTTGAGAACCTAAATCTCTCCTCATCCCACTTAAAAGACACTTTAAACTGTTAATCTTGGCTAAACAGAAGCTTTCCCAGGGAAGCACTTGTCACTGGAATCTCTCCTGAAGTGGCTTCCCATTTATCCAGTGTGCCAAAACCAGTCTCACTCTATGCCTGTGAGGCCCAAAGCTGTAATCTGCCAAACACTGAAATCTCTGTGTCTCAGTCCCCACCTTTTGGCTGCCCAGTCACTAGATTACTTGACCAAAGTCTCCCACCTGATCTTCTAGCTGCGACCCTGAGGGCGAAGCCTGCTCAGTACAGGGCCCTACACAATGCTTAAAGTCATCTGCACTTTCGCCCAAGTTCTCCCAAAGTAGTTCAACCAAGTGCCCAAGTCCAAAAAAGAAAAATGGCCCACAGGTAAGGCCTTCTCTATTTGTATTCTTGCTGTTGCTGTAGTTACAGCTGTGGGTGGCCTCTGACCCAAGGAATACATGCTACCACTTGCTAGTTCTCCACTGCTTTTGTCCTCCTTGTGGGGTCTGGAAGTCTCTCTGTCTTCCTGTGTCCCCTAAGAGATGTTTCTAGGCAGATCACCAGCCAGAGGTGCCTGGATTCTTGTCTCCCCAATCTCACCACGCCTGGTTGCCTTGTTTGATGTATTTTTATATATGTTTTATAGAGAGGAAAGTCAAGACTTCAGGAAATAAATAATTTTTCCAAGTTCAGTTAGGGAAAGAGAGTAGAGCTGGGAGTCTAACCCCATCAGTCTGTTTACAAAAACCCACATCTAGTCATTGTAGTCACTGTCCTCCTAAAAGGGAATTCATGGGAAGAGGCTCTAAAGGAGAAGCTTATTTCCCCAGTTCCCACTGGCAGCCCTAGCCAGCTTGTTTCCATTATTGATTTATTATAAATTAGACTTTGGATGTGCACACTCAGGACTTCCATTGATCACCTGTGCTTAAGAAATGAGACATGTATCGATTGAGCTCTCATGAATATAAGACTTCTTCAGATGAAATAATACCAGATAAAAGACAATGCATTCTCCCTGCTTCATATATTAAGGCAATTGTCTCCTGGCAAGAGGAAAGTTGAGCTTGCCTTTGAATCAGTGTGTTTGTTACCTAAACAAAGACAGCACCCACTAAGAACTGGGACAAAATGTCCCCCACACTCCAGAATGCCATGGTTACAAAATATTGCCTACCTGCCATAACAAAAATGAGGTTACCTTTTAATATACAGAAGTATACTCAGACACACTGTGCAGAATCTCAACCAATTTCTTGCTCAAGTATTAGATAAACTTGTTTACTTTCTTAAAAAAAAAAAAAAATCTTGTTTTTCATCCTCGTTGAGATTGCGCCAAGCCAGTGACTGACCTACTTTTTCTGCAGTGTTGCACCATCCAGATCACTGGCACCATCCCCAGGATGTTGGTTTTTTCATAATGTTATTGTTACTCAGATTACACAGCTTTTGCCATTGTGAGTCCTGCTAATGACCCAGGGATGAGGCTGGCAGCCCTCAAGTTGCATTTGAGTCAGCCCGAGCCCGTTTTCAGGGTTTCTCCAGTGGCCATTGCCAGAATGACCTTGTTGTGAAGAGCTAACACTTGGCACACCCCTGGAAAACTTGGGCTGCCCTGATAATGTCCTGAAAAAGGAAGGATACTTTCAGGAGACCCAACAGAGTAAGGCATCTGGGTTCTAAAGTATAGAGCTTTCAGAGTGAAACTAGAATCTTCCCAGAAAGAAACTGATTTCTAGATGCCTTATTCTTCTACCTCTTTCCTTCTTTCCATTCCTGACTTCTTTTCCTTTTCTGTCTCAGTCAGGTAAGGTCACTATAATAGGTATGTCATAGACTGGGTGGCTTAAATGACAAACATTTATTTCTCATCATTCCAAAGGCTGGGAAGTTACCAGAAGGTCTGGTGTCTGATGAGGGCTCAGTTCCTGGTGGGCAGATGGCCATCTTCTCATTGCAGCCTCATATCATGGGGAACATGGAGGGCAGAAAGCTCACCCCATCTCTTCCTTTAAGGGCACTAATCCCAGTCATGAGTACCCCACCCTCGTGACCTGATCACCTTCTCAAGGCTTTACCTCCTAATACTATCCCATTGGGAATTAGGCTTCAACATTTGAACTTTGGGGATACCCAAACCTTCAGTCCATGGCAGTACTCCAATTCAGAATATCTACTAAGCAACTGTACAGCATTATTAGCAATAATAACAATAGGGAATATTTGTTGAGACCATAGTGTATGAAAGTATCAACTTCCTCCACCTTCCTATCAATCCAAGCAGTAGAGACCATCATCAACCTCACTTTTCAAATTGGAAAACAGTAGCAGATGAAGATACATTAAACTTTCTAAGCTGCAGGAGTCGGGCTCCAAAGCAGGTGAATCGAAGGCTCCCTATAATTTCTCTTGTGCCAGGACTCACCGAGCCTGAGCATGTACGGATGCCTGAGGGGTGGGTCCAGTGCCTACAGAACTCAGGGAGGCTGGGAAGCTGACATCTGGAAGCTTTACCACTTATTGGGAAAACAGCATCTAATTAATTAAATTGATAGTATAGAAAAAATGGTAGTGATTAATGCTTCTTATTCTTCTAGTTAGATGCAATATATGTCACATCTAATTAATTCTTACCTCTATAATAGGACCTGGATGACTCAGATGGTGGGTGCAGAGTCAACCTCGGATGCTCCCACTAGCTAGGCTGAGTGTGGAGCTCTATCTAACAGAACTCTGTTTTTAAGCCCCCTCTGCAGAGAGAAGTACTAATTTACTTAGAGATCCTTGATATGCTATTTACAAATCACTATTACCTACTAATTAGAATAACTCCCCCCAAGGAATCTCATCTTCCTTTCAGCTCTGCACTAATTACGGGTCTGTCCTTAAAGTAAAGCACAGTGGCAAAGAGTGAGGGGTCTAAGTTGGAATCCAGATTCTTCAGCTTACTGACTATAATTTTGGACAAGTTATTTTGCATTTGTGAATCTCAGTTTTTTGTTTTTAACCTGTAAAATAGGCTAATAAGATCCTTCCCTGGTCTGCAGGCTCTGAAGAAGAAATGATAGCCAATCCCTCTGATGGGGCCAGGGCAGTTTGTAGTGTGAATTTCTGGTTGATATTCATGCATTTAACTAACCTGGATTTTGACTTTCAACTCGTTCCAACTAATATCTTTCCAATAAACACAAACACAAGAAAGGGTTTTTCTTTTTCTGTCTTTAATTTCAAATTAATATGAAGGTACAAATTTCTAGGTTATACTGTTCTAATTTCCAATGTAAAGTTCAAGTTATAGAAGAGCCCCTCACCCGGGGGCATGCTGAGCAACCTCAATGTGCACATTAGGTGAGATCCTGCCAAATGCCCTCCCTCTTCTCACCAATTGCCCTCCCCCTCCTTCTTCCCCCTTCCCTCTTGCTAGACGATATTTGTGTTTTATTATTCATATATGCTTATAATTATTTATATATTGGTTTTGTATTAATATTGAGTACATTGCAATTTTTTTCCATTCTCGAGATACTTTATGAAGAAGAGTGTGTTTCACCTCCACCCAGGTAAACATAGAAGATGTAAAGTCTCCATCTTTTTTATGGATGTATAGTACTCTGTGGTATATTTACACCACGATTTGTTAATCCACTCATGGGGTTGATGGGCATTTATGTTGTTTCCATAGCTTGACAATTATGAATTGAGCTGAAATAAACATTCTAGTGCAAATGTCTTTGTGGTAAAATGATTTTTTTTTTCTGTGTAGATACCTAGTAACAGGATTGTGGGACCAAATGGAAGGTTAACTTTTAGTTCTTTGACAATTCTCCATACTTCTTTCCATAAAGATTGTATTCATTTGCAATCCCACCAGCAGTGTAGAAGTGTTCTCTTCTCTCCACATCCATGCCAGCATCTGCAGTTTTCAGACATTGTGATG